>NW_006408688.1:7015098-7034188 GCF_000296735.1 Chrysochloris asiatica | reverse complement strand
CTTCAGGAATTCAGGGCCTGCCTTAATAGCCTCAGAAGTAAAAGGGACTTTAAGCAATGTGTCTCTGAGCAGGTGTCCTTGCAGCATAAACCACAAACTGTGAATTCTGGGCATAGCATGAAAAATAGAGCAGATTTGATGATTCTAATCAACACAACTTACATGAACGTTAACTGGGCCATATTTAATCATACATATGATTATAATTGTGCTGCATGATTATTAAGAACAAATGGTGAGGCATTCATGTAATTGACTGTAATTAGTATTACCTTTTCTCAGCTAAGCCAAAATTTCATTTCCCCTTTCAACGTTGCTAATTTGTCAGCATCTGTAATCAGTGTCAGGGTTAATAACTTCCTGCTATCACATGCTGTTTAATCATTGCATCCCATGAGCACGCACAGACCCAGACACACATGGATTCTTGCACACACACAGTCTTGGTCTCTCACACACATGCATTTGCATTCACACATATACACACAGTCTATACATATTTCTCTCTTACATATACACACATACCCCACCTTGAAAAGATCCTGGACCCAACACCCAAAATAAGAGTTCCCTTGCCTTGGGTTTCATTTACCTCCACCAGCCTCCCATTTCTGTTTTCCTCCTTCCTCAAGTTGACCCTGTCCCTGGAGTAATTGGGATAATATATATGAGTTCCCTTCCCTTCCTGAAATGCTATTTTAAAAATAGTATTGAGGGGGTGAAAGCATGAGTAAATTTCAGGTAATTTCATAATCATCACCATCACCTTTGACATCACAAAAAACTGAACTACTATCTATTCTTCCTAATATGTGCCACAATCTGTGTTGGAAGAAGCACAGCCAGGATGGCTTCTTTTGACAAACTTCGTTTTTCATCCTTCAGACATATAATTGGGAGGGACCAGTCCCTTGAGAAGAACATCATGCTTGGTAAAGTGGAGGGTCAGCAAAAAAGAGGAAGACCAACACAATGGATTGGCACAGTCGCAGCAGCAATGGGCTCAAGTGTAGCAACAACTCTAAGGTTGGCTCAGGGCCCAGCAATGTTTCATTCTGTTGGACATAAGATTGCCATGAGTCGGTACCAACTCTGGCACCTAACAACAAAAGCAATATGTGCCAGGCACATTAGTGTGATCATTGCATGTATACCAAACCAAACCCACAGCTGTGAGTCCCTTCTGATTCATAGCTCCCTGATTGGACAGAGTTTCCAAGTCTGTGAATCTTTTTGAAAGCAGACAGCCTCATGTTTCTCCCATGGAGTGTCTGGTGGGTTCATACTGCCAATCTTGGAGTTAACAGCTGAGCTCTTAGCCACTGCATCACCAGGTTACTTTTTTACGTACAGTATCCCATTAAATTCTGAGATAGATAGTATTAATGTTAAATGTTTGTCCAAGGTCATGGGACTATTTGATGGGGAGTCAGGATTCAAATTCTAAGAGTTTTGACACTAAGGTAGCCACCTTGCTCTTTTAGCAAACGATAACATCACAAATAATACAAATATATCATAAACCAATAAGAGTCTATATTATAAATAAGAATAGATATTCCTTTCCCTAAATCTTAAAATGTTTTTCACCAGTAATTGTTTGTAGGAATATCTGTCTTATTATTATAAGGAAGAAGGGGTTAATGGGCACTGGACACATAAAAGGAATTTTGCTGCCAAAAAGGAGAGAGAAAAGAACCAAGAGGCATGAAGGACTGCCAATTTTGGGATGTTTATTAAAGCCAAACTTTTTACCTTCTCTGTTGTACAGTGTGGCCATGGTGATAATTTAGAAAGTTCTGAAGATTCAGAAGGCAAAGTCTGGGCACTGGAAGTGGATCCAGCCTTCAGCAGTTGGCACTGGGGAGGCTTTCACTTCAGCTGGGCTTGCTCTCTATGCTTGTTAGGCAGAAAGGTTTCTGGGTAGACCTCCCCTAGGCAGTGCCTTCTTAGGGACATTCACCCTAAGGAGGAGAAAGTGTTTTTGGGTTTTTTGGCACAACTTTAGATGGGCATGGTGCTGCTCAGTGTGCTGCCCCTTTAGGTACACCTCTCGTTGCTAAGATCTGCTCTCCCCGCTCCATTACTTTTTGTGTCTCTGCCTGGAAACCACCTCTCTTTTCTTGACCCTCTCTAATCACAGTAATGGTCAAAATAAGGACAGATTCTAAGTTCATTCAATCAAAATCCTATCCTAGAATTTGGTCAACTGACAGTTGAGAAAAGAGTTTCTTTGGTCCCAGGACTGAAAGTGTAAAAGCCACTGAAAGATTATCTTTGTAAACTAGCTATTCCTTTTAACCCCTTCTTAACTATGACCATAGCCCTTAATCCTACCTCCCAGTCCTCTTGATAAAATTCACATTTCCCAATCAAGGATTGCTAATTGGTAAGAATAATTCCTCCTTTTCCTGAGAACCATCTTTGAACAAATATTCTTGAAGCTAGTTGAACTTCAGCTGACCTGCCTTCTAAAGAGCACTATAAAAAATTCCATTTTCCTTCCCACACTTCTTCTCAATGCTGGCATTTTGTAAAGAAGGTTTATGCTAATAGTGCTCTTGTTTTCTCTCAAAAAGAATATGAGTAAGAGTTTCTAGCTACTGCTTCAGAATTTATGGAGAAGTCAACATGAGAAAATAAAATGAATGGCAGACAGGTGAAGAGGTAAGTGCTGAAGGCAGAGATGAAGAGAGAGTACTCTAAGAGAGTGTTCAATTTTCCATCCTGTTCCTCAAAGACAAGCACATCTGTTTTCCCATGTAGAATCCAAAATAATAATGATGGTGATACAACCATCAAATTTGTCTAAAAAAAATAGGAGCAACTTCGGACTCCATACCTATGGACTGAGTAAAACTGAGTGTCTACGGTCTGGAGACTGACCCAAAGATGGCACCTTTTGGGCATCCGCAGACTGGCTAAAAGAGTTTTGTAACACTTGCCAGAGCAAGGCAGAGGCCAAGGGGCTACCTGGCTGAGAAATTGAAGACGAGTGAGGAATGTCTTCAGTATGGCAGACAAGAGGCATTCCTGATTGGAAAACTGCTGCATCCTGAATTGTAACCTGCTCGCTAATAAATCTCATAATCATGAGTATTCTTATGAGTTCTGTGTGGCATTGCAATGGATTATCGGATCCAGATGTGATGTAGAGAGCGCTGTGGGAGGGATGACTGGTGTCAGAAAAGGGTAAAGAAGGTTTCAGGGTGGAGACCTGTTTGACTTCTGTTTCGTAGGAATAATCAGCCTTGGGTTGATTTTGAGTTAGATTCTCTTTCTACCTTGTGAAGCCAGAGGAAGTCAGACATGGCCCGCATATGGTTTTTGCAATAAGTATACAGAACTAATAAGAACTTCTATCTCAAAGAATGATGGTACATAATTTATTACTGTATAAACATTAATAGATTTGCTTGCATGTAAAGGTAACCTTAAAGTGACTACAAAGTCTGAATAGATTTCATATTAGTGTATACAGTAAAGTAGAAGAAAGAACAAAACATGTCTCCTTGAGAGGGGCCTGAGTCTCCTGTCTCTTAATAAACCCTTAGGCTAATTCTAGGGGTACATTTTTACACACCTAGAAGCTAGTGGAAGGAGCTGTGGTGGTGTAGTGGTTACATACTGGGCTGCTAACTGAAAGGTCAGCAGTTCCAATCCACCAGCTGCTCCACAGGAAAAAGATGAGGCTGTCTATTATTGTAAAGTTTTATAGCTTCGGAAATGGTAGAGATGATTGCTATGCGTTGGAACTGACTTGAGGCCCACAACCACCACTACTACCAGAAGCTGGTGGAAGCCCTGGGTAGTGCTAATGGAACCCTAGTGACACAGGAATTAAGCCTTGACTGCTAGCCAAAAGGTCAGAGGTTCACATGCAGTGGCTGCTCTGTAGTAGAAAGATGTGACAGTCTAGTCTGCATCCATAAAGATTTACAACCTTAGCAACCCAGTGGGGTGATTCTACTCTGTCTTCTGGGGTCACTGGGAGTTGGAATTGATTCAATGGCAATGGGTATAGGTTGTGTAAATATTAACACACTGAGGTGCTAACTGAAGGATTGTAGGTTTGAGTCCACTCAGAATAACCTCAAAAAAACAAAAAAAAAAAGCTTGGTGTTCTATCTTTGAAAATTCAGACATTGGAAACTATGGATCACAGTTCTACTCTGATACATGGTGTCATGGAATCAACTTGATGGCAACAGTTACTGGTAGAGGCTATTTGGCCCACAACCTTGCAGCTGTGTCTACATTTTAAAAACTATTGTTGTTGTTATGTGCCATGGAGTCAGTTCCGATGCATAGCGACCCTGTACAGGGTTTCTGTGGCTGTAAATCTTTACGGGAGCAGAAAGCCTCATCTTTCTCCCGCGGAACAGCCAGTAGTTTTCGAATTGCTGACTGTGAGATTAGCAGCCTGATTCATAACCACTACACTACCAGAGCTCCTGAAAAACTATAGTCTGGGCTTAATCCCTAGAGAAAGTTATCTCTATTCTAAGGGTTAGAATAAGGATTTAGATTCACTGTGTCTCTGAGGAAATAAACTAAGAAAAGGGAAAAAGAAAAAAGTGGTCTTTTTGCCCTTTATATTTGAATAAATTAACTTTTATGTACTCTTACTATTGTTATTCCAAATATAAGACCTTTTTTTATCCACTGACCCTCTCAACATTCCTATTCCTCCATATCTCTGTAACTTTGGTGGCTCTTCCCATGCCATGAAAGATATATGGAACTCTGCAAGCTGTTTGACACTATTGACTTAGCCTTACTCTGGTGTCAGAGCTACTCAGCCTATCCAGCACTCTATTGGACACATTGCTTCCCATTCTCTTAGAGTTTGCCCTGAAATAAAGAGACACACATTTTCCTTCAGCTCTTCAACATGGATCTAGAAGTTTCTCTTCATTTCCCTCTTTGGATCTCAATCAAAAGTAGAGGGACCAGCTCTGGGGACCCCTCAGAGACCCTCTGTACTCAGCTTTTGTCACATCCAGTCTCTACTGCCACCCTAATGGCTCTTCTCAAACACTGGCTGAACTTTAAAAAAAAAAATCTCTGAGTAAGAACACTCTTGAAATATGAAATCTGCATAAATTATGTACATTAATGTGACTTTATATTCCACTGTCTTCATCGATTTAACTTGACTATTTCAGGAGACTTACCCAGGAAGACAAAAGCCGCAAATAACCTTATTATTAATTCCAGGAACTTTCTTAAAGACTCATTAGCTCTTCAGTAGACAGTACCTAACGACACTTTAAACTCTTTGAATGCTACAGAATGAATGCTTTATTGTGTTCAGCAATCCTAAATTATTGTTATATCCCTCATCCAGTTTTATCCAAACTCCTACATTGAAAGACCCACCTTAAACCAGATTGAAAATTTCAATGACTATCCTAATGTTGCCTTTTTTTCCTGAAATGAATAAGACTCTGTCAAGATTATGTTTTCCTTATAGCAGAAAACAATAAACTCAGCTTTGTCTAATTGATAGGCTGTTTTGGTGAGCCAGCAGTTGGCATATCTACCATATACTTTTCCCTATTCAGAGATCTGTAGTTTAAACCATATGATTTGTGTTTTCTGGGCTCTGACTCTTAAAAATAAAAGAGAAAAAAATTTAAGGCAAAATAATCCTTTTCTCTCTCAAGCACCTGGTACTTGCAGTAAAAACCAGAGCTTCAAAACTATTGTCTCTGGTATAGATTTATAAAAGTCTACTTAAGAGATTAAAAGTCAGCAATTAAATATTTTTATCTCCTGGTATTATCTGTCATGTGATAGTCCTCAATGCTGAGGACTTAAATTGAGAGAGAGAAGAGGGGACTCTAAAATATAAATCCATGGCAGAAGTTAATAATGTTCATCATATGATTGGTGGACATCTCATTAACAATCTTTGAAATGCAAATGACGCAACCAAGATGGTGAAAATGAAGATGACTGAAGTACTTACTGATGAAGATCAAAGCCTACAGTCTTCGGTATGGATTATATCTGAATGTCTAAAAACAAAAATCCAATCAGGCTGATAAACAACATCATAATCAATGGAGGAAAGATTGAAGTGGTCAATTATATTATTCTACTTGTAGCATCCATGGAAACAGTAGTCAAGAAATCAAATGGCATATTGCATTGAACAAATCTTTCAAAAAACCTCATTAAAGCTTTAAGAAGCAAAGATGTCATTTTGGTGACTAATGTGTGCTTGACTCAGCCACACATTGTCTTTTCAATCATCTCAGATACAAGTGAAAGTTGGATAGTGAAAAAAGAAGACAGAAAAAGAATTGATGAATATTGGAAAGGATTATTAAATATACTTCTTGTTGTTGTTAAATGCCATTGAGTTGGTTCTGACTCATAACTGTCAATATTAACAGCAACAACAACAAGGTGAAGTAGAAGGCCAATAAAATGAGGAAAATCCAGTGAGATGGATGACATAATAGATGCAAAAATGGACTCAAACATACCAATGATTATGAAGATGGTGCAACAATTTGCTTTATAATATATAAAGTGGGAGCTGACTCAATACCAACCAACAACTATTCTTAAATCTATTTGAGTTGATTTTCTCCTTGCTTGCGGAGGCAGTAAGGAGGTTGAGTGAAGACTTCACAGGAAATGATCTTGTTTTTGTTAGATGCTGTCAAGTCAGTTCCAATTCATAGTGACAGAATGAAACAGTGCCCAGTTTTGTGCCATACTCACAATTATTATGTTTGAGCCCATTGCAGCTACCATATTGCCATCCATTTTGTTGAAAGTCAGTATCTTTTTAGCTGAACCTCCATTTTTGTAAACATAATGTCCTCTCCTGGGACTGGGGCATCCTAGCAACATGTGCAAAGTAAGAAAGACAAAGTCTCACCATCCTTGCTTTTAAGGGGCATTCTGGCCGTACTTTTTTCCACATAGATTTTTGTTTGTGCTTCTTACAGTCCATGGTACTTTCAATATTCTCCAACACCACAATTCAAATGCATCAATTCTACTCTAATCTTCCTTATTTATTGTCCAACTTTCACATGCATTTGAGGCCATTGAAAATGCCATCACTTGGGATAGGGCACCTTCTTCCTTAAATTGACATCTTTGTTCTCTAATACATTAAAGAGGTCTTTTGCTGCAGATTTGCCTAATGCAATATGTCATTTGATTTCATGACTGCTGCTTCCATGTCCATTCATTGTGGATCCACACAAAATGAAGTCTTCAACAACTTCAATCTTTTTTCCATTTATCATAAAGTTATTTATTGGTCCAGTTATACTGAGGTACAGGCCATACAGAAAATGGTGCTGCTGGTGGTTGTGTGCTGTCGAGTTGGGTCCAGCTCATAGTGATCCTGTCTAGAGTTTCCAAGGCTGTAACTCTTTATGGGAGCTGAAAGCCTCATCTTTATCCGGTGGAGCAACTGATAGATTTGAACTGCTGACCTTGTGGTTAGCAGCCCAGCTTGTAATCCACTATGCTACCAATAGGAAATGTTGTTGTTGTTAGGTGTCATCAAGTCAGTACTGACTCATAGCAGCGACTCTATGCTCAACAGAATGAAACACGGCCCAGTTCTTTGCCAACCTCACAATTGTTGCCATGATTGAGCCTATTGATGCTGCCACTTTTCTAATCCATCTTGCTGGGGGGTCTTCCTCTTTTTCTCTGACCCTCCACCTCACCAAACATGGTATCCTTCTCCAGCCACTGGACCTCCTGACAATATGTCTGAAGTATGAGAGGCAAAGTCTGGTAATCCTGGTCTCCAAGGAGCATTCTGGCTGTGCTTCTTCCAACACAGATCTGTTGATTCTTTGACAGCCCATGGTACTTTCAATATTTTTCTCCAGCATCATAATTCAAATGCGTCAACTCTTTTATGATTTTCCTTATTCACTGCCCAACTTCACATGCAAATGAGGTTATTGAAAATACCATGGCTTGGGTCAGGCGCACCTTAGTCCTCAAGCTGATATCTTTGCTCTTCAACAGTTTAAAAGGTCTTGTGTAGCAGATTTGCCCAATGCAATACGTTGTCTGATCTCTTGACTGCTGCTTCCATGAGTGTTGATAATTGATCTAAGAAGAATGAAGTCCTGGACAACTTCCATCTTTCTGCATTGATAAGAATGTTGTTTATTGGTCCAAGTGGTGAGGATTTTTGTTTTCTTAACATTGCGATGCAATCCATCTGAAGGCTTTAGTCTTTAATCTTCATCAGTAAATGTTTTAAGTCCCCTTCACTTTCAGCAAGCAAGTTTGTATCATCTGCATATCACAGGTTGTTAATGAGTCTTCCTCCAATCCTGATGCCAGGTTTTCTTCATATAACCCAGCTTCTTAGATGATTTGTTCAGCATACAGGTTGAATAAGTATGGAGAAAGAATACAACCCTGCCACACACCTTTCTTAATTTTAAACCATTCAGTGTTCCCACGTTATATTTGAACACTGCCTCTTGGTCAATGTACAGATTCCTCATGAACACGATTAAGTGTTCCGGAGTACTCATACTTTGCAATGTTGTTCATAACTTGTCATGAGACACACAATCGAAGCCTTTGCATAGTCATTAAAGCACAGGTAAACATCTTTCTGATATTCTCTGCTTTCAGCCAAGACCCATTAGACATCAGCAATAGTATCCCTTGTTATATACGTCTTCTTCAGAATCCAGCTTAAACCTCTGGAAGTGCTCTGTCAATGTATGATTGCAACCATTTCTGTATTACCTTGAGTAAAACTTTACTCGCATGAGGTATCAAAGATATTGTCTGATGATTTCTGCATTCCGTTGGGTCACCTCTCTGGAATGTGTACAAATAGGATCTCTTCCAATCAGTCGGCCACGTAGTTGTTTTCCAAATTTCTTGGCAGATGAGTGAGTGCCTCCTGTGCGGCCTCACTTTCTTGAAAGATTTCAATTTTTATTCCATCACTTCCTGGAGCCTTGTTCTTCGCCAGTTCCTTCAATGCACCTTGGACTTCTTCATTTGGTATCATTGGCTTTTGATCATATGCTACCTCTTGAAATGGTTGAACATCCACCATTTCCTTTTGGTACAGTTACTCTGTGTATTCCTTCCATCTTCTCTTGATGCTTTCCAGCACCATTCAGTAATTTGCCCAGAGAATCCTTCAATAACAAAAGTCTAGGCTTCAATTTTTCTTCAGTTCCCTCAGTTTGAGAAATGCTGAGTGTGTTCTTCCCTTTTGTTTTTCTGACTCCAGATCTTTGCGCATTTCGTTGTAATATTTGGCTTTATCTTCTCGAGCTGACCTTTGAAATTTTCTGTTCAGTTATCGTACCTCCTCACTTCTTCCATTTGCTTTAGCATCTGCACTGGAGCGTAAGTTTCAGTGTCTCTTCTGACATCCATTTTGATCTTTTCTTTCTTTCTTGTCTTCTTAATGACCTTTTGCTTTCTTCCTGAATGATGTTCTTTATGTCATCCCACAACTCTTCTAATCTTCGGTCTTTAATGTTTAATGTATCAAATATGTTCTTCAGATTATCTTTAAATTCAGCTAGGATATATTCAAGGTCATATTTTGGCTCTCATGGACTTGTTTTTATTTTCTTCTGCTTCAGTCTGAATTTGCATATGAGCAATCTTCCAATGGCCTTGTTTTGGCTGATGATAGGGAGTTTTTCCACCATCTTTCCATAGATGTAATCAATCTGATTTCTGTGCATTCCATCTGGTGAAGTCCCTATGTATAGTCATCTTTTATGCTGTCTAAAGAAAGTATTAGAAATGAAAAAATTATTTGTTTTGCAGAATTCTGTCATGCGATCTCCAGCATCATTTCTGTCACCAAGGCCATATTTTCCAATTACTGATCCTTCCTCTTTGTTTCCAACCTTTGCATTCAAATCACCAGTAATGATCAATAGATCTTGGTTCCATGTTTGATAAATTTCAGATTGAAAAAGTTGGTAGTATTCTTCTATTTCATCCTCATTGGCTGTAGTGGTTGGTATGTAGGTTTGAATAATAACGGTATTAACTGGTCTTCCCTGTAGGTGCATAGATATTATCCTATCACAAACAGCATTGTACCTCATGACTGATCTGGATATGTTCTTTTTGACAATGAATGCAACACCATTCCTCTTCAGTTTGTCATTCCCAGCATAATAAACCACATGGTTGTCAGAGTCAAAATGGCCAATATAGCCATTTCAGCTCACTAATGCCTAAGTTATTGATGTATATGTGTTCCATTTCATTTTTGACACTTTCTAATTTTCCTAAGTTCATACTTTGTACATTCCATGTTCCGATTATTAACAGATGTTTTCAGCTGGTTTTCTTCATTTTGAGTTGTGCCCCATCAGCAAATGAAGGTCCCATGGGCTTTACTCCTTTCTCTTCATCACGGTCAACTCTCCTTTGAGGAGGCAGCTCTTCCCCAGTCGCATTTTGAATGCCTTCCAATCTGAGGGGCTCATTTTCCGGCACTATATCTGACAGTGTTTTCTCTTCTATCCATAAGGTTTTCTGTGACTAAATATTCAGAAGTAGCTCATCTCTCCTTCTTCCTAATCTGTCTTTTTCTGGAAGCTCATTTGAAACCTGTCCACTGTGGGTGACCCTGCTGGTATTTCAAACTTCTAGAATCCAGCAACTCACAAGCCACCACAGTACAACAAAATGACAGACGAATGATGGATAGGAAATTATTGTTGTTGTTGTTAAGTGCCATCGAGTCGAATCTGACCCATAGTGACCCTGTATAGGGTTTCTGAGGAGCAGTTGGTGATGATAGTAAATAATTAATTGAGCACAGCAATGGGCTCAAATGTAATAACTATTGTGAGGATGGTGGAGGACTGGACTTTATTTCATTCTGTTGTGCACTGGATTGTTATGATTCTGAACCAACTCAATGGCAGCTAACATAAAAATTGAGTAAGTTCCATGTCATAGTGACCCTGTATAGGTTTTCTGAGGAGTGGCTGGTAAGTTTGAAACACCAACCTTGGGTTGCAACTGACCTTATAATTGAGTGCTTATTAATTGTATATAGTAACGGGACCCCTGGTGGCACAGTGGGCTGAGCATTGGGCTGCTAACCACAAGGTCAGTGGAAATACATTGAAATCAATTGTCTAATTATGCTAGGCAGAAGTCTTGATTTAAGTCTAGCAAATTCAAGCAGTCTAACTCCATGGATCATGACTGAGTGAAGAAATTGTATAGGTTTAGGTAATTAGTGAAATTTGTCACCAATCAAAAACTCCTGAAGTTGTCCTAAGAAATGTGCTATTCTTCCACTTGAGATCTTCACAGCACACAACAACAATTCAAAACTTACATAGAGATAATTTAGAGGATCCAAGGACTTGGATGAGAAATTACTTCTATCTTTATTTCATTAACCTCTGACTGGAATTTGATTTTGTTTTTGATTATGAACAAAGGCAGCACAGCACAGTGTATTGGCAGCACCAGCAACTTTGTCCCAATAGAATTTATGTATATGTTTAAATCATATTAGTTGTTCCAGATTTCTTAAAATACCATTTCTATCCGTTATTCCAACCTGCCACTGAATCTTGTTGTTTATTGAGTTAATAAAGAAGCCTATATAATACTAAAAGTATTTTGGTAACTGTTCTAAAAAAATTTCCTTTGCAAGCCTGCACAAATTATTTTATGCATTTAAAAACAAAGGGTTCAGAGGTTTCATAAACTGCTAGAAGTGGCATTTAATGCATGTGTACAAGTGCACACACCTTGAATGTTCTGTAAAGTTCTACAAAGACCTTGCTCAGGACAGATCATTCTAACAACAGGCTGTGCTGTGTTCCCCTCTTTGCACTCCACTCACAGGGCTGCCCAAGACTTCAGTGCCCTGACTCCAAAAAGGCAAAGAACACGGCCCAGAAAGCTTTGGTCCTGATAAAGAACATTGTTGCTGTGCGTTAGCATGTACATGATTGTATAAGTCATATGACCTTAAACAGTAAATTTATTATCCAGGCATCAATCTCAGGTTTGCCAAGGGAAAGACAGAATAAATGCTGGAAGCGTAGTTATAGTTCATCTCCCAACAGACGAGGGATTTTCAGCTTGAGAATGCCTGTTTAGTCAAGAGCTACCTAATTTTCCTTCTGTTTGTTCTGTTGAGTTATCATGTGTTACCTTCATGTGCACTCCTATCTCTGGAAACTGGAAAATGTGTCAAGTTCTTGTCAGATGAGAAATCCACCTTGACCCATCCTCCTCTTAGGCTAGATCTGAAGATCAGATTTCAAACAGCAAGGTGAATATCTGATGTAGCAACAGAAGTGCTGAGAGACTCCCTGGCCAGGAGCATCTGCTCTCTGCCTGACTTGCCCACTCTCTAAGAGCAAGTTCAGGTACCTTGCCACAGCAGGTATTGCTGGTTCACTTGTCATGCTGGAGATCTGGGGTCAAGTCCCAGTCAAAGCGTCTCACATGCAGTCCCCACCCATCTGTGAGGATAGGTTTGCAAGTTACTATGATGCTGCACAGAATCCAGACTCAGATGGACTAGGAAGAAAGGCTCGGAGGTCTACTTCCAATAAATTGCCAATGAAAACCCTGTGGGTCACAAAGGTTCTGGAAGTGTTTTTTTCCCTTGTCTTGGAGTCCCAGTGAGTCAAGGGCCAACGCAATAGCAGCTAAAAAAAATACCCCAAACATGAGCAACTCCAGGAAAGAAAGCAATGATTTTTTTTTTATTAGTATGTCCAGTGCTTAAGAGTGTTTAATACATAATACAACACCTAGGTTTATTGAAGAAACTCTGGTAGCCTAGTGGTTATGAGTTGGGCTGCTAACCTCATGGTCAGTAGTTCAAAACTACCAGTCGTTCCACGGGAGAAAGATGAGGCTTTTTGCTCCTGTTAAGATTTACAGCTTCAGAAACCCTATGCAGGGTTGTTAATGAGTCGATACTGACTGCACAGCACATTACCAACAGATTTATTGAGTGAATAAATGTCTGAATGAACAAGCATTATAGTCTTAAAGATGCCCTGGAATTTACTATTGAAAAACTTAAGAATGTGAGAAAAAGAAATTGGGCCAAAATTGATTACTATGTTTTATGTGATTCATTTAAAAATGCTGTTTCTTGTTTAAAAACAACAAAATGAAGCCCTCCCTCTTTGGTTGTTGTTGTTGTTAAGTACTGTGGAGTCAGTTCCGACTCATAGTGACCCTGCACAGGGTTTCCAAGGCTATAAATCTTTATGGGAGCAGAGTGCCTCATCTTTCTCCCGCGGAACTGCTAACCTTGTGGCTCGCAGCTCGATTTGTAACCACTACACAACCAGAGTACTTCCCTCTTTGGTAGTATAAAGAAAAAAACCTATAAATTTAATTTATTATCAACAATACACATTTACTAAGAGGCAGGCATTTCGAAACATAACTTCCACCCAAAAGTTACTGTAAGTAACTTGTCTAACTTTGAGCACTTGAGTTACATTTCCCAATTCAAAACTTCAAGTGATTTTTAATGCACTTGATTAAAGTATATTGGAACAAATCTACATCCATTAGATTTCTCAAAAAAAAAAAAAAAGGGGATTTGTAGCTCACTGCATAAGGAACCCTGGTGGCACTGTAGGGTAAGCACTTGCTGACTAACAGCAAGATTGGCAGCTCAAACTCACCAGCTGCTGTGATAGAGAAAGATGAGACTTTATGCTCTGGTAAAGGTTTATAGCCTCTGAAACTCTACACAGGTCACTCTGGTCAGAATGGACTTGATGGCAATGAGTTAGCTTTTCTAAGCTTCGACAGCCCCATGTTCCTTAGTTCCTCAGTGAGTTTTATTTGGCATCTATGTTCCCCTATTTATGCTTGTTTGGCTCTATGTCTATACTGCTATATATGGAGTAAAATTACAAAAGCTGGATACTTCATAAAGTAGAAACCTGTCCGAGAAGCAAAATGCAAATGTTTTCCACTAATGGTGATAGAGAAGTGGTAAAACTACACTTTGTCAAAAGTGGAAAACTTGCAAGACCCAGAAAAATAAGGTAAGCCCAGCAAGTTCCAGCCCTCACAGGATTCACTGTTAGTCAGAAGTGATTAGGCTTAGGACACACTCTACACTGATGTTTTCTCATGAACATGGCAAAGAAAACATTATTTCTTGACAGGATTACAAATTAGAATAACAACACATATTTTTGGCATGGTAGGGCAAATAACCAATCAGAGGCAATGAAAAGAAATAAGAAATATTGGGCAGGAGATACCCAAAGATGATTGTGGAGGCTTAGAAGAGAAATGAAGGACCTACATAGCTGATCATAAAAGTGGGACTCTCAATATTGGGGAGTAAATGTGTAGACATTCCTCTCAAGTGTTGGCTAAGATTTGTGTCTGTACAGTTTGAGCCTCTACACAGGTTCTACAGGCTGGCTTAAATAGAAATGCAACTTCAGAAAATGATTTTAGGAAACTATTTACCTAAATGTTGTTGTTGTTAAGTGCTGTTGAGTCAGTTCTGACCCATAGTGACCCTGTACAGGGTTTCTGAGGCTATAAATCTTTACGGGAGCAGAAAGCCTCATCTTTCTCCCTCGGAACAACTGGTAGTTTCGAACTGCTGAACTTGTGGTTCACAGCCTAATTTGTAACCACTACGCTACCAGAGCTCCTTTTACCAGATATGACACTAAATTGCTGCCAACCTAAAAATATTCTTTGACTTCCCTATATTATCCTGATTCCAATTCATGGACATTGTGCCAACACACTATCCATCTGCATTTTCAATGTGCTCCAATAATTTTAATTGTAACAGTTTAGTCAGACACGTTGGGGAGCCTAGTTGAGACAGGAATGAGGGGGAGTAATGTAGGCCTTCAGGTTTCAACAATTCAAACTTCTGTAATTCCATGGCAATTATATACCTGTTGGTGACATCCCAGAGAGAGAGCTGGTATAACAGTATTCTTGCTTGCTAAATCAGTTATTTCCAATGTGTCTCATTCAGAGAGAGTCTGAGATCTACATCTTGGATGCATTCAGAGTTCTGCTTAGTTTCTGCATGGATTCCTTGACCACAGTTTAATGCTTAACCTACAAATGAAGTTCTGCTATTCAACATTTAATATTATCTTAAACAAGAAGAATTCTCTACCACCCTCTAGCTGTCAATACTTTTAAAAAGGTAACAGGAAGGACATTCCAGGGCAAGTAAAAAGTATTGTTACTATGATTCCAGTTTATGCATGCATGCACAGGTTTATTTGAGACAAATCATGTTTAAACATGTCTCTTCAATCAGTGGATGACTGAAGACAAGTTCTCTCAGTAATACACTTGTCTTGGTTTTGTTGTGTGCCATTGAGTCAGCTCTGATTCATAGCAACCTTGTATAGGATTTCCATGCACGCTGCTGGACTTGAACATTGTTTATCATACAGCACAAGTCTAACAGTCAAACAGTGTCTTCTTAGGGTTTCAGCTGGGCTACTTAAACTCAAGGCACAGAAGATTATAGTAACAGTTTGGGGGATACCAAAGTGAGTAATCGTGATAGATTTCCTTGAAGGACACAGAACCGTCACAAGGGCTTATAGTTAAGTGTCGCTGAAGCAATTCTGACTCATAGCAACCCTGGATAGGGTTTCCGAGGAGCAGCTGGTGAGTTTGAACCACCGACCTTGTGGTTCAAGCTGACATTGAGGTTGAGTGCTTATCCTACAGCGCCACACTAGGACTCCAAGGGCTTATCAGAAAAAAGTTTTAAGAAGATTGAAAATTACGTTGGTGAGAAAAAGATCAGAAAAATTGTGCTGAGGATTATTTTTTTCCATCACAGCAATGCACTTCATTACTCTTTGAGGGTAGCAAGGACCAAGCCACATCTCAGATGAGAATCCTTACCCCATATACACTACAGCCCTGATGTTGCCTCTTCAGGTTTACTGAAACTCAAAGAACATTTAAAAAGGAACACAATTTTAGTCCCTCAAGGATGCCAAGACTCCCATTTTGATGTGATCTAAATTGAAGAAGGCAGGCCTGGGTTTTGGTTTTGGGTTCCTCTAGAGATGAGTGTGGAGTCCTGGTGTGGGGTTGTAGGATAAACACTGGACTGCTAACCACAAGGTCAGTGTTTCAAACTCACCAGCTGCTCCTCAGAAACAGGGTTGCTATGAGTTGGAACTGACTCAACAGCACTTAACAACAACAACAGAGTTGAGTATATGGTCTCTGTTTCTTTAAGAGGTGATTGTATAGTTCCTTGGTTAAGGACTTTGGAGAGAAGCCCTCATCCCTGAGAAAACACCACAGAAGAGGCCCTGAGTCTCTGGGTTATGAATGGAATGTGAGAGTTCAGTAGGTGAAAGATGTAAGAGTGAGTGGAATTTTAACACTTCATGTGTTTGGATGTTCATTTGTCCTCTGTTTTTGTTTGTCCCTTGTTTTTATTTGTCCCTTTTTGTCTATGAACAGGAACCATATTTTTTACTTTTTCAGTCTTTGAGTTGCAGGACTTGGGTTTAGGACAATCCATAGGTTGTCTCCTGGGAGAAAGGAGAAAGAGTTTCGAACAGGATTTGAACAATTGGGGTGGGACACAAGAAAAAGAAAGCAGAAGATAGTGAAGGGGTGACTGGACTGGGCCCGAGAGAAAAAATGTAGGAGGAAAGTTATTCTAACTGTTAGACCCCCGTAAGCAGCCATCACCCTTGGTCAGGTATGAAAATTGTTTTTTCTTTTCCTTTATGGACTGAGCACTTCCAGAAAAGGAAGGATGCCAATTACAGGTGGGACCAAAAACACTCCATGATTAAGATTGTGGGGCCATATCCATGGTGTAGTGCTGTGAATTAATGCGCTAGGTTGCAAGGTCAGTTTGAACAACAAGGTCGGCGGTTCAAGCCCACAAGCCACTCCTTGGAAACCCTATACAGATCACTATGGGTCAGAACTGACTCGATGGCGCTTAACAACAACAACATCCATCAAGATGGAGGCATTTAAAGAGTCAACAAGTAGCTACTCCAGGGGAAACTGGGAGCTCCCTCACCACTTAGGCAGCATATTTAAGAATTGAAAAACCTTCAGTTACGAGCCCATGAATAGGAGAGCCCCCCAAAAAAGTATAGCACCAAGGTGAGAAAAGAAAAAGAATTTACATAAGTATTGAAAATCATAGGTCAGAGGAAAGTTAGATCAGTGGCTAAATTTATGCCACAAATAATTGGGTTTCTTGCTGGTAAGATAACAAAAAATTTCCTTGGATACTGGGTTAAAGAGTTAATTTTTATTCTTAGGCAATTTACTTTGAAGATAAAGTATTTTTCCCTTAAAACAAGCAAATGAAAACATCCATTTCTGAGCATAATAAACTCTGCCTTATGATTTGGAACTTTATAGATAAGTTACAAAGTATTTCCCTGCTTATGAAAAAAATGCTGCTGGTGGTGGTTGTGTATCATGGAGTTGATTCCAACTCAGCGAACATGTATAGGGTTTCTGAGGCTGTATATCTTTACAGAAACAGAAAGCCTCATCTTTCACCCATGGGATGGCTGGTAGATTCGAACTGCTGACCTTGCTACCATGTTGTTGTTAAGTGCCCAGTCGAGTCAGTTCTGACACATAGTGACCCTCTGTAGGGTTTCTGAGAAACTGCTGGTGAGCTTGAACCACCAACCTTGAAGTTCAAGCCGATTATACAGACCAGCCACATATATACACCACAATGCCACTGAAAAAAAGAGTGCTAAAAGGTTTCATTTAATAAGAGATATCTTGATTCTCCCACCACTTATCTGTCAGTTTGTCCTACTGTGGTGGCTTGTGAGATGCTGTGATTCTAAAAGCTATGCAACGGGTATTTTAAATACCAGCAGGGTCACCCATGGTGGACAGGTTTCAGAGGAGCTTCCAACACAGACAGACTAGGAAGAAGGAGTGACAAACTACTTCCGAATATTTAGTCACTGGAAACCTTATGAATAGCAGAGAAACACTGTCAGACATAGTGCTGGAAAATGAGCCCCTCAGGTTGGAAGGCACTCAAAATGCGACTGGGGAAGAGCTGCCTCTTCAAAGTAGAGTTGACTGTGATGAAGTGAATGGAGTAAGGCCCGTGGGAGTAAAGCCCATGGGACCTTCATTTACTGATAGGGCACAACTCAAAATGAAGAGAAACAGCTGTAAACATCCATTAAAAATAGGAACGTGGAATGTATGAATCTAGGAAAATTGGAAAGTGTCAAAATGAAGTGGAACGCATAAACATCGACATCTTATGCATTAGTGAGCTGAAATGGACTGGTATTGGCCATTTTGAATCTGACAACCGCATGGTTTACTATGCCAGGAATGGCAACCTGAAGAGGAATGGTGTTGCATTCATTGTCAAAAAGAGCATATGCAGATCAGTCATGAGGTACAACGCTGTCTATGATAGGACAGTGGAAAATATGGCCTTGGTGATAGAAATGATGCTGGAAAACGCATGATAGAATTCTGCAAAAATAGTGATTTGTTCATTTCAAATACCTTCTTTAGACAACATAAGAGACACATGGATGTCACCAGATGGAATACATAGAAATCAAATTGACTACATCTGCAGAAAGAGACTATGGAAAAGCTCCCTATCATCAGTCAAAACAAGACCAGGGGCAGACTGTGGAACAGATCATCAATTACTCATATGCATATTCAAACTGAAGCTGAAAAAAATGAAAACAAGTTCACGAGAGCAAAAATATGACCTTGAATATATCCCACCTGAATTTAGGAATCATCGGGAGAACAGATTTGATACATTAAACACTAAAGACCAAAGACCAGAAGAGTTGTGTGATGACATCAAGAACATTGTACATGAAGAAAGCAAAAAGTCATTAAGAAGACTAGAAAGAAGGAAAAGGTCAAAATGGATGTCAGAAGAGGCATTGAAGCTTGCTATCCAGCGTAGAGATGTTAAAGCAAATGCAAGAAATGAGGAGGTCCAAGAGCTGAACAGAAAATTTCAAAGGTCAGCTTGAGAAGATCAAGCCAAATATTACAACAAAATGTGCAAAGATCTGGAATCAGAAAA
>NW_006408688.1:7006559-7011824 GCF_000296735.1 Chrysochloris asiatica | reverse complement strand
TATTGTAAAATAGACCCTTGAGTGGGATAGAAAGAAATGTCGGGAAATATGATTACTAAGAAAAAACAAAAAGCATGGTATATCTAAATTTTTCCCAAAGTTAAAGTTAATTGTTTATATTTAGACCTATTCTTGTTAACTTTATTTGACTCCCATATGTAGTCAGTTTTATTATTTTATTCAGTTTTATAAACTTGAATTTTAGGGTAAGTATGATCTCTTTGTTTCATTTAGTTCTGAGAGCTTCCTGTATTTAGATTTCTGCTTTTATATCACATTAAAGTTCATGACTAATGCTAAGTTCATTACTAAGGCTAATCTAAAAGAGTAGGGTTTTCTTTCCCTTCTGACAAAAAGAAAACAAAACAAAACACCCTGCTTCTTGTTCCAGCATTGTGATCACTCACTCTAATTTGATATTTATCATTTAAATAGTCTTAATATGGAAAATTGATAAAGTCAATTCATTTTGACAAAGGTTTCTGTGTTTACAACTTTAAAGATTAAATATTACAAAATGTACTTTATTTAAGGAAAAAGTAATTTTGAGTGTAAATCTAGTATTTTCAAAATGTAAACTAAGTTATCTTTTTATAATGTTATCTGGCCCTGATACTCCCTCATATTTGTGGAAACTTGGCCCAGAAATAATTTTTTGGCTTACCGGACTGTTTTACAACTAGATTTGTTTTGCAAAAGATGTGGGATGAAAGCTCAAACATCTAGGTGTTCCTGTCATTATATCAGAATAAAGCTATTCTAAAGAAATGTAATCTTTTTCTCCAACAGACAAAGCCAGAGAAAACTAGGCAGGTGCTGCCAGACTCTTTTCCTGAACTGATGAAATTTCATTCTGAAAAGTTTCAGAGGAACTTCAGAAGCAGACTTCACTGCTCCTAGGTATGGTCTCTCCTTTCATATCCAGAAGGGTGGGGGATTTATCCAGGAGATAGCCTCTGACAAGGTCCCCGTGAACATTTATAAGGAGAGCGGGTCCTGAGGATTACTGTCCATCTACACTCCCTTCTCCACCTCCAACCTTGCTCACCACTGAATGGTTTTAGAGCAAGCCAAGAATGAGACTCCTTTCCACAGGTACTCCCTGGGAGACTGTGTACAGCACCTGCAAGACCAAGTAAGCTCCTTCACTTGCTCCTCCAAAACTGGATTAAAGACATAAAATGGTTTATTGATTAACTTCTTAATCTGTTTTCATGTTCTTCCTCTTATGAGAAAGCCCACGTAAGAGAAATTTCCCCCCGCACTCTCTATAAGCTGGGGTACTCTAGCCTCCCATATGTGATATAGCCCTTATCCCAGTAAGCAAATAAAGCAAGACTTGGAAATTGCTGTCATTGCCAGTTAGGGTTAAAAGTCCTTGTGGACTAAGGGCTCTATGACTGATACCACCCAACCTGATAATAAAGATTTTTCCATTTCCATTTAAGAAATGTCCTCCACAGGCACTAGGACTTACTGTGTTATATACAAGAAAACCCAAGATGAGAGTAAAGAGGTCACTCAGGGGAAGGGAATTCTAATTTTCATTGTCAGAATGCAAGAGCCATCACATGTCCTAGATGGATGGGACTGTTCCTATAATGGGCTAATTACTATGTACCAAGCAAAAACAAACTAAACAAAAGGAGGGAGGTTAAAAATTAAGTACGTCACAAACTCTTACAGTCAAGAGCTACTCTAAGACCTATGGCTTTCCTAATGTTTGACTACAATGCACATTGGATTTCCTAACCTTTCAAAAACAGAACAAAAAGAGATAATAGTGACATCACATTAAGTGAGATAGGAGAAAGATATAACCCTGTTTTAGAAGAAACGGGCATCAGGTGGTGGTTCTTCTGAACTACTATCCCAGAACTGGAGTTTTATTGAGTGAAAATGGCCATTTGTAATTTGTCTAACATCTCCTGGCTTTGGGTATAGAAAAAGCTCTACTGGCTCAACAGGCCTCCTTTAATTCATTAACCAAAGTAGTTTTATATAATCACATTGCTTTGGACTTTCTGCATGTTAAATTTGGAGGGGTTTGTGCAACTGTTAGCAAAACATTGCTGTGCCTATATTACTACCACAGGAGAAGTTAAACTCAGAATCCATGATACCCACAAAAAAATGGAGTGGAACCAGTACTAAACCCCAAGAAACAGGGCTCTGGACCTGGTTCAACAATATCTTCCCCAGTTTAAGTTCTTAGTTTACTCTTTTAATGCCTATGTTGTTGTTAAGTGCCATCAAGTCGATTCCAACCCATATTGCGACCCTGTATAGGGTTTCCAAGGAGCTTGTAATTTTGCTGATCTGTCTGTTTGTCCCCTGTTTAATAAAAGTGGTTCTGGGAGCAGTTAATACTATTAGGATGGGTCAGGTCTTTGCCCTGCTAGAGCATATTCCCTCTGTCTCAGGAATATGAATTATATGCCAGCAAATCCAGCAAGACGGCTCCAGTTTTCATACCGCAAATCTTTCTCCTGGCTGTGCCAGATTACATGAGGGTGTCTCATTCCACGGAGCCCCGGTTCAGCAGGAAGTAGCTAGATAGAAGTGAATGCTGTTTCCCAAGACTGAGAAACTAACAACAAAAGGGGAAATTGAAAGGGGGACACTAAGAAATGTGGACACTCAAAGGGTTTTAACTTAGAACTTAAAGTAAAATAAAACAGCATTTTAGAATAACAGTCATCGTTAAAATTTGACGCACTCCTTAGCTACATTCCAAATTAATCACATCTTTTCAATCTCCAAAGCAGAACTTGTAGTCCAAATGAAGATGAGTCACTATCCTTCCTAGAACAAAGGCCAAACCAACCAACAGGAACAGTTAAAATTGTCACTATGTTCAGGACACGAACACCCTAACTACTGGAACAGAAAAACAGTACCACAATGCATGACCACAAGTTCTCGATATTGATTTCCTTCCTTTTTAAAGACCCCGGAATGCTTTTCAGTCGGGGAGACAGATCCGGGAGATTCACACTCCTGTCCTGTGTGTCGATGAACAATAAGCATTTGGCTCTTTGCTCTGAGTCCTGTAGGTGATTCTATTCTATCATAGTGACCCTGCATAGAGTTTCCAAGGAGTGGCTGGTAGAACTGAACTGCCAAGTGGTCCAGTGCTTTATCCTACAGTGCTACACCAGGATTCCTAAGCAGGTGATTAAGAAACTATTTTTATGATTACATTCTTAATACTGTTTGGTTTGTGATCTTTGGTAGTACATCTCTCTAGCCATACAAGGGCTCACTTATTGGCTCAGAATCATTCCAGACTAGTTCAAGGCTAGCCCTGATTAAAGTAATATACAAAACCTGATTTGAAAGTTTGCTGGCTTGGTTATAAGCTAATGCTGCTTGTGGTCCCATTTCATCCATGGTACCTTGAGAGCAGGGCTACATTTTGACGGTAGGAGCTGAATCCTTAGAACATGCAGTCTGAAAGAGCTCTGGTCCTACTTGGGATGACATGATGCTTTTAGATTAGTTCTCTCTCCTTTCTCACACTAGTCCAGGTGCATATCACTTGACCTCCTGATTATGGTAACAGACTTGTTGCTAAATTTCTTCTTTTTCCAACCCCTTGTACACTGCTATCAGACTAATTTTCTCAAAGTACCACTGCTTCAGGATGACATTCAAGCATAACAACCAGTATGGCAAAGGTTAGACCAATCAATATAGATTGGCTAGAGCTGAGTCTTGAAGGTTGCTGATGGGTCAAGCCCTAACCTTTCATTGCTGGATTATAGAAGGTCAAGCAGGCTCTGGGGGTGCTCCAGGGCATCTTGAATGGTTATTTACCAAACACTTTAGAAGTGTGCAAAAATGTCAACTTTTATAGCTATGAGGGTATATTTCATGTGATACCAACTCTGCACTTCTATAATGTCACATCCCTTCTCAAGAACCTTCAATAATAACCTCAGTTTAATGAATGGATCAATGATTTTATATTGTAATTTATTCTGTCAAATACCTAAGGTGCACCTTTAAGATGACAGGCTATAAAACGTCTGAAATGGTCACCTTTAACAAATCTCATCCTTCAGAAATAATGTGGAATGACCTCACCTAAAGCCTAGCTCTTGTACTTGGACTACAGAGATAACACAGGAGCAGATGAGTTGGAGGGCTGTGCAGAAAGATTCTTGGAATTCCAGGTTCTGGATTCACATGGGGATCCAGGTAACTCCCTAGCCAGCACAGGAAAAACCATTGATAGAAAAGAAGATGCTGCTGCCTTACTCACAGAATAGGAACTAACCCATTCACTGGCTTTTTATTTGAAGGTAGGAAGTGTGAGAGCAGATTACAAGATGACTCCAGCCACCAAGCACATAGCGGTGGTCCCTTCATACGTGAAGATAATCTTAAGGGTCTGATGATCATCACTGTGAGAAAGATCAGACAAGAGAACATCCTGCCCCTTCAACCATGTGAGTAGAATGTATGTTCAAATATTACCATTTGAGGGCTCACACAGTTTTGACACCGAAGTGGAAATGTTGACTTGATGTTTGTTATATTCTACTTTCAAACGCTGACTGATTTCTTCTCTAATTAACTCTCTGGTAATGGTGCCTATTCTTCAGTTCACATTTTTTGAAAATTCTGGGAAAAGGTAAATAACAGCCGTATTCTAGTAATTTAATAGCAGAGATTTGATGTAAACCAAAGTGCAGAAACAAAAGTAACATCGGCTCAACCTGCCTTCAGACTTACACTCCCAAACTCTGCTCTGATTGTAGAACTGAACTGATATACCTCAGTGAGTAGCTAGTTGGGCCTAAGCTGTCCATTTCCTCTGTGGCAGGCATCATACCTACAGCAATTGAGATGTTCTCTGGCTGCTTCGCTCACTTGGCTTGTTATAGAAGGGATTTCAAAGCCCACCTTACATACTGGCAACTCTTTTTTTGTTGTTGTTGTTTTTAACTGTTTTATTGTGAATTATGTGATAGTTTACTTGGGAGAACATTAGCTTTACATTCCTCCTATCATATATCATTACATTACCATGGTTACAATCCCCTCCATGTGTCATCAACCAGCCAAAGGGTATACCCCGCAAGCCTGCCCCCTGGTCATCAGCACACAGCCCTTCTCCCTCTCTTGGTCTAGAGTTCCCAGCCACTTCATCTTTCCATGTCATCATCTCTGCATCTATCTCTGGCATCACTGTTTCTCTGGGTAAGGTCCCACACTCCACTCTTCTCCCTTGATGGTCCCAGGGTCTTCTGCTCCTGG
>NW_006408688.1:7004115-7006219 GCF_000296735.1 Chrysochloris asiatica | reverse complement strand
AATGATCCTCGCTGTAAAGATTTGTTCCCTCTTTTGAGCTACTGCATCCATAGGTGTAGGTCAAGTTCATCAAATTGTATCAGATTACTCTTTTTTTCCTTTTCTTTCTTCTTCTAGTTGAGCTCTGATCATTCAGCCATTGAAGCCAGGTCAAGTGGTTATTGTATGCAAGTGTGGGTGTTCTTATGCATATGCCCTCTCTTCTTATCAGCTGGATGCTTCAGTCTCTACTCTAGTCCTCTGTGGCTATGTCACTGACTCTGGGCCCAGGAGTTCCCAGGTCTTACTAGCTGGCAACTCTTCAAAGAAAGTTTCTTTACTCCACCAAAGTCTTTGCCTTCTCTTAGACTAGCTAGAAGTGGGTGATAGACTAGGGTTCATATCACCAGTTTTGGTCACTCTTAATAAATCCTGAGTAGATGTGTCCAGCCCCTCTCTCTTTGACACTTAACAGTACTTGTTAGCTATTGTCCTCAGCTTTGGATTTCAGCTGAAATTCTGAGACAACAGGATCAACTGTTGAATTTAAATAGCCTTAAAACTCATCCATTCCTTTGGTCATACAAAACTTGAAAATCAATTCAAGAAAAAAAATGACTGAAAACCAAGACAATTCACCTCTCTAAGCCTTCTGAAACTCAGTTGGGTTAGACAGGTTGTATGTCTCCAACTCCCCGTAGGATTATTGAAAAGAGACTATTGTTGTGTTCTGGAGTCTTCCTTAACTAATTATTATAGGACCTTTTGTGTTCATTTTAATGTATTATATGGCAAATGTTGGTAAAATAACTACATATTTACTGCTTAGGGAAAGTATTTTTGAAATGTTTTTAAAAGTTGCAGTGGATGTACAAAAATGAAGCTGCTTCTTATACTCTCCTGTCACTATGTACTATGTGCCGTTGAGTCGGTTCCAACTCATAGCAACCCTGTATAGAGTTTCTGAGGAACAGCTGGTAGATTTGAACTGTCGACCTTGTGGTACACAGTCCAGTGCTGCTCCTGCAGTGTGGATTAACTGTTTCTGTCTTTCTGAATCCAGAAAAGAACTTCCACATTCAAATAGTTCCTGTCTATCCCTTAACAAAACAATGCCACAATTTTCTAGAAGAATTGTTTGCCAGAGAAACAGGCCTTTAGGTTTGGAAACAGGCTTCATTCCCATCCAAAGAGTTTGTGGACTGTTTGGTTGGGAATGATGGAGAAGGCCAGGACCTCAGGTTACAAGAATAGGCAGAGGGTGTTGGTGGGATTTATGGGCTACTCTTCATAGTCCTGGAATTTAACCTGGTAACCCAAAGAGAATGCTTGTATTTACATTTACATGCTTTCCTTTTAATCATTAAAAAAAAATTCTGACTTTGTATTTCTCAGAATGTGGTCCATGGATTATCTGTATCAGAATGAGCTGGATAGCTTGTTTAAAATAATAGATTCCTGGCTTCAGATAAAACTACTAAATCAGAACCAAGTCATAGGAACCCTGGAATTTACATTTTCAGCAAACCACCAACCTTTCAAGTGCCTCTGTCAGCTGCTATCTTCATTGGCACAAACACTCAGGAGAGGCATCCTGTCCTGAGATGTTCTTCTTCCATGAAACCACCAAAACACCAGATTCCAATTTCTTGTCCTTCCTGACAGCCTGTCTTCCCTAAATATTACTATAGTTTGTTCTGTTTAAATACCGGATTCATTATCTGTTCTTTCTCCCTTTTTTGCTTCTTTCTAGCCTTCCCTGTTCCTGCTCATTGAGAATTATAGTTTTATACCGTTACCCAGAGTCCTTAAGTTTCCATTTCTAGGAATATTTTGTAATTTGCTCTTCTTATTTTTCTCTGAACCAGTCATCCTCTGACCAAGATTGATCTATGATGTTCTTCATAACTTGGATATGTTCTCTGCAAAATTCTGGAATTCTTTTTGTCCCTAAAGTGAGATATACTGCTTGAATTCTACAAAGTCTTCTGAAAAATTTGGTCCTTTTATTTCAATAATACCTTCACAGGCTGGTTAGCTAGACTTTCCTCTGCCTTCCTTCTTTCTTGGAGATAGCATGAACATGGAAGGGTGATCTAGCAGATAGGCCACTTCTATCTAGTAT
>NW_006408688.1:6986293-7002465 GCF_000296735.1 Chrysochloris asiatica | reverse complement strand
GTTGTAGTTTCCTATCTATTTTAGAAATGAGTCCCTTGTCTGACGTGTCATTGCAAAAGATTTTTTTCCCATTCTGTGGTTCCCTCTTTTTACTCTTTTGGTGAAGTCTTTTGATGTACATACATTTTTAACTTTTGGTATGTTCCACTCATCTATTTTGTCTACTATTGTTTGTGTAGTTTTCAAAATGTTTGGTCACCTGTGTATTCCCTGAATTATTGCCCTCACATTTATCCCTATTTTTTCACTGATGGCAGATTTACCTAATGCAATATGTCGTTTGATTTCTTGACTGCTGCTTCCTTGCATGTTGATAGTTTATCCAAGAAGAATAAAGTCCTTGACAACTTCAATCTTTTCTCTGCTGATAAGAATGTTGTTTATTGAGCTCTGGTAGCATAGTGGGTACGAATCAGGCTGCTAATCTCACGGTCAGCAGTATGAAACTATCAGCTGTTCTGCAGGAGAAAGATGAGGCTTTCTTCTCCCTTAGAAAAAGAGAAAGACCCCAACGAGATGGATTGGCCAAGTTGCAGCATTGATGGACTCAAGCATGGCAACAGTAGTGAGATTGCCCCAGGATAAGGCAGTGTTTCATTCTGTTGTGCATAAGGTTGCTATGGGTCGGTACCGACTGGATGGCACCTAACAACAACACAACAACAAAGATTTACAGCCTTGGAAACCCTGTTCAGGTTCGCTGTGAGTCAGAACTGAGTCTACCGCACCTTAGTCCTTAGTCCCACCTTAATCCTTGTTATCACCTTAATTCTGCCTCACTAACAAGTCACTCTAAATTGGATCATAATAATATATCTCAAAATTGAAAAACAAAGCTAAAGGAGCCATATAAAGTAATTAACTACATTGCATCAGGATCAGCTGGAAGCTGGGTTCAGTTGAATGTCTGGGTTCTCACCAGTAGTCTCAGGACTTCTCCCTTTCCACATGGCCTCCTCACATGGCTGCTCCAGCAGGGTAACTGGACTTCTTACTTTGTGCTCAGGGCTTCCCAAAGCACAAAAACAGAAGCACCAGGCTTCCTGGACACTCAGCCCACATTTCTTGAATGCGTAGGCCCAGCACCAGCACAGAGTCACTTATGTCTGATTCTATTGGTTAGAGCAAGTCATAGAGTCAAAGTGGGAAGGGACCACATAAGGGTGTGAATATCAGAGACATGATTTATTAGGGGTAAGCTAGTGGTTTCTCATTTTCCTATGGCCCTCTAATTTGCACTCCATACTCTCTGACCTCAACTCTGCCCTTGCCGCCTCATCTACTTCACTCAACTACACTGGCCCCTTGCTTTTGTTCTGCTTGGAGAGAGAAGACACAAATGAGGTGGTAATATGAGTTTGATTGATTCTTACTAGAGTCTTATAAGAAAACAGTGTTGGGAAATCGCAAGATAGAGAAGAGCTTTCCGACAACTGAGAACTTGGAAAACTTCCAATGTATCATTGGAGCATAGTACAGCTACTGAGGCATTGTAGATGAGGTTACAAAAGGCAGGGAGGTTACAAAAGGCAGGGAGGGGTAATATCATGAAGGAAATTAAATGCCAAGCCAAGGAATTTCAACTTGACTTCCTAGCAATTGAAATGTGATAAGCAGGAAAAAACTTGATCCAGTTTGCATTTTGTAAAGAACACTCTTGGGCAGTTTGGAAGGTGGACTAGAAGGTGAAGAGATTGAAGAGCAGAGAAATCAACTAGGAGGTTATTGCAAAATATCAGCTAAGACATAGAGAGGGTCTTAAATGGCTGTCCTTGGGGTATGTGAGGTCTTGAGCAAATATTTTTTGTCACTGTCTGTATAGATAATTTGAGTAAAAGATGTGTTTCCAAATGTATGAACTTATAGGAGATAGTTTACTGATGAAGGTACAAGTATAAAATAATGGGTGGAGTCTAGGTACTCATAACTGTTTGCTATCCAGTTAATGCGTGAAAATACTTTCACAGTGTCCAGGCTCCATCTGTTTTTGTTCAGGGGCAGGAGCTGTCTCTTTATAACTCTTTATTGTAAGATATGCTGTTGCTCACTAATTTATATCTTTCACTGCAAGAAAAAGGTAGCAGTGCACTTATTACTCACAGTACCATGACTCTTCTGAAGCTATTTGCATAGAAACAATGCAAATCTCCTTGCTCCTGTAGTTCCTTACACCACTTATTTCATTCTGGTTACAACATTACTCATGACATGACATCACCCATCATGCTATCTGTGAATTCTAGCTTCCAGTGACTTTCTCAGGATTGTTTTGGTGTTTCAATGATGTTAACCATAAATGCAAGTCTTACCCAGAACCTGGAGTCCTGATGTGGTGCCGTAGGATAAGTGCTGAACCACAAGGTTGATTTGAATTACAAGGTTGACGATTCAAACTCATCGGCTGCTCCTTGTACTCTTCTTATGTCTGTTGTGTCAGCAACCTCAAATCAGCATTGTGTCAGTGCTATTCTCACAGCCCAACCTGGTACAAATTTACAAAAGAAATACCAAGCCAGACAGTAGGATCCATCTGCTTATCAGGTTGTCCTCTTGGAACTGGGAACCAGTCACAGGATCACAATCATAGACAAATTCCACAGTTGTAATTTCCAATTTCTCAGGCCAACTGGTCAACCACTCATGTCAAAAAGAGTTTTGTGGAGTATCTAAAGAGGAAAAACAGGGACCTGGACTTGTGTAGACTTGAGGTGCCTTGTAAGGATAGCACTGCCAGTTCTAGCCAGTCTCAGATACTAGAGAACTTAGAAAATTTCTAGGAAGACACTGTAAAACATAGGGGTCTCTAACTCGCAGGGTCTTAGATATGACTCCTGCTTGTCTAGATCTAAGGTTGGTACTTGTGGTTTTAAGGGACAGTGAGTTGGAGAACTCATAGAAGACCCATAGAAGATGCTAAGGAAAATGATTCATGGTAATTATTTCCTTTTTGTATTGTTTTCACTCTTACTCTCCTTTTATGTTAATGACTTACCCTGTTTTTACCTAAATTTTTACAGAAAATACCAATATGTAAAACAAATACAACTCATCCCAAATTTCAACAGCCCCAGGTGGGGTTAGTTGAAATTTGAGAAGAGGGCTCAAACCCCAACTGATGGCGCCAGTCCAGGGCCTCTACCCATGAGACACATCTGGAAAACCATTGAACACAATTTGAAGACACAAATCTAAAGACTGTGACAGAAGCTAGTGGTGAAAATAACGGCTGCGTTGATGTTTATACAACTGTTAGTACTGAAGCCTCCCACTAATATTTTCCCATGTGAAACTTTTTAATCTGTTTTGAAAGTTTGCTGAAGAACTTAGACCACTTTCTTTAGCTTTTTCAGTGTCTTTTTCCCCTTTGTATTCCAATTTCAATCTTTATTAATTCATTTAGTTCTCATCTGCTTCCTGTCACCCTCCATAGAACAATGAGAAAATTTTAGGCAAGGCGGTTGCTGCTATTATTTTTAGACAAATTATAATTCTCCAAAAAGAAGAAAAGAAATTCCAAAAGTGGAAAAAAAAAAAAGTCTACCCAAACCCTTACATTTCAAGTGAATTGGACAGAACATTTCAGTGAAGGTCACACACTCTACTTCATTCTGTGTTGAAGAGGGCATCCTTGCAATTCCATTGAAGACCCACTTAGAAATTATTTTCATAGAAAGTCACGTAATGTGTTTCTTTTCTTTTTAAAATTCCTTCACCAAATGCTTCAGGAGGGTTTTGCTGTTTTCTGAAGAACACTAAAGCTATTGTGCTTTGAATTGGAATGATTGACAACAAAGGAATCTAACCTCAGGAGCCCTTGCCACCAGAGATAAAAGGGCTGCTTTGAAATCCTTGCCAACCGGCTGACAGTATTTTTGTTATTTCTGTGACGCCTGACAGTAGAAACTTTTTAAAGCAGCAGTTTGTGTACTAGACCCAGGATGAATTGTCTGGAATAATACATACTGTACCTGTCCTGAAACTTCCAGAGGCTAAAGGCTGATGACCTACACAAGTGATTTCACTAACAATGGATAAACGAAACCCCAAAATGATTGTAATGATATCAAGTCAGTCTTGATGAAGAAAAGGAGAAACAACCAAGAAGAGTCTCTAGTAAAGGTCTGGCTAGGAATTGGTGTGGGATGAGCCTGGGGTGTGGGGGAAGTACAGGATCTCAGGCAAAGTCTATTCCACTCATTAATGTAGCAAATAAATGTGATGTCGTAAGTTATTTAATAATATGTCTCTTCTAGCCTTAGTCTTTGTAACTCCCACCAAACAATCCTTTTCCTTACGGGTCTGGGTAAGAGGAGGTGGAGAAGATACTGATAGGTTAACATGATTCAGTTTTGATTGATTGTCAACAGAGTTCATTGTGATTATAAAAACAGAGATGGGTATAATGTGATCCATCTTAGAAGCAGGAAGTGGTGGTGATGATGAATCCCACTGCCATCCAAAGAAGAGCCAGGAGTGAAGTGTGTCCTTTGGCTCCTGAAATCCTTGTGCAGTGACCCTCCTGGACCCAGGGACAGAAAGTTGTGACACCAGAGAAGTAGTAGAGAAGCAGCAGCCACAGCAGAACCAAGAGCCAGAGCATGAGACATCTGTGAGCTTCGCAGCCCAACAGAACAAGAAAGCTGAGTGACTTTGAGCAGGAGGCTTGTTTGCAGAGTAGGGTGCCTGCCGGCTCTTGATTGGGTGAGCTAGGTTTCTGAATATTTATCAACAGTCCTAAAACAGCTTTGTAACATTGCCCAGCAGAGAGAGACTTGCCTGTGGGCTCAGCTGAGGAATGGCTGTCCTGACTGGGAGAACTGGGCCTTGAACATTTTCTGATCCTGCATCCATTAGCTTTCCCAACAGACTGTAACTGTGAGTGTGCTGTCTGAGTTCTGTGTGGCTCCTGCAATGAGTTATCCAACCCATATAAGAAGAAGAGAGTGATGTTGGAGGGATGGCAGGGGCCATTATCATTTTTTGAATTTAATGAAAGAGAAGCTGCCTGTTGATCACTTTTCTTTTTGAGTATTGGCAGTGACCCCTGTTTGTGGTCCCACATCTCTATAGTCATTGAAAAGGTGACACTTTGGAGAATGGCTCCTATTGTTTTACCTGTTGTTTGCCTTCCTCCTCCAGCATTAATCCAAACCAAACCACTGCCATCGAGTTAACTCGGACTCATAGCAACCCTATTGCTTGGAGTAGAACAGTGTCAATGTTTGTGAGACTGTAAATCTTTACAGGAGCAGACAGCTTCCTCTCTCCAGGAGTGGCTGTGGTTTTGAACCATCAACCTTGGGGTTAGCAGCCCAATGCTTAGCCCATTGTGCTCAGGGCTCCCTCCAGCACCAATGACCAATAACGTGTTTAAAAAACAAACAAACAAAAAACCCTCACTAGACATTTGGATAAAATATAAAAACATCATGGAATGGAGAAAAGACTGAAGTTGTCTAAGACTTCATTTTGCTTGGGTCTACAATCAGTGCTTAAGGAGCTCTGGTAGCGTAGTGGTTACGAATCGGACTGAGAACCGCAAGGTCAACAATTCAAAACTACCAGCTGTTCCATGGGAGAAAGATGAGGCGTTCTGCTCCCGTAAAGATTTACAGCCTCGGAGATCCTGTCCAGGGTCGCTATGAGTCGGAACCGACTCCACGGCATACAGCCACCACCAGCACAATCAATGCTCACAGGAACAGCAGCCAAGAAATCAAATAACATGATACATTAGGCAAATCTGCTACAAAAGACCTCTTTGAGAACTAATGAACCACAAGGTCAGAGGTTCAAGCCCACCAGCCGCTCCTCGAAAACCCCATCAAGGAGCCCTATGAGTAGGAACCAAATCAATGGCACTTAACAACAACTGACTCAGTTGGTCATTTCCTTTAAATGAACTTTATTTTATTAAAAAGTTACATTTTGTTGTCCTCAGAGACAGTGAATTTAGTTCAAGAGTGACATTTTTATTTTTTTCTCCAGGGTAGCAAATAAACAAATGGTTTGAGCAGCATCATTTGCACAACATTATGAGATATATGGAACATGATATTGATTATAAGAAGCCTTGTCTCATTTTAGTTTATTCAACCTTCACTTTGTAAAATATTCATGAATTGACCATAAGACATTCAGAGTTCTATCCTCCTGTTGTTTACGCATTTCTCTCAAGATTTGGATCAAGGAAAAGCAGAGTCATTATTAAGTGAGTCTATTTTGGGGGAAATGTCCTCCTGACACTGACTCTGGGTACTTTTGATGCCAAGCAGCCAGATAAGTCTATTAGCTAATAAGTCAAAAGATCGAAATCAGAATTACCATTGACCAGAAGTTCACAGCCCCTCCGACCCCCACATTCCCTTATGTAACCCCCAAGAAGGAGTCATCAAGCTGTAAGGCTTCTGGATGGCTGTCTTTTCCTTTGCAGGGCCAGAACCTAAAACAAAAGACTTAGAGATCAGCCTGTTATTGCTGTTACTTGCTGTGGAGTTAGCCCCAAACCATGGGGAGCTCCTGCACAACCAAATCAGACCTTTATTGTATATTGCCAGACTTTTCTTCCTGGTTCGTCTTAGTCTGGAAGCTGAGCTAAAACCTCTCTGGACTTATTTGTTGTTGTTGTTAAGTGCCGTCGAATCGGTTCTGACCCATCGTAGCGACCCTGTACTTATAGCAACATGTAAATCTCCACTGAGAGAGTTGGGGGTGGCTGTGAATGAGGTATATTGGCCAGAAATTGAGGCCAGGTCTCTCAGGTGGAAAGGGAGAATTCTACTACTGAGCCACTGCTTCCCAGCTGAGAGCTCAGCTAGTATTGACAAAAGACATCAGTAGAGTTGCAATGATCTGTAGTGGTGGTTGGGGCCAGTTGTTGTTAAGTGCCATCGAGTCAGTTCTGACTCACAGTGACCCCTATCTACAATAGAATGAAACATTGCCCTGTCTTGCAACTTCCTGACCACCCTTCCTGTGTCTGAGCTGATTATTGTAGCCACCGCGTCAATCCATCTTAATGAGGTGTTTCCTCTTTTTTGTTGAGGCTGTACTTTACCAAGCATGATGTCCTTCTCTAGGGACTGGTCCTTTCTGATAACATGTCCAATGTACATGAGGTGAAGCCTCACTACCCTCACTTCTAAGAAACATTCTGGCTATATTTCTTCCAAGACAGATTTGTATATTTTTTTTGGCAGTCTACAACTAAATATAACATGTTTCTTTGACCAGCATGATTTTCTATACATGCATTTCACTCTAGAACAAAACTCAGGTATGCAGAGCCCATCATCCTCCCAATTTCCCTATATTCCTAACAGGTATCATAGATTTGGTGGGCTAAGAGAGTACATTCATTGGTAGCCAGCGTTTGGGGAGCAGAAGTCCTGAGAAAGGAGAAGTTTCTGTAGGATTTGATATTAGCAATAATAAGGACTTCTTTGGGTGCCAGCTCACCCAGGACTTTAAATGCTAGACCAACAAAGAGCTGTGAGGGTCAGGCTAACTCTTCAATCAGCTCTGCCAGATGGGTCTGAGGCAATGTCTGTTGCTTCTCTGGAGCCAAGTAAGTCGAGCCAGGAGAATGAAATCACTGTTGCTTTATTAATGGTCCACGTGTAACAAAAGTGGATGGCAGAGAGAATTCTATTTCCAGAGAACACTGTCTTCTTGTTTAGTACTTGTAAGGTACTTGCTTGTACTTGCAAGGACAAATACAGCTCAAAATGTGTAGCATTTTAGCAGGTATATATCTACAACCCCTTCTGTGCAACTACAAAATCCAAAAGTTCAAAAAGCCTTTTTGTAATTGTGGGTCCCAAACACATTTGATGGCAAAACCGGATTTGAATATTCTTCATGTCTCAGAGCACCTACCAATCAAAATCACATCTACTTGCATTTATGTTATTTTTGACATTTTTTAGTTTCCATCTTCAAAAAAGTGTTAAAATACTCCTGTAGCTAACACGGAAGAGAAGGAGATGGAGAAAAGGAAATATTCATGATAATCAATAATTCAAGAAGTAAAGTTATAACAGAAGCTGGATCATGATGTCTGTCTTAACTAGAATGTGGAAATCAAAGGCATATATGACTGAAGCTGAATGGCAAGTTGTGGAAGAGTTGCTGTAACAGTAATAACCAAGAACTAATTTAAAAAGAGGAAAGTATTGCAAAAGGCAAACAATGCAGATCATAATCATGTGCTTATTAAGTGGATTTGACAGTGAAGAAACGAACATATATCATAAGTGTATTGATCAAAAATAGCATAAATGCAAATCCACCAGCCACTCCATGGGAGACAGGTTTACTTTCTGCTCCCATAAAGATTTACACTCAACTCTATACAGAAAATGGCTTGGTGGTACAATAATAAGGTCTTTCCCTGTTCAGAGCAAAGAAGTGTGAAGAAAAACAAAGGCACATGGTAACAATTAGTCTGGTGGACTAATTAATGAATCATATGAACCGCAGATTCTTTCTCAACCCTGAGACCAGGAGAACTAGATCATGCCTAGCTACCACTAATAGCTGGTCTGAAAGGGATCATTTTGGAAGGCACTGGATATACATAGTGAGAGAGAAATGTGAAACTGAACTCAAAATTATAAAAAAGATCAGGCTTACTTGTCTGATAGAGATTGCTAGAACTCTCAACGGCCCTTAGTAACACTTGCAAGTTTGGAAATGAATTTACTCATGTGGATCAATTTTTAGTCAAAGAATTGTTGCTGTTGTTAGGTGTTGTCAATTTGTTCCTGACTCATAGTGACCTTTTGCACAACAGAATGAAACTGTCCAATACTGTGTAGATCAGGAAAAAAAAACCAAACTATGGATGACGTTGTGAAGAATGGGTATTCCAGAACACTTCATTGTGCTCATTAAGAACCTGTACATAGACCAAGAGGAAGTTGTTAGAACAGAACAAGGGGATACTGAATGCTTTAAAGTCAGGAAAGGTATGAACCAGGGTTCTATCCTTTCACTATACTTATTCAGTCAGCATGCTGAACAAATAATTTGGATTATATGAATAAGAACATGACATCAGAATTGGAGGGAGACTTAGTAACAACCTACAATAAGCAAATGACATAACTTTGCTTACTGAAAGTGAAGAGGCCATGAAATACTTACTGATGAAGATCAAAGACTACAGTCTTCAGTATTGATTACTTAAGGAATCAATGTAAGGAAAATAAAAATCCTCACAATTGGACCAAGAAATAACACCTTAATAAATGAAAAAAAATATTGCACTTGTGAAAGACTGCAGTTTGGTTGGATTCACAATGTTCATGGAAGGGGAGTGGTCAAGAAATCAAACGATGTATTGCATTAGGAAAATCTGCTGCACAAGACTTTTTTTAAGTGTTCAAGAGCAAAGATGTCAGTTTAAGGACTTAAGTGTGCCTGACCCAAGTCACCTCATATGCTTAGGAAAGTTGGAGAAGAACACATGCATTTGAATTATGGCATTGGTGAAGAGTACCAATGTACCACTGACTGCCAGAAGAACAAAAAAATCTGTGTTGGAAGAGGTACAGCCAGAATTCTCCTTAGAAGCGAGGCTGGTGAGACTTCATCTCTCTTACTTTGTGTACATTCAGGATAGACCAGGCCCTGGAGAAGGACAGCATGCATGGAAAACTAGGGGTCAGTGAAAAAGAAGAAAACCCCACAACAAGATGATCGACACAGTGGCAGCAACAATGGACTCAAACATAACAATTATGAGGATGGTTCAGAACCAGACAGTATTTCATTCTATTGTGCATAAGTTCACCATGAACTGGAACAAACTTGACAGTAACTAACAGTATAACAAATGTAGGTCTATGGCTAGAAATGCAGGCTGAATGGGTGTGGGAGACAGAGTGGAAATGTACCCACAAATATATATAGGTTTGACAGAGGATATTTTTGCATGCGTATATTCACCTTTGCTGCAAATATATCTATGAATGTGGTAGAGCATACAGGGGGCAAAGTTATGAACTTTCTTAGATATAAACAAACATTGAGGGAATGAAGGCCTGAGGGTTCAGGAACATAGTATCAGAGTTACCAAGATCAACTGGCATAACATAGCCCAGAAAGATAATGCTCTATATCTTACTTTTGAAAGTAGGGGCTAGTATTTTTTAAAGTTCATGAGTGGCTTTCAAAAGTTTAACCATTGATCTCTCCTTGTGCAGAGGAAAGAAGAGTGATGAAAATTAAAGACACATGGGAACAATTAGTCCAGTGGACTAATTGAGCATGTGAGCATCAGTCTCCATGACTCTGAGACCAGAAGAACTAGATGGTGCCTGGGTACCACTACCAAGTGCTCTGAAAGGGATCACATTAGAAGGACCTGGATGGAGTGGGAGAAAAATGTGGAACAAAATTCATAATCATAAAAAATGACCTGTTTTGCTGTTTCGATAAGAGATTGGTGGAACCTCAAGACTATGGCCATTAGTCACCCTTCAGATCTGGAACTGAACTCACTTCTGATGCTCAATTTTCAGCCAAACAATCGATAAGTCTCTAAGTGGAAAATTATCATCAGTGAGATATGACTGATGACCTTTTTCCCATTAAAGATTTATCTATTGTTTGGTAAAACATTTGAAATCAAAATGGCAACATTTTTGATAAACCATTTGAGATCAAAAGGGAAACATTTATTCAAGGACAAATTTCAGAAGGGTTAAGAAAGGAATGGAAACAGGAAACACAAGGAGGAAGTGAGATACACAATGTTACACTGAGGGGATTGCAATCAATGAGATGAAACAAAATGTGTATGAATTATTGAATGGAAAACTGATCATCTGTTCTGAAAACCTTCACCCAAGTCACAATAAAATGGTTAATAAAAAGAAGATGAAGCTTGGAGAAAAGAAGACTGTCCTAATCAGCAGTGTCCTTGGAATTTGCTGAGTTGGCTAAGTGGTACTTGCACTGAAATGTAAAAAGGAAGAAGATAAATCACTTTTTAATCTTAACCTCTCCCTTCTAATCTCTCTTTAGCTTTTATTTTATAAGAGAGTGGAAGACTGTGGGTTAGAAAATTGAGTGGCCTTTAACAGAGACTTCAGGGTAGCTGGTTCCTTAGAATAAGTAGATGAAAACAAATATAATTAAATAAACAATAAGCATTTGCTCTGTGGTCTACAGTAATAGGAGCAGGTAATCTAATCTTAGGCCGTGGGATCTGAGAAAGTCAAGGTATTGAGAAGAAAAGATGGACACCTCCTTCCACAGAAAACAGGAAGTAGATAAGATAGCTGGGAAGTCTTCTGATGCATAATGATAAGGTTTTCCACCCCAGTGTCACCGTTGTAGTCCCAGAAATTACTTTTCTTGAAGCAATATATTATAAATTTTCTTTTGTTCACATGTAGACATTATGACATTAAGAAGGAAATGTGTAAGACTCTCCTTGTCCTCCCACAGACAATGTGCAGATGACATCTACAGATGTGTCGCTCATTCATTTCTGTAGATTCAGGATTCTGGGTATTGTACCTGTGACATCTCCTGGGAGTTATTAATACAAGTTTTTCATATAGCCAATTCTTCCTAAAGATACTAGAGATACTGAGTTAGGTAACTCTAATATAGTATCTTGAACATTTGTGGGGAGGTGGAATTTAAAAATATATATATCTTGCTTTGAACATAGAGCTCAAAACCTTATAGTTGATATGTTGAAACAATATAAATGTAAAATCAGAATTCAGGAGAAAATTTCTAGAATATGCCAACTTAATGAAGATAAAGATATCAAAAACGACATTAAAATGTTATTCTTGCTCTCTGATTTCCTTTCCCTTCCTATGGTTTCCTTGTTGTTTTAGGGTAAGATAATAATGACAATAAATTAAATAATATGAATCACTAATATTTGTTGAATGTCAGATACTGTTCTGAGAGACGTATAGGTATTTTCTCATTGCTGTGTGGTGGAAGCTGGTGAAGGTGGTGGGTGGTGGGGAGATGTGTAATCCTCAGATTTCAATATAAGTTGTTGTTGTTGTTAAGTGCTGTCAAGTCGGTTCTGACCCATAGCGACCCTGTATAGGGTTTCCAAGGAGTGACTGGTGAGCTTGAACCACCAACTTTGCAGTTCAAATGGCTTTGCAGTCGGGCGCGTTAACCCACAGCGCCACACCAGGACGCCTTCAATATAAGTGGTGGTGGTTATGTGCCGTGGAGTCGGAACCGACTCATAGCGACCCTGTACAGGGTTTCCGAGGCTGTAAATCTTTACGGGAGCAGAAAGCCTCATGTTTCTCCCACAGAACAGCTGGTAGTTTCGAACTGCTAAACTTAAGCCCGATTCGTAACCGCTGTGTTACCAGAGCTAGGTAGAGGGAAATAGTCCTGGTGAGACAGTCTCAGATAAGCAATGAACTGCTAATTACAAGGTAGGGGGTTCAAACCCACCAGTTGCTTCTTGGAAACCAAGCTCACCAGCTGCTCCTTGGAAACCCTATACAGGGTCGTTATGGGTCGAAATCGACTCGACGGCACTTGACAACAACAACAACATGAGTCTTAAACTGGCTTCACAGCACTTAACAACAACAACAATAAGTAGAGAGTGAGAAGTCAGTGTTTTTAACAAGCACTTCAGGTTATTCTGATCCAAATAGTCCACAGATCACCCCTTGAAGAAATTAAAAATACCCTTTAAAACAGTTCTAACATTGCCTTATCTTGTTTAGGCAAACACTGCAATACACAGGAATATTCTTAGTTAGACTCAGAAATGTCTACTTTTTATGGAGCCCTGGTAATTCTGTGATTAAGCACTCAACTGTTAACTGAACGGTCAGTGGTTTGAACCAACCAGGTGCTCTATGAGAGAAAGATGTGGCTGCCTGCATCTGAAAAGATTGCTGTTGTAGTTGTTAGGTGCCACCTAAGTCAGCTCTGACTCATAGCTACTCACAACAGGATGAAACACTGCTGAATGCTGCACCATTCTCACAACTAATAGGTTTGAGTCCATTGTTGCAGCCACTGGATCAACCCATCTCGTTGAGGTCTTCCTCTTTTCTGCTAACCCTCTGCCAAACATAATGTCCTGTTTTAGGGACTGGCCCCTCTTGATGGCTCTGTGAAGATTACAGCCTTAGAAACTATGGAGCAGTTCTACTCGGTCCTATAAGCTCACTAGGAATCGGAATCAACACTATGACAATGGGGTTAGGTTTTGTTGTTGGTATTGTTTAAATCTGACATACCCAATATTTGGCAGACATTTTATTCTACATTTAATTTTTGGGTCATAGAACTCCAGAAATGCTCAAGTCAATTTGGTTCCTGAAATGGAGAGCACAGAAGTACTTTGAAAATCTCTAGTTCCCCCATGGACTTCATTAAGAGTTTTATATCCCAGCAATAGATGGGTTTCTCAGCTTCAGTTCTGTTGACATGTTGAACTGGATTTGTTCTGAGTGAGTGTCTTGTGCTTTATAAGGTGTTTAACAGCATCCTTGGCCTCTACCCATAAGGTGTTAGTAGCACTGTTCCATCTTCTTCTCCCCGCTCCTCAATCCCTCCCAAACTTTGCAAAATGTTCTCATATAAAATCTGCTGTAATTGAAAACTACTGCACAATTAAGAATTGATTGATTATCAGAAGTATATTGGTCTTTCTTCCTAGTTCATCTTACTCTGGAAGCTCTGCTGAAATATGTTCAACATCATAGCAATATGCATGCTTACATTGGCAGACAGGTAATGGTGGCACATGAGATATGTTAGCTAGAATCAAACCTTATAGGAGATCTCCCTTATAGAAGACAAGGAGTCTACCACTAAACAAACCACCAGTGATACCATGTTGTTGTTGTTACGTGCCACTAAGGCAGTTCCAACTCATAGCAACCTTATGCACCACAGAATGAAACACTGCCAGGTCCTGGCAGTTGATGGCACTTTGCTTATTATTCTCCCAAACCATAAAACAAATATATCGATTCTACTACAGTCACCTTATTCATTGCCCTTCGTTCACAGGCGTATGAGGCTATTGAAAATACCACGGCTTGGGTCAGGTACACTACTTAGTCTGCTAACAGACATCTTTGTTCTTGGACACTTTAAAAAGGTCTTGTGCAGCAGATTTGTCTAATGCAATACATCATTTGTTTTCTTGACTATTGCTTCTGTAAGTGCAGATAGTGGATCCAAGCAAAATGAAATCTCTGACTACTTCAATCTTTTCTGCATTTAACATGCTATTTATGGGTCCAGTGGTAAGGACTTTTGTTTTCTTTACATTGAGAGGCAACTCAAACTGAAGGATATTGTTTTCAATCTTCATCAGTAAGTATTTTAAGTCCTCTTCACGTTCAGCAAGCAAGGTTGTGTTATCTGTATATCTTAGGTTGTTAATGAGTCTTCCACCAATCCTGATATAATGTTCTTCTTCGTAAAGTCAGCTTCTCAGATTATTTGTTCAACATACAGATTGAATAAGTATAGTGAAAAGATAGAACCCTGGCTCACCCCTTTCCTGATTTTAAACCATTCAGTATCACCTTGTTCTGTTTTAACAACTGCCTCTTTGTCGATGTACAGGTTCCTCATGAGCACAATTAAGTTTTCTGGAATATCATTTCTTCGCATTGTTGACTATAATTTGTCATGATCTACACAGTTGAAAGGAGTCCTGGTGTGGCCCTGTAGGATAAGTCCCTGTTGTGGCCCTGTAAAACTACAAGGTTGGTTTGAACTGCAAGGTCGGTGGTACAAATTCACCAGTGGCACCTCAGAAACCTTATATAGGGTCAATATAAGTAGGAACCAACTCGACAGCCCTCAACAACAACAACACAGTTGAAAGCTTTTGTATCATCAATAAAGCACAAGTAAATAATCTTATCTGATTATTTTCTGCTTTCAGCCAAACTCCATCAATCTGACATTAGCAATGATATCCCTCATTCTACATCCTCTTCTGAATCTAGCTTGAATTTCTGTTGATATACTGTTGCAACCATTTTGAATTCAGAAAAATTTTATTTGCATGTGATATTAATGATATTGTTTGATGATTTTCACTTTTTGTTGGGATGGGCACAAATATGTGTCTCTTACAATTGGTTGGTCAGTAACTGTTTTCCAAATTTCTTGGCATAAGTGAGTGAACACCTCCAATGCCATCATTTGTTGTTGTTGTTATGTGCCATGGAGTCGGTTCTGACTCATAACGACCCTGTACAGGGTTTCTGAGGCTGTAAATCTTTACGGGAGCAAAAAGCCTCATCATTATACCGTGGAACAGCTGGTAGTTTCGAACAGCTGACTTTAAGGTTCGCAACCCGATTCGTAACCACTACGCTCCTTAAATATAGGATGTGGGGCTTCAAGGAGATCTTCAATGAGAGAAATTAGGAGATATTGCCAACATTTTAGGAGATATTGCCAACATAATTAATAAAAAGTTTGTCCCAGGCTCTTGAGACTGGTCCAAGATGCTATGTCCATGCTTGGTAAATTTAGGGGAGCAGTCCACTTAGAAAAAAGATAAATAAGTGGTCATTGATTTTCTGTAGGTTCAAAAATTTTATGTGTAGCAGGGAGTTGGGGACAGAAATAAAACCCTCTTTTCATTTTGCTGTACAGAAAATGAAATCTGTCCTCTTAGAGTTTGTTTGGATTATTCAGTTCCCAAAGGAAAATGTAACTGTGGAAACCTCTGAGTTTTTCAATATAGAATGAAAGAGACCTTTCTGAAATTGTCATTGTTAGGAGCTGACTGGACCTGGGCTATATGCAGAAGGGCTTCAAAAAGTTCATGGAAAAACGGAATTAAAAGATAATGGAAGTTTTCTATGAACTTTCTGAAGCACCCTCATGTAGTTGGATCAGTGATGTGTCCAGAATTAGGGTCTAAAAGTGCGTTTTGTCCCTAAAGCTGCACTCCCAGTCAGCCCTACTCTATCTGAAATTAGAAGAACATTCTGATGTATGAAATGACAGTTTATAGTGGGTTCATAGCTTTTTTTTTCTTAAATGTTTTATTGTGAATTATGTGATAGTTTACATGGCAGAACATTAATTTTACATTCATTCTATCGTATATCATCTCATTGCCATAGTTACAATCCCCTCCATGCATCATCAACCAACCAAAGGGTATATCTTGCAATCCT
>NW_006408688.1:6982546-6985718 GCF_000296735.1 Chrysochloris asiatica | reverse complement strand
TTTTTTTTTTCCCTCTTCTTTTTACTTCTGGTTGAGCTCTGATCATCCAGTCATTGAAGCCAGGTTAAGTGGGTATTATCTGCAAGTGTGGGTGTTCTTGTGCATAAGCCCTCTCTTATCAGCTGGATGCTTCACTCTCCACTCTAGTCTTCTGTGGCTATGTCACTGACTCTGGACCCAAGAGTCCCCAGGTCTTGCCACACTGCTATAGTGGGTTCATAACTTTTTGAAAATTTCAAATTATCTGTAGGAAGACTGAATGGTTAAGATACCATCAATAAGCATTTGAATGCGAATTAGTTTATTCTCTGTGGAACTTTGGTGGTTCTGTAGGATAAACACTGGACTGCTAACCAAAAGGCTAGCAGTGCAAACCCACCAGCTACTCTTCGGGAGAAAGATGAGGCTTTTTGCTCCCGTAAAGTTTTATAGTCTCTGATACTTTATACAGGGTCTCTATGAATTGCAATTGACTTCACAGCACTTAACAACAACAATGGTATAAGGAATTAGAAACTTTGAGAGAACTTTTGATGGAAATGGAAAGGGACCTATGTTTGAAAAATGGGGTTTTAATTGGGATTAGCAAGAAAGCAGAGTCTAGAGCAAAAGTTAAGTGCTAACAATTTCTCTCTTTTTAATGCTTTATTTTTGCTATTTAAAATTATAAAATTGACATGTACTAAATCAAACAATACAAAAGCATAAAGTAGAAATTTAGTCTTCCTTATACCCTATGCAGAATCCTGGTGTGGCACTATAGGATAAGCGCTCAACTGCAAGGTCTGTTTGAACTGAAAGGTTGGTGGTTCAAACCCACCAGCCGCTCCTCAGAAATCCTATTCAGGGTCACTGTGAGTCAAAACCAACTCAATGGCACTTAACTACAACAACAGTCCCCTATCCAATTCTAACTCCATGTAAATCAATATTAACATTTTATTTATTAGGCATCTTTCCAATATTCTTTTCTGTTTCTATGTTTATATGAATTCATATGCAAGTACATGCATAAAATTTTAAACAAAAATAAGAATATTCTATACACTTAGCATTTTTTCATGAGCATCCTTCCAAATTAATATCTTTATATCATTCATTATAATTTCTGCATATACTCTATGATATAGATACATCATTATTTATTCAACATTTTAGCTTGTAGACATGCTTTATATTTCTATTTCTTTGCTATTAAAAACATAATATGGGAATCAATAAATAAACTGTGGTCTAGGCATATGATGCCATAAAGCAATTAAAATGAACAGACTCAATGTATATGTAACAACATGTTTACATCTCAAAAACATAATCTTAAATTAAAAAAAGCAATTTGAAGAAAAAAGATCTCTGGGAAAAGTTTTTCTTAATGGTCAAAAGTCAAAGCTTGTGCATTTTATCCACACATACTTAAAAAAAAAAAAGAAAAAGAAAGAAGAGAAACAGAATAAAATAATCATGATTAGGCAATTCTGTGACCTTGAATTCTAAATTTCATGGCTTGCTCAATTGTTTATATGTTATAAACAGAAATTCACTGTGCAGAAGACACTGAGTTAGACACATCCATCCTTGCCACCATGTCTGACAACAGAAGGTATCTTTCCATCTGTGCACCAATGTTCAACAGCCCAGCACATTCAGAACAGGTGGCCTTGCAGGTAGGTAGTCTGGGAAGCAGCCTTGGGTGTGGTTTATATCTGTCAAAACTGTCCTGATGTCTCACTAAGCAACTTCAAGAAACATGATCACTTAATGTTGCTCCTCAGAGTGGCCACATGATTTTGTTCTCCTGGATCTTTTGCCAGGCTCTGTGGCAAAGGCAAGCATGGTAAAGTGTCCTCCTCCCCTTCAGACAAGTGGAGCATGGAAGTTCTCTACAAAGAACACCCCTCCCACTCATCAGAATATGCCTTCCAAATATAACTTACTGACAGAAAACAGGGTCAATATTGACATTTTATTTATTGGGCCCAGGAGGCAATTAGGGAACCCCAAACTGAGAATTGACTGTAGACCCCAAGTCCTGATATGAAGGGTATCTTTGCATTGCCTGCCCCAATGGCTCTCTATCCTTGAAATTGTCTTCAATAATATCTGTAAATAAGTGTGAGTCCTGTGCCCCTTTTGTTTGTTCCTATAGTTCACTAGGCTGACTACTAAGAATTTAAAACTTTTTAAGTAAGTTTTAATAGAATTTTGAAAAGAAAGTATCAGAGAAGGTACATTCCAAATTATATCAGAACTCTTTAAGTCCTAATTTCCAAGTACAAAGCCAAATTTATTATATATTCTTACTGAACTATGAGCAGTGTGATTTTCCTCCCCAAACTACATGCCAGCCTTTAGTTACTACAGAAATCATTTTCAAACTGCATATCTGGACTCTCTTGCTTCCCCACAAAAATATAGATGCATAAGCTTTTTTAAAATCTAGTAGAATTTCTCATACTATTTTTGGAGTCCTGTACATGTTTCTATCACAGAATCATAGCAGAATGTACACTAGTTATTTACCAGTCTTTGCTACTAGACTGTAATTTTCTAGGATTCAGGGACTCTGTTTTATTCATCTTAATTTTTTTAGCTTCTAACAGTGCCTTGTGCATAGTAGACATTCAAAAAAAGAAAAAATTTTATCAGAGAAGGAAACTAGTCTTTATTGAGCACTACTACACGCCAGCTTCTTGGATTATTTGCTCAGCAGAGATATTGAGTAAGTATAGAGGAAGACACATTAACAACTTGCAATGTGCAGATGAAACAGTTTTGCTCGCTGAGAGCAAAGAGGATGTGAAGCATTTACTGATCACAAAGTAAGATCAAAAGCTGCAGCCTTCCATATGGATTGCATTTCAACATAAGGAAAACAAAAATCTTCACAACTGGGCCAATAAGCAACATCACAATAAACAGAAAAAAATATCAAAGTTGACAACATTTCATTTTACTTGGATCCACAATCAACTCCCAAGGAAGGAGCAGTCAAGAAATCAAACTGTGTATTGAACTGGGCAAATCTGCTGCAAAAGATCCTTTAAAGTGTTAAAAAGCAAAGATGTCACTTTGAAGACTAAAGTATGCCTGACCTTTTATTTTCAATCACCTCATATGCATTTGAAAGACAATGAATAAGGAAGACCAGAGAGGGAGCTCTGGTAGTGTAGTG
>NW_006408688.1:6980508-6982046 GCF_000296735.1 Chrysochloris asiatica | reverse complement strand
TCGCAGCCCGATTCGTAACCACTACGCTACCAGTTAGGTACTGAAAACCTTATGAACAGCAGCATAACATTGTCAGATATAGTGCTGGAAGATGAGCTCCTCAGGTTGGCAGGCACTCAAAATACAACCGTGGAATAGGTACCGCCTTAAAGTAGAGGTTGACATTAATGACAGAGCAAAACTTTTAGGATTCTCATTTGATGATGGGGCACAGCTCAAAATGAGAAATAGCTCAAACATCCATTAACAATTGGAATGTGCAGTGTATGAAGTATGAATTTAAGAAATTTGGAAGTCATGAGAAACAAAATTGAACAAATGAAATTGATTTTCTAGGCATTAGTGAGCTGAAATGGACTAGTATTGGTCATTTTAAATCAAACAATCATATGGTTTACTATGCCAAGAACAACAAATTGAAGAATGGTGTAGTATTCATTGTCAAAAAGAATATTTCAAGATGTGCACTGAAGCACAATGCTGTCTGTGATAAGATAATATCCGTATGACTATAAGTTAATATCATTATTACTCAGATTTCCGCACCAACCATAAAGTCAGTGGTGAAGAAGTTGAAGAATTCTACTAACTGCTTCAGTCTGGACTTGATCAAACATGCAATTAAGATGCATTGGATTCTTACTTTTGTGTAAAATCTCCTGACTTTTAAATGTCCTGTTGTAGTCCACTTAAAAAAAGAAAAAAATCATGATATGTCACATCAAACATGTTCACACACTAGATTTAACCCACAATTTGTGCCTTCTACAACTAGATCATGTTTAAAGTAACTTTCAGTCTTGAGATTATTGGGCTATTTGTTTTATAAATGGCTCTAACATAGTGTTTGATGATTAATCATAAATCCTTATATAGAATGTCCTAGGTTTACAAGCTTTCCATCTCTGTATTTTAGACAAGAAGATTAATTTGTGTTGGGCTTGTTTTATTTCATCATAATTACATCAAAATTTTATCTGATTATTTCATGTAATTTCATTAACCACAGAGTTGATTGATTACACAGACAGAGAAAGTCAGATAATCTTATGACTTCAAGTACAGGGCTCAGCTCCCATTAAGCACACTGACTATTGTCAAGTTTGTTCCCGCTCATAACCACACTGTATAGGGTTTTCACAAAGTTTCTGATGAGTTTGAACTGCCATCCTTGCAGTTAGCTATCCAGTGCTTATTCTGCCACGTCACATCAAGTACAATGAGTTAAAACACTGTCCAAGATGAAGCACACATTGTCAGTTATATGCTGACAGTCCTAGTTTTGTTGTTGTTTTTAAATAGTACACTGCAGTTTCAGTGGACAGTCCCAGTTTTTTATTTTAAACTTTTTATTGTGAATTGAGTGAAGGGTTACAGACAAGATCATCAGTTTTACATTCAACAAATCATACACTTTGTTTCATCTCAATGATTGTAATCCCCTCCATGGAACAACATTTATCCCACTTCCTCCTTGTAGTTCATATTTCCATTCCACCTACCTTCCCATCCCTTCTAAACTTTGTTGTTAGGTAAAT
>NW_006408688.1:6977554-6979203 GCF_000296735.1 Chrysochloris asiatica | reverse complement strand
GTTCTTTCCCTTAGTCTTTTACAGTAGTGGTCCTATGCAGTATTTCTCTTTTTGTGACTGACTAATTTCACTCAGCATGATGTCCTCAAGGTTCATCCATGTTAAGCGGTGGCTTGCAGCTTCCTTGTTGTTCTTCAAGCATATTAACTTTTCTAACTAATTGTTGCTCTTATGTGCCTTTGATTCAGTTCCACCTCATAGGGACCCAATGAATAACAAAATGAAAGGCTACCCAGTTGTGCCCCATCCTCATGATGGTTAAGCTTGAACCCGTTACTGCTGCCACTGTGCAGTCGATCTAATTGGGAGTCTTTTTAGTTTTTCATTGACCTTCCACTTTGCCAAGAATGATGTCCTTCTCCAGGGATGGTCCCTCCTTATACATATATATGTCTGACATAAGAGAGACAGAGTGTCTCAGTCCTGACTTCTAAGGAGCACTCTGGCTGTACTTCTTCCTACACAGTATCCCTTGTTCTGTTTGAACAACTGCCTCTTGGTCGGTGTACAGATTCTTCATGAGCACAATGAAGTTTTCTGGAATACTTATTCTTCACAGTGTTATCCATAGCTTGTCATGATCCATAAAGTCAAAAGCCTTTGCATAGTCAGTAAAGCACAAGTAAACATCTTTCTGGAGTCCTGGTGTGGTGCTGTGGGTTAATGCACAGGACTGCAGTATCAATTTGAACCACAAGGTTGGTGGTTCAAGCTCACCAGCTGCCCCTTGGAAACCTTATATAGTATATAGGGCCAATATGGGTCAGAACCAACTCGACGGCACTTAACAATAACACCAAAAAAACCATTTTTCTGGTGTTCTCGGTTTTCAGTCAGAATCCATCTGACATCAGCAATGCTATCCCTCATTACATGTTCTCTTTTAAATCCAGCTTGAGATTCTGGCAGGACCCTGTTAATGTACAGCTGCAGCTGTTTTTGAATTACTTTCATCAAAATTTTACTTGCATGTGATATTAATGATATTACCTGATTTCCACATTCTGTTGGGTCACCTGTCTTCGGAAAGAGCATAAATAGGGATTTCTTCCATATTTCTTGGCGCAGATGAGTGAGTGTCTCCAGTGCTGCATCAGTTTGTCAAAAGATCTCAATTTGTATTGCATCAGTTCCTGGAGCCTTGGTTTTCACCAATACCTTCAGGGCAGTTTGGACTTCTTCCTTCCATACCATTATGTTGTATTTAAAAGGTATTTGCAATGAATAAGTCATTAAGTCATTGGTCTTGCAAAATTCTATCATGTGATCTCCAGCATCCTTTCTATTACCACGGCCATATTTTCCAGCTGCTGATCCTTCCTCTTTGTTTCCAACCTTTGCATTCCTATCATCAGTAATTACCATTATTAATTACAATTAACTGCATGTTTGACCACTTTGAGACTGAAGAAGTTGGTTGGTGTTGGTGTTAGGTGCCATTGAGTTGGTACCAGCTCATAGTGACCCTATGTACAACAGAACGAAACACTGCCTGGTCCTGGGCCAACCTCACAATTGTTGCCAGGCTTGAACCCATTGATGCTGCCACTTTGCCAGTCCATCTCGCTGGGGGTCTTCCTCTTTTTCTCTGACCCTCCACCTTATCAAACATGATATCCTTCTCCAGTGACTGGTCCCTCCTGACAATA
>NW_006408688.1:6969259-6976862 GCF_000296735.1 Chrysochloris asiatica | reverse complement strand
GTCACACACCTTTCTTAATTATTAATTTTAAACCATTCACTGTCCCATGTAGACATCTTCAATTTCATCATCATTGGCTTTTGTGATTGGTGGGTAAATTTGAATAATACTGGTAATCACTGATTTTCCTTGTAGGCGGATGGATATTATTCTGTTACAAACAACATTATATTGCAAGACAGATCTTGATATGTTCTTTTTTTATGATAAATGTGACGCCATTCCTGTTTAGTTTATCATTCCCATCATGGTAAACCATATGATTGTCAGATTCGAAATGGCCATTTCAGCTCACCTATGCCTAGAATATCAATCTTTATGCATTCCCTTTCATTTTTAACAACTTTCAATTTTCTTATATTTACACTCCATACAGTCCATGTTCTGATTACTAATGGATGTTTACAGCTGCTTCTCCTTATTTTGAGTTGTGCCTCATCAGCAAATGAAGGTCCTGAAAGCTTTAGTTCAGTGGTGTCATCAGGGTCAGCCCTACTTCGAGGAGGCAGCTCTTCCCTAGTTGTATTTTGGGTGTCTTCCAACCCAAAGGGCTCACTCATCTTTTGGCACTATATCTGATAATATTCTGATGTTATTCATAAGGTTTTCAGAGGCTTAACATTCAGAAGTTGTCTGCTTCCTCTTCTTCCTTGTCTGTTTTAGTTTGGAAACTCAGCTGAAACCTGCTTCCCATAGGTGTACCCAGCTGGTATTTAAAATACCAGTGGCATAGCTTCCAGCATGCCACACACAAACTACTGCAGTTCACAAACTGACAGATGCGTGGTGGAATATTAGTGTTGCAGATTAAAAATGGCATCAAATTCTTTGTCAGTCCCCACATGGAGAAGTGGTATTTATTTCCCACAATCTTTAATCTGGATATGGCGCTGTAGGATAAGCACTAGCCCTCAAGTTCTGTTTGAACCACAAGGTCAGTGGTTCATACTCACCATACACTCTTTGGGGCCAACTCGATGACACTTAACAACAGCCCTTTGACTGTTTTCATCAAGAGAACATAGCAGAAGTGCTACTGTGCCATTTCTGAGTAGAAGCCATAAGAAGGTCTGGCAGCTTCTGTTTTTGAGGCTTTCAAAGTCCAGCGCCACCATGTAGTTCTTCTGTTAGAGATATTAATGGAGAGACAAGGTAGAGTGGGTGAAGTCCTTAGATAGTATAGAGAAAGAGAGATGCCAAGCCGAGCCAGCCTTCCTGCCATCCCTTGGTGCCAGGCACGTACATGAGCTGCTGGATAGTGCCGGCCTCACCACAGCCTCCTTTCACCTTTAGGGAAAAGAGTCCATGCAAGACCAACAAAAGAACCTCTCCACTGAGCCCAATCAAACCGCAGGTGTACTGGTGTTGTTAAGTGCTGGGGAGTCAGCACTTAGGGAGTCAGCACTCTGACCCAGAGCGACCTTGTTTCGGGTCTCCGAGGAGCGGCTGATGAGCTTGAACCACCGACCTTGCAGTCCAGCGCATTAACTCACAGCATCAAACCAGGATTCTTTAGAAGTAAGTTGTTGTTAAATGCCGTTGAGTCGGTTCCAACCCACAGCGACCCTGTATAGCATTTCCGAGGAGCAACTGGTGAGCTTGAACCGCTGACCTTGAGGTTCAAACTGACTTTGTAGTCCAGTGCATTAACACATAGTGTCACACCAAGACTCCTCTTAAAAGTATGGTGGTGGTTATGCGCCATGAAATCGGTCCCATAGCCGCTCTGTATAGGGCTTCTGAGGCTGTAAATCTTTATGGGAGCAGAAAACCTTATCTTTCTCCTGCAGAACGTCTGGTAGTTTCAAACTGCCGACCTTGTAATTAACAGCCTGACTGGTAACTGCTATGCTACCAGAGCTCTTTCTTAGAAGCATAATTAGTAGTTATTTTAAGCCAGTTTTCAGGGGATTTTTATTTATTAATATTTTATTGTGAATTATGTGATAGTTTACATGGGAGAACATTAGCTTTACATTCATCCTATTGTATGTATCATTTCATTGCCATGGTTACAATCCCCTCCATGCATCATCAACCAGCCAAAGGGTATACCCTGCAAACCTGCCCCCTTGGTTGTCAGCACACAGCCCTTCTCCCTCTCTGGGTCTAGAGTTCCCAACCCTTCCCTCTCTCCAGGTCATTGTCTCTGCCTCCATCTCTGGCATCATTGCTTCTCTGGGTAGAGTCCCACATTCCGCTCTCAGGTGGTATTTGTTATGCAACAATTGATAGCTGGGACAGCAGATAGGGCCCAGGTTATTTTGCTTGAATCATTGCAGCAGGGAAAGTAAGAAAGCCTAAGGATCTTGCATTAGTTCTTACGTACCTCCACCCAGAAATGACATGAGAAAATTCTGTTCACTGTTTATTAGTCCAACTAAGCCACACTCTGGTAGCGTAGTGGTTACGAATTGGGCTGCGAACCTTAAGGTCAGCAGTTCGAAACTACCAGCCGCTCCGCGGGAGAAAGATGAGGCTTTCTACTCCCGTAAAGATTTACACCCTTGGAAACCCTGTACAGGGTCGCTATGGGTCGGAACCGACTCGACGGCACTTAACAACAACAACAACAACAAGCCACACAGACACGCCTAACTTCAAGGGAGTTATGCTCAGATAGGGAAGGGTGTAGCTAGCACGAGTAATGTCTACCTCCCCACCACATGCAGAAAGGGGGCTTGGGAAAAGAGCACGTTTGCTATGATTTCTTGGGCACAATCATGATCCATTGCTTAGGGCCGGGCAGATTACACCACCAAACAACCCAGAGTCTGTTGTCAGGGGTGAAGGTGGGTTTGTCACAGGTTGGTAGGGGTGAATAACAGAACTATTGCAGTGGTTGCCCCTGTACCCTCAAATCTCGCCAACTCTGGCATCACCCACCAAACTTAAGCTCTCTCAGCCCTCTCACTTTCATTCCATCTATTTGGAGTCCTGGTGTGGCGCTGCCGGTTAATGCGCTGGACTGCAAAGTCGGTCTGAACCTCAAGGTTGGCTGTTCAGGCTCACCAGCTGCTCCTTGGAAACCCTATACAAGATCACTATGAGTTGTAACTGACTTGACCTAGAAACTGGCTTGAGGGCACTTAACAACAGCAGCATTTGGAATTTGGGGGTGGGAGTTGTCTGGAAGGAGGAAATGGTGAAAAGCTAGGAGACAAGGAAGAAGAAAGAGGGGAGAGAATTGGGTGTGTGTGTGATAGCTATGTGTTCAGGAGTGAAATTAAAGAGAGAACTTGAGTGCTGCTGACTCAACTCCAGCACTGCCAGAATCACACAGAAGAAAAAAGAATTAATGTCTGCACAAAAATGTCAACCAGAAAGACAAAAGCAAAGAGATCATGTTAAAGAGGTGTGAAATGTGTAGCAGTCCAGGTGCTTTGGTTGAAGAGGAGAAAAATGTTACTGTCGAGTGGGTTCTGGGTAACACTTAGGGGAATGGAACATTCTGATCTCAGGCTCCCGTCTGCCTGCATTTGATCTTCTGTGCCCTCTCCTTACTCAGGACTCTTAACATAGGTGTTCTTTCCCCTCCTTTCTAAAGTTCCCTAATGCAGTTCACAGATTCTTCCTTGTTGGTCAGAAATGAGCCCAAAATAGCAGCTCTTCCTGTCAATTCTATATTAAGTCAAGGTGAAATTCTAGGGAAATGTTTAACCGTTTTCTATGGATTTCTCATACATTTTCTTCACAAGAGCTTTATTTATCAACCTTATTTTATTTGTTAGGAAACCAAGGCTTATAAAAGTTAATTTGTTCAAGGTCACATCTAAAACTAGATCTGTTCATTTTTATGGTCCATGAAGTTAACCACCATGATTTCCTTGAAATAAATGTAAGGATGTATTTGATGCATTGCTCTTAACTGAACCCAGGATGTAGCAAGTTGCTGGCTAGGTTGGCCAGAATTTGTTCTCTGATTCAGGAATACAACTTCTATTTCCTACTTCTGGTAAAACTGTCTTTAGTATCCTCCCACGAGTATATCATTTTTGCTGTATGCCTACTTTTATCCTTACCCAAATGTTCTCCATTGTACTCCCACTTAACAGTTTAGTGTTTCCACATATGTGGATAGCTTTTTGACATCAATCTATCTTCTCTCCATCCTAGCCTGTTTCTTTTAATGAAATATGCTCATCTCTGGCCACGTCCACTTTTGAATCCATTCAAGAAATTTGTGATACCTATAAGATATTTTTCCTTCCCTTGTGTTAATCCCCAAGGTCAACTACTTCCCCCCTGTGACCTGGTGTCTCAATTTAAAATAAATTGGTAAATAAAATAAATAAAGCTTCAGTGGAAGTCACCCTGACCTCTCTCTGATTTTCACACCAATTACTCTTATATTTCCTGGTTCCTTTGGGTTTTGCACCTAGCTTGTGTTTTCTGCCTAACCCTCTTAGAATTGCTCTTCCAGTGGGTGTTAGCAGTGTCTATACTAATGAATGGCTTGTTGAAGGATCCTGATGCTAATAAGAAATGCCATCTGTTTGGGCCCACCAGGTGTCAGCCTCTGGGCTAAGTTCTTTATACATATCATTTATTCCTCATGAGAACCCTACAACAGTAGTTGTTAAGGAAGAAAAAACAGAGGCAGGATCAGTGATATAAGACTTCTATCTGGATCCCTGAGAGCATGGTGGTTCTGTAAGATAAGCACTAGATTTGAACCACAAGGATGGTGGTTTGAGCCTACCCATAGCTCTGCAGGAGAAAGGTGAGGCTTTCTGCTCCTTCAAATATTTGCAGCCTCAGAAACCCTATACAGGGTTGCTGTGAGTCAGAACTGACTTGATGGCACTTAACAACAACAACAACATTCAGATACCTGGTAGTATGCTATTCCTGTACTGTATTATTTCTTTTGTTCTCCACAGTAATCCTGCAAGGTATCTAGGCATTTGCATCTCTACTTTTTCAGAGGAGATGGCTTCCATAGCAGAACTAGATTGAAACATGCCGTGTGTCTCCTCTTCAGCCACACACTGCTCCTTGCTTCTCCCTGTTCAGAATCTTGGAACTAGCTGTTCTCTGCCTAAACACCCTTCCTCCAATATGCCTGTGCTCCTTCCTGACTTTCTCCCCATATTTGCGTACATGTCACCTCAGTGAGGCCTTCCCTAAGTATCCTATTAAATTCGAACTCCCACCCATTGCAACCCTTCACTCTTTTCCCGCTTTAGTTTTTTATGCACCACTTACAGCTATCTGACAAACACCATATTTTATTTATGAGAATGCAAGCTCCAGGCAGAACTTTTTGTCAGTTAAACCAAAACGACCAAACCGACTCACAGTGACTGTCTCGGGGGTCTGAGAATATAAATCTTTATGGGAGCAGACAGTCTCATCTTTTTCTACAGAGTGACTGGTGGGTTTGAACTACAGACCTTTTGATTAGTAGTCCACTGCTTATCCACAGTGACACCAGAGTTAAATGTTCAATAAATAGCTGTTGAATAAACGAAAATTTGATTAGAAAACCTTTGCATCACACTGTCCTCAGATTCTTTGTATCTATCGTCATGTTTTTTGCTTGTATTGTTGGTGTTAAGTGCTGTTGAGACAGTTCCAACTCATAGCAACCCTGTATATGGTTTCAGATGAGTGAGTGGAGGGTTTGAACTACTGATCTTGTGGTTAGCAGCCCTGTGCTTATCCTACAGGGCATACCAGGGCTCTATAGGTTGTCTTATAGTGCTAAAGAACTTTTAAAAATCAAGGTCTACATTCAGCATTACCTAGGAAAACCAGAAACAACAACAAGTCCAACCTATCCTGAGATTGGAGTCTGTAATAGCAGCAGCTCTTGTATTTTATTTTCTCTTCGTGATGCTCTGCAATGTACTGTGCTCACTCCCTCACCCCCAAATTGACCCAAAATGTCTGTTGCTGGGCCCCTCTTCTCTACCAATTGTCTGTCTATCCACCAGGAGAGCCAGCAGTGATGCAGATGAACACAGTGAACACATTGCGCACACAGCACAATCCTGGATCACAGATAGCTAGGAACCAATGTTTACAGGGCAGTGAGAGGGAAAAGTCATAAGACTTCTATTAGCAGAAGACAGAATTGGGTTTGGGGAAGTCACCAGAGAGAAATTTTCTATTCAAAATCTTTCTCAAAGGACCATTACTGAGAATCAGCCCATCTCATACTAGTCCCCTTCCTGTAAAAACTCATGGTTTGGACACAGACAGTTGACTGATGAAAGCAGAATAAAGGCAAAGCTGGGTAAAGATCTTGTGCTGTTCCCTGTCTTTGGGAAGATGCCACCCTTCCTTGTGCCAGGCAAATCTTTAAAACCCTAATGCTTAATTGTATTTTAAAAACTAGTTTCCTAATGAGATTGTTATCCATGATAAACTGCTAGTAATTGGAACAGTCATAAACATATAGCATTCCTGAAACACATTTAAAAGCAAAGAATTTGAGATTTTTTAACTGAACCCATACTGTTGATCATTTTTCTCTTTCATGTGTGTAAACAGTAAGAACATATTATAGACACATTGGACTTTTGGTGTGGCACTGTAAAATCAGCTCTGGACTTCAAACCACAAGATCTGCAGTTCAAAAAAATCGACCAGCTGCTCCTCAGAAAACTACAGAGGGTCACTATGAGTTGGAACCAACTGGTTGGTTGGTGATTGTGTGCTATCGAGTTGGCTCTGACTCCCACTAACAACAATATAGCTCTAAAATTCCTCAGCTTTATAGGCTAAACATAAGAAAAGTTATGTACATTTAACATTTTACCCATTGTTGCTGTTAGCTGCCATCCAGTCACTGCTGATTTGTAGCACAACAGAATGAAACACTGCTCAGTCCTGCACCACATAATTCTAAAATTAGATTTTAATCTTCAAAAATCATATTTTCTACATTTTAATATCACACACAGCTTCTATGAGGGAGCTTCAAAAAGTTTGTAGGAAAATGCCATTATCTTTTCATTCCATTTTTCCATGAACTTTTTGAAGCTCCATCATATTTAAATTTTTTATAATTATATCTCTTTCCCTCCTAGTAGACAGTAAGATTCATTTGAAAATGGATGACTTTAATTTTTTCACAGTATAGTCAATATCTTGTATATACTTGGCACAAAAGAACATTCAATACATTTTTTCCTGAAATATAAAACAAAACGTTCATTGACTTGAATGAATTGTTGTTGTTGTTAGGTGCCATCGAGTCGGTCCCAATGCATAGCGACTCTATGCATAGCAGAATGAAACACTGCCTGGTCCTTGGCCAACCTCACAATGGTTGCCATGCTTGAGCCCATTGATGATGCCATTTTGACAGTCCATCTGGATGAGGTCTTCCTCTTTTTCTCTGACCCTCCACTTTACCAAACATGATATCTTTCTCCAGCAACTGGTCCCTACTGACAATATGTCTGAAGTATGAGAGATGAAGTTTGGCCATCCTGGACTCCAAGGAGCACTCAGACTGTACTTCTTCCAACACAGATCTGTTGGTTCTTTTGGCAGCCCATGGCATTTTGAATATTCTCCTCCAGCATCATAACTCAAAAGCATCAATTCTTCTATGGTCTGCCGTATTCACTGCCCATCTTTTGCTTGCATA
>NW_006408688.1:6954249-6965449 GCF_000296735.1 Chrysochloris asiatica | reverse complement strand
GACTTCTCCTGCTTGTCCTTTCAAGTGGGAATTTCCCATCTCTGGAGATCTGGATGTGGTTCAGGCTTCCACCTATAGTCTTATGTATTGCAGAGGCTCCACAGGAAGCCTCCTTCACTGGGCATGTTGTCTAATTTCATTTTGATCATGATTCTTCTAAAGAACTTTGATCAAAATGATCAGTAATGATAATCAGGCACCATCCAATTCTTCTGGTCTCGTGACAAAGGAGAAAGGTATTCAGGGAAGCCATTGACCACACATTACATTGCCTTCTTTTATTCTTGACTCTCTTTCTGCTACAGCAAACAGACACTAATTGCTGTAACTTGAATGGCTGCTTGCAAGTTTTTAGAACCCCAGGCATTAAACCACGAGGTAGAATAGAAGCACTGAACACATTATTAAGCAACTAATTAGAATCTTCTATGAAACCACAAGCCTAAACCTTGAAACGGAGTAACCTAATACCATGAATTGTTTGCTTTGCTTTACATAAGCAGCCTTAGCAACTAACATTTTTTTGTCATTGTTATAAATACCTATCACACAACTTTTGCCAATTCAACTTTGTACAGGTATATAACTTATTGATAGCAATTATATTAAATATCTGTGTTACCCTATCCTTAATCAACGCAAGTTTTTCATCACCATAAACCAAAATGCAGTGTTCTAATCATCCTTACCTTCTCCTTTCACTCCTGTTCAACACTGAAAAAAACCTTTGGTCTCTATACACTTGCCTGTTTTCCTCATTTTATATGTGAGGTCATATGATATTTATCTTTTTGTGAGTGACTTATTTCATTCAGCATAATGTATGTAAGATCAATCCATATTGTAGCATATATCAAGACTTCATTTATCTTACTACCTGAGTAGTATTCCATTGTATTTATATACCACATTTTGCTTATCCAATCAATTATTAATGGGCATTAAAATATAGAGTTTAAAATCACCTTTCAGTTATTGTGAGCAGGGCTGCAATGAACATTGTTGTACAAGTCTCTGAGTCTTTGCAATCAATTGTTTTGGGTTGTTGTTTTTGTTAGGTGCCCCTCAAGTCAGTACAACTCATAGTGACCTTATGCACAACAGAACAAAATACTGCCTGGTCTTGCGCCAACCTCACAATTGTTACACTTGAGCCTATTGCTGTTGTACTGTGCCAATCTATCTCATTGGGGGTCTTCCTCGTTTTAGTTGACCCTCCCCTTTACCAAGCAAGATGTCTTTCTCCAGGGAATGGTCCCTCCTGAAAATATGAAGTGTGAAAGATGAACTCTGGCCATTCTGGCTCTCAACAAGCATTCTGGTTGTACTTCTTCCAGTATAAACTGGTTTGTTCTTCTGGAAGTTCCTGGTACTTCTGATATTCTCCTCCAATACCATAACTCAAATGCATTGATTTTTCTACAGTCTTCCTTATTCATTGTCCAACTTTCACATTTATATGAGGCAATTAAAAATACCATGGTGTGGGTCAGATGCACCTTAGTCCTCAAACTGGCATGTTTGCTCTTCAATCTTTAAAGAGGTCTTGTGCAGCAGATTTGCGTAATGCAATATGTTGTTTGATTTCTTGACTGCTGCTTCCATGAGTGTTGATGATTGATCAAAGCAAAATAGAGTCTTTGACAGCTTCAATATTTTCTCCAGTTATCTTAATATTATTTATTAGTCCAGTGGTGAGGATTTTTGTTTTCTTTATATTGAGGTGTACCCTATACCAAAAACTGTAGTCTTTGATCTTCATCAGTAAGTATTTTAAGGTCTCTTCACTTTCAGCAAGCAAAGTTGTAACATATGCATATCACAGGTTATTAATGAGTCTTCCTCAAATTCTGATGTCATATTCTTCTTCATATAATCCAGCTTTTCAGATTATTTACTCACCATACAGTGTGAATAGTATGGTGAAATAATACAACCCTGGTGCACACCTTTTCTGACTCTAAACCATTCAGAGTCCCCTTGTTTTGGTCGAATGACTGTCTCATGGTCTAACTACAGGTTCCTCATGAACAAAATTAAGTGCTCCAGAATACTTATTCTCTACAGTATTGCCCATAGTTTGTCATGATCCACACAGTTGGAAGTCTTTGTGTAGTCGATAAAGTACAGGTAACCATCTTTCTGGTATGTTCTGCTTTCAGCCAAGATCCATCTTATGTCAGCAATGATGTGTCCCTGTCTGAGTCCAGCCTGAACCTCTGGCAGCTCCATGTCAATGTACTGCTGCAGCCATTTTTAAATTACTTTTCACAACATTTTACTTGTATGCAATATTAATAATACTGTCAGATGATTTTTGCATTCTGTTCGGTCCAACTGTATTTGGAGTGGGCACAAATGTGGATCACTTCCTATCAGTTGACCAGGTAGTTTTCTTCCAAATTTCTTGGCATAAATGAGTGGGTACTGCATCAATTTGTTGAAATACCTCAATTTGTATTCCATAAATTCCAGGACCCTTGTTCTTTGCCAATGTCTTCATGCACTGTGGACTTCTTTTTTCAATATCATTGGCTCTTGATCATAAGCAACTACTTCAAATGGTTGAACATCGACCATTTTCTTTTTGGTACAGTTACTGTATGTATAGCTTCAATATTCTTTTGATGCTTTCTGCATCATTCAATATTTTATCCCGACAATTCTTCAATATTGCAAGTCTTTCAGCTTGAGAAATGCTGAGCATGTTCTTCCTTTTTAGTTTTCTAACTCCAAGTCATTAAAATATTTGAATTTCATTATAATATTTGACTTCGTATTCTAGAATTGACCTTTGAAATTTTCTGTTCAGCTCTTTCACGTCCTCATTTCTTCCATTTGCTTTAGCATCTCTTCACTGGAGAGCAAATTTCAGAGACTCTTCTGACATCCATTTTGGTCTTTTCCTTCTTTCTTGCCTTCTTACTGAACTTTCTGCTTTCTTCCTGTATGATGTTCTTGATGTCATCCCACAACTCTTCTGGTCGTAAGTCATTAGAGTCTAATGTATCACATCTGTTCTTGTGATGACCTCAAAATTCAAGTGGGGTATGTTAAAGGTTATATTTTTGTTCTAGTGGACGTGTTTTCATTTTCTTCAGCTCAGCTTTAACTTGCATATGAGCAATTGATTGTCTGTTTCACAGTCTGTCTTGGTTTTGTTTTGGTTGATGATATGAAGCTTTTCCACCATCTCTTTCCACAGACGTAGTCAATTTGAATTTGATGTATTCCATCTGGTGAGGTACACTTGTATAGTCATCTTTTATGTTTTAAAAATGTATTTGCAATGAAAAAGTCATTGTTGTTGTTAGGTGCCATCGAGTCAGTACTGACTCATAGCAACCCTATGTACAACAGAATGAAACACTGCCCAATCCTGGGCCAACCTCACAATTGTTGCCACACTTGAGCCCAATGATGTTGCCACTCTGCCAATCCATCTTGCTGGTGGTCTTCCTCTTTTTTTCTGACCCTCCACTTTACCAAACACGATATCCTTCTCTAGCAACTGGTCCCTCCTGACAATATGTCCGAAGTATTACTCTTGCAAAAATCTATCATGCGATTTCCAGCATCATTTATATCACCAAGACAGACGCTATATTCCAACTACTTATCCTTCCTCCTTGTTTGCAACATTTGCATTTGAAACAGCAGCAATTATCAATACATCTTGATTGTAGATTTGATCAATTTTAGACTGAAGCAGTTGGTAGAGTTCTTCAATTTCATCATTACTGGCTTTAGTGATTGGTGTGAAATTTAAGTAACAGTGATATTAACTGGTCTTGCATGTAGGCACACGGATATTATCTTATCACAGACAGTGTTGTACCTCATGACAGAACTTCCCTTCCATCCCTCCGGGGCCATGTCCCCTGCCCTTGGGCCCAGGAGTCCCTAGGTTTCATCATACTGCTGATTAACCAGGTCTCAATCCAGGTTAACAGGAGTCTATTGAATGTGGTCAAACTTAGTTCACAACTTCATTGCTGTTTTCCCCCACTTCCCATTATTGGTGAGCAACATGGTCAGCAGTAGGACCATAGACCTGCTAGTGTATTCCATTTGAGTTTCAGTCTTGGAATGGGGTTTGCCTTGAGGGGAACCTACCACTCGCCTTGATGGCTCCCTGGTGAACAACTTGCTTGTTCTTGTAGTAGTCAATTGGACTCCTGTTATTGTTTTTGTTTTTTTCTGCTGGTCTTTCTTTCAAGAAGTATCTTCTGTTCTTCTGGCTGGTCTGCTTGTCCTTTCACGTGGAAATGTCTCTCCTCAGAATATTCTAGATGAGGATCAGCATTCCACCTATGGTCTTTTGCATTGCAAAGGCTCTGCAGGGAGCCTCCTTCACTGGGCAAGTTCTAGCCCCATTTTAGATATTCCAAACAGTTATAGGCTGAAGACGGACTCACAAGCTTTCTCTGATGATGTTTCTGGCTATTCCTCTCTCTCCCCTTCAAGTGTCTATTTTACAATAGTAGGCAAGGGAAACCAAGACTCAAAAGACAGACATGAATCTTAACATCATTTCCCCACTTTGACCCATTCAAACCATGCCTCAATCTTTGTATCCACATTTGTGCTTAGGTAGTTATTTACCTCTGTCCTATTTAGCCCGAATAAACCTGCCTAACTATTCTCCCATCCACCTAATTTTTCCTTTCCTCTTCCCCTTTTAGTGTACACCCCCCAGCACCCAAACTATCCTGTGCCTATTCCCTACCCTATGCTCTACCATCCCCTCCCTCCCCCTCATCCTCACCTCATACACTCCAGTAACCAACAAAAAAAATAAAAATACTAAATAAATAAATAAAAGATTTTAATTTTTTTTTTCCCGCTTTTAGTGTGGGTGCTTTATCTTAATCTTTTAAAATAATGGATCTATGCTGTATTTCTCCTTTTGTGACTGACTGATTTCACTCAGCATAATGTCCTCACGGTTCATCCATGTTATGTGGTGGCTTGCAGCTTCCTTGTTATTCTTCAAGGTAGTATAATATTCCATTGTGTGTATGTACTACAGTTTGATTATCCCTCATGACAGATCTTGATATGTTCTTTTTGATGTTGAATACATTGCCATTCCTCTTCAATTTGTCATTCCCAGCATAGTAAACCATGTGACAGCCAATACCAGTCCATTTCAGTTCACTAATGCTTAGGATATCAATGTTTATGTATTCCATTTAATTTTTGACAATTTCCAAATTTCCTAGATTCATGCTTTGTACATTCCATGTTATGATTATTAATGGATGTTTACAGCTGTTTCTCTTCATTTTGAGTTGTGCCCCCTCAGCAAATGAAGGTCCTGAGGACTTTACTCCATTCTCATCATCATGGTCAACTCAACTTTGAGAAGACAGCTCTTCCCCAGTCACATTTTGAGTGACTTTCAACTTGAGGGACTCATCTTGCAGCACTATATCTGCCAATATTCTGGTGCTCTTAGTCTTGATTCAATATTCAATATTCTGGTGTTGACTGTTCCACTGCTAGTCATAAGGTTTTCAGTGCCTAAATATTCAGAAGTAGTCCATCTTTCCTTCTTCCTAGTGTGTCTTTGTCTGGAAGCTCAGCTGAAACCTATCCATCATAGGTGACCCTGCTTGTATTTAAAATACAGGTATCATAGCTTTCAGCATCACAGCAGCACACAAGCCACCACAGTATGACAAATTGACAAATGACTGGTGGAACAATAATGTATTTATATATATGGATTACTGGTGTGACACTATAGTATAAGTACTTGACTGCAAGGTTGGTTTGAACCACACGGTTGGTGGACCAAACTCACCAGCTGCTCCTCAGAAGCTAATATATATATATATATATTTTCCACCACTTGTCTGTCAGTTTGTTGTACTGTGGTAGCTTATGAGTTGCTGTGATTCTGGAAGCTATGCCACCCGTATTTTAAATACCAGCAGGATCACCCATGGTGGACAGGTTTTAGATGAGCTTCCAGATGAAGACAGACTAGGAAGAAGGAGAGATGAACAACTTCCAAATATTTAGTAACTGAAAACCTTATGAATAGCAGAGAAACACTATCAGATATAGTGCCGGAAAATGAACCCCTCAGGTTGGAAGACACTCAAAATGAGACTGGGGAAGAGCTGCCTCCTCAAAGTAGAGCTGAATGTTTACAGCTGTTTCTCTTCATTTTGAGTTGTGCCCCATCAGCAAATGAAGGTATTGATCATGACAAGCTATGGACAACATGTTGAAGTGTGAGTATTCCTTAACACTTATTGTGTTCATGAGGAACTTGTACATAGACCAAGAGGCAGTTGTTGGAACAGAACATGAGAACACTGAATGGTTTAAAATTAAGAAAGATATACTACAGGGTTGTATTCTTTCACCATACTTATTTAACCTATATGATGAGCAAATAATCCAAGAAGCAGGGTTATATGAAGAAAAATGTGGCATCAAGTTTGGAGGAAGACTCATTAACAACCTGAGATATGCAGATGATACAACCTTCCTTGCTGAAAGTAAAGAGGACTTAAAATACTTACTGATGAAGATCAAAGAGCACAGCCTTCAGTATGGATTACATCTCAATGTAAAGAAAACAAAAATCTTCACCACTGGACCAATAAACAACATTTTTATCAATAGAGAAAAGACTGAAATTGCCAAATACTTCATTTTTCTTGGATCAACCATCAATACTCATGGAAGCAGCAGCCAAGAAATCAAATGACATATTGCACTAGGCAAATCTGCTGTACAAGACCTTTTAAAATGTTGACGAGCAAAGATATCAGCTTGAGAACTAAGGTATGCCTGATCCAAGTCATGGTATTTTCAATAACATCATATGCATGTGAAATCTGGACAGTGAATAAGGAAGATTGTAGAAAAATTGATGCATTTGAGTTAAGGTGTTAGAGAAGAATATTGAAAGTACCATGGGCTGCCAAAGAATAAACAGATCTGTGTTGGAAGAAGTGCAGCTAGAGTGCTCCTTAGAGGTCAAGGTGGCCAAACTTTGTCTCTCATACTTTGGACATATTGTCAGGAGGGACCAGTCACTGGAGAAGGATATCATGTTTGGTAAGTGGAGGGTCAGAGAAAAAGAGGAAGACCCCCAGAGAGATGGATTGGCAAAGTGGCAGCATCAATAGGTTCAAGTATGTTAACAATTGTGAGGTTGGTCAGGACCAGGCAGTGTTTCATTCTGTGTGAATAAGGTTGCTATGAGTTGGTACTGACTCGATGGTACCTAACAATAACAACATATATATTCGCAGAGATGCAATAAACATTTGTGGCTTCATTTCCATTACTTCTAAAGTCAAGTAAATGTTCTTCTTTCACATGACACATCGTAAAGTTCATCTGTACTATACCGACCTCGTACATTTTGATGAACGAATACAAAGTTCTAGTTTCCTTTTTACTGTTTCTGCATCTTTCTCCCTCAACTTATATTCTCTCCCTCTAAATAATCATTTCTTGTTTCAGAAAATTATCTACTTTCCCTCACCCCCATTCAATGAGTCAGTCTCTTTTTCTATTTCTTTGTCTCCATTCTTTCTCCCCTTCCTCCTTACCCCATTTTGCTTAAAATAGAAGTTATATGCAATAAACAGCTTCTTCTTTCTTCTCTTGTTATTTCCTTCACTTAGCAGTGTGAGTTTTAAGGCTACTACCTCCAAGTGTTTGGAGCCACCTACACCCTCTTAAGCGCATTCCCCAGCCACTGACATTTCAACAGTCATACGAGAGTCACAAATACTTCGTCATTAGTTACACAAATCCATTAGGAAAATGGGTCTGTAGGATGTAAAAAGAAAAGGGAAGTGATATTTCGTGACTAGTAGTTTTACAAGGTGAAAAAGAACATAGAAAATAAACTGTATCAGATGGTTAATTTATTTTTAAATAGTCAGGGGAGACAATGGGAACTGGAAGAAAATCTATATCAAAAATTTTGGATAATTAAAGCAAGTTATGTGAAGTCCTTTCTCACAAAGGACTCTTAGCCCTTCAGACTGAGGACTGTCAAGATATGGGGTGGCAGGATTTCAGGTGAGAATATTGTAACACACAGAGCAGCAAACTACTGCCTCCTGCTTTTGTAAATAAAGTTTTATTGGAACACTGTTTTCAGTTGCTGAGTCCATTCCAACTCCTAGTGATCCAGAGCAGACAGTGCAGAGTAGAACTGCTGCATAGTTTCCAAGGCTGTGAGTTTCCTAAAGCAGATCACCAGACCTGCCTTCCAAGGAGCCTCTGGATGGGTTGAACTGCCAATCTTTCTGCATGTAGTTCACTGCTTAACCATTTTTATCACCCAGGAGCTTGCTTCTATTGGAACAAACCCTATCGTCTATGGCTGCTTTTTTATGACAATGGCAGAGCTGAGTTGGACAGAGACCATCTGGACTTTCACAGAAAAAATATTCTGACCCCTCAATAATGAAACTGTAACGTCAGCATACTGGGCATATCAGATTAACTCTAGCAAATGTTAACACTTTCGGGAAGAGGGTAGTAGTTTCAGGGACTTGGAGATGATCAGGAAATCTACCTGTTCACTAATGAATGTGGCCATAAGAGACAGTTGATTACATAAGCATCGAATCATTTTTACATTTTAAGGATATGTTAAATGTACAGATAATCCTGGACTTTAATTTTAGAATTTTTTTTTTTTTTTTACTTTCTTTCCTCACTCAACTTTGTGTCACTCACAATTTTATGCATTACATATAGAAAATGTAAGAGATTCATGCTATTATGGCAAAGTGAATAAAGGACAGGCAATAAGAAGAGCAAGGGAGGCTTGTTGTTATTAGATGCTAAAGAGTCATTTCCAATTTATAGTACCCTATGTAAAACAGAAGGAAACAGTTCTGCAACGTCCTCACATCGTTCTTATGTTTGAACACATTGCTGCACCCATGGTGGCAATCCATCTTGTTGAAGGTCCTTCTGTTTTGTTTTGGATTTTTTTGCAGACTCTATTTTACTGAGCATGATGTTTTTCTCCAGGGACTGATCCCTTCTGAAAACATGTCCAAAGTATGAGAGAAAAAGTCCCACCATCTTCACTTCTAAGGACCATTCTGGTTGTACTTTTTCCAAGACATTTATTTGTTTTTCTGGCAGTCCATGGTACTTTCAATATTCTTTACAAACATCATAATTCAAATATATCAATTCTTCTCTGGCCTTTCATATTTGTTGTCTAGCTTTCACATGCATATGAGGCAATTAAAATTACCATGGCTTGGGTCAGGTTCACTTTAGTCTTCAAACTGACATCTTTGCTCTTGGACACTTTAAAGAGGTCTTGTACAGCAAATTTTCCCAATGCCATATATCATTTGATTTTGTTGCATCCATGAGCATCAATTGTGGATTCAAGTAAAATGAAATCTTTGATAACCTCAGTCTTTCTCCTTTTATCATGATGTTGTTTATTGGTTCAGTTGTGGGGATTTCTATTTTCTTTACACTGAACTATAATCCAAACTGAAAACTGTCCTCTTTGATCTTCATGAGCAAATGCTTCAAGTCCTCTTCGTTTTCAGCAAGGAAGGTTGTGTCATCGGTATATCACAGGTTTTTAATGAGACTTTCTCCAACTCTGATGCTACAGTCTTCTTCAAATAGATTTCCCAACACACAGATTGAATACATATGGTGAAAGGACACAAAGCTGACACACACCTTTCCTGATTTTAAACCATTTAATATCCTCTTGTTCTGTTTGAACGACTGCCTCTTGGTCTACATTCAAGTTCCACATGAGCACAACTAAGTTGTTCTGTAATTATCATTCTTCAGAAGGATTTCCATAAAAAAAATTTTTATGATCAACACAGTCTAATGCCTTTGCATTGTCAATAAAACACAAGTAGACATCTTTCTGGTTTTCTCTGCTTTCAGCCAAGATCTATCTGATGTCAGCAATGATATCCCTCATTCAACATCCTCTTCTGAATCTGGCTTGAATTTCTAGCAGCTACTCTGTTGATTTACTGCTGCAACCATTTTTAAAATATCTTCAGCAAAATTCTATTTAAATGTGATATAGGTGATATTGTTTAATAATGTCCTCATTCTGTTGGGTTACATTTCTTTGTTGTTATTGTTAAGTGCCATCAAGTCAGTTCCAACTCACATTAACCCTGTATTGGGTGTCCAGGGAATGGCTGGTGAGTTTGAACCACTGAGCTTGTGGTTCAAACCAACCTTGAGGTCAAGTGTTTAACCTATGGCACCACACCAGAAGTTCTTTCTTTAGAATGTATATAAATATGGGTCTTTTCCAGTCAGCTGACCAGTTGCCTGTCTTCCAAATTTCATGGCATAGACTAGTGAGTACTTCTATCACTGTAATAGCTTGTTGAAACATTTCCATTTATTCCATCAATTCCTTGACTCTTCAGTGGAGCTTGGACTTATTACTTCGATATCATTGGTTCTTGTCATATCCTACCTCCTGAACTGATTTAATGTCAACCAATTCTTTTTTGTGAGTTCTGGTGTGACACTGTGGGTTAATGCACAAGACTGCAAAGCCATTTGAACTGCAAAGTCGGAGGTTCAAGCTCACCAGTTGCTCCTCAGAAACCCTATACAGGGTCGCTATGGGTTGGAATCAACTCGATGGCACTTCACAATAGCAACAATTCTTTTTAGTACAGTGACTCTGTGTATTCCTTCCATATTCTTATGATGCTTCCTAAATCATTCAATATTTTGTCCAGTATTGTTTTTGTTGTGAACTGCCAGCTCATCCATTCTGACCCATAACAACCCTGTATAGGGTTTCCAAGGAGCGGCTGGTGAGCTTGAACTGCTGACCTTGCTGTTCAAACCAACTGTGCAGACCAGCACATTAACCCACAACGCCACACCAGGACTCCATAGAATCCGTCAATATTGCAGTCAAAGCTTGAATGTTTTCTTCAGTTATTTCAACTTGATAAATGCCAAGTGTGTTCATCACTTTTGGGTTTCTAACTCTAAATCTTTGCACATTTCATAACACTTTGTCTTCTTGTCCTTCCCTTTGAAATTTTCTGTTAAGCTCTTTCACCTCATCATTTCATCCATTCACTTTAGCTACTCTGCATTCAAAAGCAAGTTTCAGAGTCTCTTCTGACATTCACTTTGGTCTTTTTCTGTTCTTTCTTTCCTGTCTTTTTTTTTTTTTTTT
>NW_006408688.1:6951033-6952919 GCF_000296735.1 Chrysochloris asiatica | reverse complement strand
CTCACCTCATAAGATTCTGGATGGGGTTCAGGATTCCACCTATGGTCTTATGTAATGCAGAGGCTCCGTAGGAATCCTGTCTTTTTTAATGGCCTGAGTTTTGTTGTTGTTGTTTTTAATCATGTATAATGCTCTTGGGAGTCCTGGTGTGGCACTTTAGGATAAGCCCTTGACCACAAGGCCAATTTAAACCATCAGGTCAGTGGTTCAAACTCACTAGCCGCTCCTCAGAAACCCTATACAGGGTCACTATTGGCACTTAACAACAACAACAAGGATGTTCTTGATGTCACCCTATATCTGATCTTTAGTTATTAATGTTCAATGGGTAACTCTTCTTGAGATGGTCTTTACATTCAGGTAAGATATACTCAAGGTCATATTTTGGTTCTAATGGACTTATTTTAATTGTCTTCAGCTTCAGCCTGAACTTGCATAAGAACAATTGATGATCTATTCCATACTCAATCTGTGGCCTTTTTTGGTGTGATGATATTAAGTATCTCCATTGTTTTTCCCATGTTGCTATTGTTGTTAAATGTATCAAGTTGGTTCCAACTCATAGCATCCCTGTATAGGGTTTCCAAGGAGGAGCTGGTGAGCTTGAACTGCTGACCTTGCAGTTCAAACCAACCTTGCAGTCCAGTGCATTAACCCACAGTTCCACACCAGGACTCGTCAATTTGACTCCTGTGTATTCCACCTAGCAAGGTCTTCATGTATATTTGATGTTAATATTATTGAAAAAAATGTACTTGTAATGAAGTCTTTGTTGTTGTTGTTAGCTGCCATCGAGTTGGTATTGACTCATAGCGACCTTATGCACAGCAGAACAAAAACTGCCCAATCCTGGGCCAACCTCACTGCTATTGCCACACTTGAGTCCATCAATGCTGCCAATTAGCTAATCCATCTCGTTTGGGTCTTCCTCTTTTTCTCTGACCCTCCACCTTACCAAACATGATATTGTTCTCCAGCGACTGGTCACTCCTGACAATATGTCCCAAGTATGAGAGAGGAAGTCTGGCCATCCTGGCCTCCGATGAGCACTCTAGCTGCACTTCTTCCAAAAAGGATCTATTTGTTCTCAAAAGCATCACTTCTTCTACAGTCTCCCTTATTCACTGTCCAGTTTTTGCATGCATATGAGGTTATTGAAAATACCATGGCTTCTGTCAGGCGCACCGTAGTCCTTAAGCTGACATCTTTGCTCTTCAACACTTTAAAAAAGTCTTCTGCAGCAGATTTGCCTAATGTAATACGTCATTTGATTTCTTGACTGCTGCTTCCATGAGTGTTGATGGTTGATGCAAGAAGAATGAAGTCTTTGACAACTTCAATATTTTCTGCATTGATAAGAACATTGTTTATTGGTCCAGTGGTGAGAATTTTTGTTTTCTTTACATTGAGATATAATTCATACCAAAGGCTGTGCTTTTTAATCTTCATCAGTTTTAAGTTTTAAGTCCTCTTCACTTTCAGCAAGCAAGGTTGTATCATCTGCATATCGCAGGTTCTTAATGAGTCTTCCTCCAATCCTGTTGTCATGTTTTTCTTCATATAACCCAGCTTCTCGGATCATTGTGAAAAAGAACATATCCAGATCAGTCATGAGGTACAGTGCTGTCTGTGATAGGATAATATCCATGTGCCTACAGGGAAGCCTTGTTAATACCACTATTATTCAAATTTACACACCAACCACTAAAACCAGTGAGGATGAAATAGAAGAATTCTACCAACTTCTTCAATCTGAAATTGATCAAACATACAATCAAGATGTATTGATCATTACTGGTGATTGGAATCCAAAGATTGGGAGCAAAGAGGAAGGATCAGTAGTTGGAAAATATGGCTTTGGTGATAGAAATGGTACTGGAGAACGC
>NW_006408688.1:6935344-6950699 GCF_000296735.1 Chrysochloris asiatica | reverse complement strand
ATGGAAAAGCTCCATATCATCAGTGAAAACAAGGCCAGGGGCTGACTGTGGAACAGACCATCAATTACTCATATGCAAATTCAAACTGAAGCTGAGGAAAATGAAAACAAGTCCACTAGAGCCAAAATATGATCCTGAATATATCCCACTTGAATTTAGGGATCATCTGAAGAACATATTTGATACATTAAACACTAAAGACTGAAGACCAGAAGAATTGTGGATAACATCAAGAACATGATACTTGAAGAAAGCAAAAAGTCATTAAGAAGACAAGAATGAAGGAAAAGGTCAAAATGGATGTCAGAAGAGACACTGAAACTTGCTCTCCAGCATACAGATGCTAAAGCAAATGGAAAAAATGTGGAGGTCGAAGAGCTTAACAGAAAATTTCAAAGATTAGCTCAAGAACATAAAGCCTAATATTACAACAAAATGTGTAAAGATCTGGAATCAGAAAACCAAAAAGGAAGAACATGCTCAGCATTTTTCAAGCTGGGAGAGCTGAAGAAAAAAATTCAAGCCTCGACTTTCGTTATGGAAAGATTCTCTGGGCAAATTATTGAAAGATGCAGAAAGCATCAAGAGAAGATAGAAGGAATACACAGTCACTGTGTCCCAAAGGGAAATGGTTAATGTTCAACTATTTCATGAGCCAATGATACTGAAGGAAGAAGTCCAAAGTGCATTGAAGGAATTGGCAAAGAACAAGGCACCAGGAATTGATGGGATAAAAATTGAAATCTTTCAAGAAAGTGAGGCAGCACAGGAGGCACTCAATCATCTCTGCCAAGAAATTTGGCAGATAGCTATCTGGCTGACTGATTGGAAGAGATTCATATTTGTGCCCATTCCAAAGAGAGGTGACCCAATGGAATGTGGAAATCATCGGACAATCTCTTTGATATCCCATGTGAGTAAAGTTTTGCTAAAGGTAATACAGAAATGGCTACAATCATACATTGACAGAGAACTTCCAGAGGTTCAAGCTGGATTCAGAAGAGGCCGTGGAATGAGGGATATCATTGCTGATGTTCGATGGATCTTGGCTGAAAATAGAGTATATCAGAACGATATTTAGCTGTGCTTTATTGACTAGGCAAAGGCTTTTGATTGTGTGGATAATGACAAGTTATGGACAAGATTGCGAAGTATGAGTATTCCTGTATACTTAATTGTGCTCATGAGAATCTTTACCTGGACCAAGAGGCAGTTGTTCGAACAACATGGGAATACTGAATGGTTTAAAATTAAGTAAAGTGTGCGACAAGGTTGTATTCTTTCCATGAAGTTATATGTCATGCAAAATTCTACCATGTGATTGCCAACATCATTTCTATCACTAAGGCTATAATTTCCAACTACTGATATCAAACACCAGTAATTGTCAATACTACTTGATTTCATGTTTGATCAATTTCAGACTGAAGAAGCTGCTGTTGTTGTTGTTAAATGCTTTCATGTCAGTTCTGACTCATAGCGACTCTGGATAGGGTTTCTGAGGTTGTAAATATTTGCAGGAGCAGAAAACCTCATCTTTTTTCCCTCAGAGCAGTTAATGACTCAAATTGCTAACTTTGCAGTTAGAAGTTGCCATTAGAGCTCAATGCCCACTCAACCACCAGGGCTCTGAAGAAGCTGTTAGCATTCTTTAATTTCTTCATCTTTGGTTTTCATGGTTGGTGCATAAATTTAAAAAATAATTTAAAAACTGGTCTTTCTTATGGATGTATGAATATTATCCTATCACAAAAAGCATTTTATTTCGAGATAGATTTTGAAATGTTTTTTGATGATGAACTTGACGCCATTCTGTTTCAGTTTGTCAAGATGGCATAATAAACCATATGATTATCCGATTCAAAATGGCTAATACCTGTCCATGTCAGCTCACTAATGCCTAGGATATCTCTCTTTATGTGCTCCATTTCTTTTTTGATTATTTACAATTTTTCTAAATTCATATATCCCTCTTTCCAATTTTTAGTGGATGTTTGCAGCTGTTTCTTCTGATTTTGAGTTGTACTCCATCAACAAATAAAGGTCTGGAAAGTTTTGCTGTATATACTTCATTAAGGTCCACTCTACTTTAAGAAGGCACCTCTTCCTCAGTTGTATTTTGAATGCCTTCCATCCTTTAGGGCTCATTTTCCATGCTAATCATAAAGGTTTCAAGGGCTAATCCCTCAGAAATGGACTGCCTATATCTTCTCCCTAATGTAGTCTTAGTCTGGAAGCTCTGCTGGAAAATGTCCTCCGGGGGGGGATCCTGTTGGTATTTGAAACACCAGTGGCTTAGCTTCCAGCATCACAGCAGCATGCAAACCACCTCAGTAGAACAAACTGACAGACATATGGAGCTTTTCTAGATTACAGACTTTTATATAGCAGACATGACTCTAGGGAGAAAGGTGTGCAAGCCCATATTTCTCCTAGTATTCCTACTTTTCTGCCTTTAAAATAGGTACCATTCAGACCAGAATTAACAGGAAAGGAGGTAAAGAATCCATAGGCAATCTGACAGTCTTTTTGAGGAATGTCTGAGTAGATGTGGCAGGTTCTTTTGTATACAATATTCTTGATTATCACTGAAATCAAGTTGGAGAGAGGTGGGCAGGGAAATCTGGACTCTTCTCCCAAGAATGGAAGATGTGCCAATGGAGCCCAGGAAATGAGAAAGGTGAGGCAGCTACCAAAAAAAAAACAACAAAAACCCAAAACACCAAAAGCAAGCTCATTGCCTGGTAAGTTGATTTCCTTGCTCAACAATTCTATAGAGCAGAGTAGGGTTTCCAAAGCTGCTTTCTTAATGCCTTATCTTTTATCCACGGAGTAACTGGTGTGTTGAAATTGCCAGCCTTTCAGTTTACTGTCAACAGGTTAACCACTGTACTACCAGCACAGCTACAATGGTGCCAAACCAAGAACTGTCCCACTTCTGGTAAGTAACGTAAACTTTATTTAAGCTTGTAAAGACAAAGGGTAGGAGTTGAAGGGAATCAAATCGAGAGATCAACTGTGACTTCTTAGTCTACTCTGGGATGTTTATCTCCACTGTGCTGAACATTGTGTTAGTATCAGCATTCTTTCCTTAACCCTCTGCACTTGACCATCTAGCACTGGGCTGGGACCTGGAAATTATATTTCCCAGACATCTACGCCTCCAGCACTCTGAATACAATTTTATACTACCAATCAATTCAATTCCATATGTGCAAGATTCATGACCACAACTTGTCTGTCAGTTTGTCATACTATGGTGGCTTGTGAGTTGCTGTGATTCTGAAAGCTATTCCACCAGTAAATACCAGCAGGGTCACCCATGGTGGACAGGTTTTAGATGAGTTCCAAATGAAGACAGACTAGGAAGAAAGAATGATGAACTGCTTCTGAAGATTTAGTCACTGAAAACCTTATGAATAGCAGAGAAACACTATCAGATATAGTGCCGGAAAATGAACACCTCAGGTTGGAAGGCACTCAAAATGCGACTATGTAAGACCTGCCTCCTAAAAGTAGAGTTGACCGTAATGACGTGAATGGAGTAAAGCCCTTGGGAGTAAAGCCAACAGGACCTTCATTTGCTGATGGGGTACAACTCAAAATGAAGAGAAACAGCTGTAAGCATTCATTAATAATTGGAACATGGAATGTACCAAGTATGAAGCTGGGAAAACTGGAAGTTGTCAAAAATGAAGTGGAATGCATAAACATTGATACCTTAGGTATTAGTGAGCTGAAATGGACTGGTATTGGCCATTTTGAATCTGATGAAAACATGGTTTATTATGCTGGAAATGACAAATTGAAGAGGAATGGTGTTGCATTCATTATCAAAAAGAATATATCCAGATCAGTCAGGAGGTACAACACTGTCTGTGATAGGATAATATCCATGCATCTACAGGGAAACCAGTTAATACCACTATTATTAAAATTTACACACCAACCACTGAAGCCAGTGAGGATGTAATAGAAGAATTCTACCAACTTTTTCAATCTGAAATTGATCACACATGCAATCAAGATGAATTGATCATTACTGGTGATTGTAATGCAAAGATTGGCAGCAAAGAGGAAGGATCAATAGTTGGAAAATATGCCCTTGGTGATAGAAATGAAGCTGGAGAACGCTTGATAGAATTCTGCAAAATCAATGATTTGTTCATTTCAAATACCTTCTTTAGACAGCATAAGAGACAATTACACACATGGACCTCACCAGATGGAATACATAGAAATCAAATTGACTACATCTTCAGAAAGAGGCAATGGAAAAGCTCCATATCATCAGTGAAAACAAGGCCAGGGGCAGACTGTGGAACAGACCATCAATTACTCATATGCAAATTCAAACTGAAGCTGAGGAAAATGAAAACAAGTCCATGAGAGCCAAAATATGACCTTGAATATATCCCACCTGAATTTAGAAATCATCTGAAGAACATATTTGATACATTAAACACTAAAGCAGAAGAATTGTGGGATGACATCTAGAACATCATACATGAAGAAAGCAAAAAGTCATTGAGAAGACAAGAAAGAAGAAAAGGTCAAAATGGATGTCAGAAGAGACACTGAAACTTGCTCTCCAGTGTACAGATACTAAAGCAAATAGAAGAAATTAGGAGGTCGAAGAGCTGAACAGAAAATTTTAAAGATCAGCTCGAGAAGATAAAGCCAATTATTACAACAAAATGTTCAAAGATTTGGAATCAGAAAACCAAAAAGGAAGAACACGCCCAGCATTTCCTCAAGCTGAGGATACTGAAGAAAAAAATTGAAGCCTCAATTTTCGTTATGGAAAGATTCTCTGGGCAAATTATTGAATGATGCAGAAAGCATCAATAGCAGATGGAAGGAATACACAGAGTTACTGTACCAAAAGGAAATGGTTAATGTTCAACCATTTCAAGAAGTAGCATATGATCAAGAGCCAATGATACTGAAGGAGGAAGTCCAAGGTGCATTGAAGAAATTGGCAAAGAACAAATCACCAGGAAATCTTTCAAGAAAGTGAGGTGGCACAGGAAGTACTCATTCATCTCTGCTAAGAAATTTGAAAGACAACTATCTGGCCAACTGATTGGAAGAACTCCATATTTGTGCCCATTCCAAAGAGAGGTGACCCAATGGAATGCGGAAACCATCAGACAATCTCTTTGACATCCCATGCAATTAAAGTTTTACTAAAGGTAATACAGAAACGGCCGCAAGCATACATTGACAGAGAACTTCCAGAGGTTCAAGTGGATATAGAAGAGGCCACAGAATGAGGGATATCATTGCTGATGTCCGATGGATCTTGGCTGAAAGTAGAGAATATCAGAAAGATGTTTACCTGTGTGTTATTGACTAGGCAAAGGCTTTTGATTGTGTGAATCATGACAAGCTATGGACAACATTGTGAAGTATGAGTATTCCTGAATACTTAATTGTGCTTATGAGGTATCTATACTTGGACCAAGAGGCAGTTTTTTTTAACAGAGAGTGGGAACATTGAATGTTTTAAAATTAAGAAAGGTGTGCGACAGGTTGTATTCGTTCACCATACTTATTAAACCTGTATGCTGAGCAAATAATCTGAGAAACTGAGTTATATGAAGAAAAACGGCATCAGGTTTGGAGGAAGACTCATTAACAACCTGAGATATGCAGATGATACAACCTTGCTGGCTGAAAGTGAAGAGGATTTAAAACATTTACCGATGAAGATCAAAGAGCACAGTCTTCGATATGGATTGCATCTCAATGTCAAGAAAACAAAAATCCTCACCACTGGACCAGTAAACAACATTCTTATCAATGGAGAAAAGATTGATGCTGTCAAAGACTTCATTCTTCTTGGATCAACTATCAACACTCACAGATGCAGCCATCAAGAAATCAAATGACATATTATATTAGGCAAATCTGCTGCCCAAGACCTTTTTAAAGTATCAAAGAGCAAAGATGTCAGCTTGAGGACTAAGGTGCGCCTGACCCATGCCATGGTATTTTCAATAACCTCATATGCATGCAAAAGCTGGACATTGAATAAGGAAGACTGTAGAAGAATTGATGCTTTTGAGTTACGGTGTTGGGGGAGAATATCGAAAGTGCCATGGGTTGTCAAAAGAACCAATAGATCCATTTTGAAAGAAGTACAACTAGAGTGTTCCTTGGAGGCCAAGATGGCCAAACTTCGTCTCTCATACTTAGGACATATTTTCAGGAGGGAGCAGTTGCTGGAGAAGGAAATCATGTTTGGTAAGGTGGAGGGCCAGAGAAAAAGAGGAAGGCCCCAACAAGATGGATTGGCCGAGTGACAGCATCAATGGACTCAAGCCTGGCAACAGTAGTGAGGTTGGTCCAGGATTGGGCAGTGTTTTGTTCTGTTGTGCATAGGGTAGCTATGAGTTGGTACCGACCCGATGGCACCTAACAACAAGAAGATGATTCAGGAAATAAAAGGAGATTAGTTTGGTAGTAGCAGCAAATTCAAATAGACGGTTTTGTTTTGTTTTCCCCAACAAACTTCATTGATAATTCCCAGTCTTGGGGCCTCAGAACTTCAGGACAGTTGGGAGTTGGCAGGAATATCTGGCAGTTTCCTCACTTCTGAATTGCAGTGCTATGGCATGAGCTGAGAACCAGTGGTATAGTTTTTTCACTGTGGCTCCTTCAGCCCTACTAACAATTTTGCAAAGTTCTAATTCCTTATACTGGAGTCCTGGTGTGGTGTTGCAGGTTAATGTACTAGATTGCAAAGTTGGTTTGAACTGCAAATACAGCAGTTCAAACTCACCAGCCGCCTTATACAAGGTTTCTCTGAGTTGGAACTGACTCAATGGCACTTAACAACTACAATTCTTATATTAGTTTCTTTGTGCTCAAAATACATAGAATAGTCCCTGTTTTTCTGTGTGAATCTTAGCTGTTACCTCTAGGATCTCAGACAAATCAAGGTTCCAAGATCTCTTTTAATTTTTAGATATTTCCTGAAAATTCACAGTCATGCATGACACAATAGTTTCTCCATTCTCTCTTTGTTCATGGCAAAGTTTCCTTCATTCATTAAACATTACTTGCATTGTTCAGGCTGCATGAGTTCAAGATAAAAATAGGTCCAGAACAATGATCTAAAATATACATATATACTCACCTATTCTGCTGGAGTCCTGGTGTGGTGCTGTGGGTTAATGTGCTGGACTGCAAAGTTGGTTTGAACTGCAAGGTCAGCAGTTCAAGCTCACTAATCACTCCTTGGAAACCCTACATTGCTGTGAGTCAGAACCGACTCCATGGCACTTAACAACCACAACAATTCTGCTGGAACTGTGGTCCACATTTTATAAAATAAATTCCACATATGTTATAATGTGGGAGTGCAGTGACTCCTTACCATAAGCACTGAACTGCGAACCAAAAGGTCCAAGGTTCAGCCCACCAGCTGCTCCATGGGATAAAGATGAGGCTTTCTGCTTGGAAACCCTATACAGGGTTACTACAGTCGGAACCAAATTGATGGCATTTAACAACAACAAATGTAATCTAGAGGCTAATGCATAGTTTCCACCGCATGCTCTTGACTTTCATGACTCCCCTGTTTATCACAATCCTCCATTGTTCTGGGCTGAGACCTGATTGACATGTCATCTTGGCTATTCAGTACGGCTACTGGTGACAATAATGCCTAGGGAGCCATATACATAGATAGGTAAAGTAGAAAGGTGAAAGAGGAACAAAGAAAAGGAAATATATATATAGAAACACAAGACAGTGGGAGTAAACAGAAGAGAAGGTAAAATAGAAGAGAGGAAAGAATTAAAATAAAACCAAAAACTTGAAAACAAAGGGGAACAGTTGATGACTCACATTCTCCAACTTCTGAACATAGTTCCGAATTTAACTTTGGTTTATAGCAGGTTCCCAGCCACCAATTGAAATAGGATAGTGGGTAGAAGAGTAAAGAGGGACTGCCCAGAGACACTAGTTTCTAATTTTATAAGACACAAAGAAGTTGCTCTGTTGATGATTAAGCTTTACTCAAAAAAAGTTGGAATATGAAGCAAGCTACATATTCTAAATATACTTTGGAGTCCTGGTAGGGTGCTGTAGGATAATCACTAGATTGTTAACTGCTATGTCGGTGGTTCAAACCTACCAGCATTCCTCAGATACCCTATACAAGGTCACTATGAGCTGTAACTGACTCAACAACACTTAACAACACTCAGTCTATCAATAAAATAATCACTGTGTTCTTTATTTGGAAAGTTCTGATGTTTCATCCATGATCTGTGGCATGAGAGCCGATGACAATAGAATTTTCATATTGCAAATGATGGATTATGGAAAGGATGAGTGAACTAAGTGGTGGATAAGCTTATTATAATTGAAAAATGAAAATACACTTTTATTAAAGGAAGGAACTGCTAGAGAACAACAAGGAAAAAATCACAGTAGAACAAAAATTGATGTCGGGAACTGTGATAATTATGGTTTTGTGTCAACTTGACTGGGCCAGGTTTCTCAGTGGTTTGGCTGTTGAAGTGTAGCTATCCCACATGATAAGATTTGGTGTGATAAAACAATAAGAGAATTAAGGGAGGGTTTGTTGTTGCTGTTAAGTTCTGTCAAGTCAATTCTGATTCATAGCAACCCTGTATAGGGTTTCCAAGGAGCAGCTGGTATGTGTGAACCACTGACCTTATGGCTAGCAGTCCAGGGCTTGTTCTACAGCGCCACACCAAGACACATCATTACTCTGATCTGAGGGTGATTCCCAAAGATACGGCATGTAACACCTTTTATCTTACAAGGGATAAAAGGAGAGAGACTTACGCAGAGAAAGAGGGACCTGCTACCACCAAGATAGAAGAACCAGAAGTGTGTCCTTTGTACCTGGGGTCCCTGCACTGTGAAGCTAGATCCAGGGAAGACAGATGCTAAGATGTATGGAGATTTCCCTGGAATACTGGTTTTACAGATGTTAAAAGCAGACAAGGATCTTTCGGCTAGAGTCTACAAAGAGAAAGCCTTCCCTAAAAGCTGACACACTGAATTTAGACTTCTAGCCTCTAAAACTGTCAGAGACTTTTGGTGTGGTGTTGGAGGATAAGCACCGAACTACAAACATCAATATCAGCTCTTCAAACCTAACAGCTGATCCTCAGAAACCACATACAGGTTTGCTATGAGTCGGAATCAACTCAACAGTACTTAACAACATATTGTGAGAGAATCAATTTCTAGTTGTTAAAGCCATCCACTTGTGGTATTGCTGTTAAAGCAGCATTAGAGAACTAAGACAGAAACCAAAAAGTTGAAAACAACATGCATATGATACAAAAAAAAAAAAAAGATCAGTGCTCATTTTCCACTCCAGCCCCACTTCTAAATTTAACTGATGGAAAAGTATGTTTGTGTACATTTGTGTGTGTGAACTTAAAAAACATTTAAGTTACCTGAGTTACATAAATGATACTATGAAGGCTTCAAAAGTTTTTGGGAAATTTGCATTATCTTTAAATTCTGCTTTTCCATGAAAAATTTTAAATGCCCTCATATTTTACTCTGTACATCTGCCTCCGGTGTGCAAAATAAATAAAATGATTAATATAGAATCAGAACTTTCTAGTGAATAATTTTCCACCTTTAGCTCTAATACAAATCAAATTTTACACACACAAAAATGTATAGGGATTCTTTATAAAATCTTGTTGGAAATGTTTGTATCTTTTATTGATTTAACTAACACTAGAAGCAAGTTGATCGAGGATTTAATTAGAATATTTTGGCATATTGCACATTATTAATTAGATTAAAAAGTAATAATAATCTCTCCTTTTGAGATATGAATATTGAAGTCCCTAAGAAAAATCACTTGCTCCTTGGAAGAAAAAAAACAGGTGATCTGCTCCCATTAAGATCACAACCTAGAAATCCTTTAGGAATAGTTGTACTCTGTCCTATAATGTCATTGTGTGTCAGAAATGACTCCACAGCACACAAGAACAATCAAGGGACTACTTAGTACTTCCACCATTCATCTGTCAGTTTGTCATATTATGGTGCCTTACATGTTGTTTGATGCTGGAAACATACCACCAGTATTTTAAATACCAGCAGAGTCACCCATGGTGGATAGGTTTCGACTGAGCTTCCAGACTAAGACACACTAGGAATGAGAAGATACAGACTACTTCTGAGTGTTCAGCCACTGAAAACATTATGAATACCAGTAGAACATTATGAGACAGCACCATTATCAGATACAGTGCTGGAAGATGAGCCCCTCATGTTGGAAGACATTTAAAATATGACTGAGGAACAGTCGCCTCCTCAAAGTAAAGTTGATCAGGGTGATGCAAATGGAGTAAGCTTTCAGAACCTTTCACTTGCTGATGGGACACAACTCAAAATTAGGAGAAACAACTGTAAACATCCGTTAGTAATAGGAAGGTAAAACGTATGAAGTATGAATCTAGGAAAATTGAAAGTTGTCAAAAATTAAATGGAATGCTTCAAGATCGATATCCTAGGTGTTGTTTCTGTTGTTGTTAAGTGTCATCAAGTTAACTCTGACTCAAAGTGACACTACATAGAGTATCTGAGGCTTTAAAATCTTCCAGGGAGAAGAAAACTCATCTTTCTCCTGTGGAGCAGCTAGTGGGCTCAAATTGCAAACCTTGTGGCTTTCTGTTCAGTGCATATTGTATGGCTCCACTACACTCCCATCTTAGGCATTAGTAAGATGAAATGGACTGGTATTGACCAGTTTGAATCTGACAGTAATATGGTTTGCTATGCCGAGTTTGACAAACTGAAGAGGAATGGCATTGCATTCATCATCAAAAACAGCATTTCAAGATCTATCTTGAAGAATAATACTGTGATAGGATAGTATCCATATACCTACAAGGAAGACTAGTTACTACTGCTATTATTCAGATTTACACACCAATCACTAAAGCCAGTGATGATGAAATCGGAGAATTCTACTAACCTCTTCAGTGTGAAATTGACCACACATGCAATCAAGATGTATTGATAAATACTGGTGATTGGAACAAAGAGGATCAGTGGTTGGAAAATATGGCCTTGGTGATAGAAATGATGCTGGAGATCAAATGATGGAATTTTGTAAGAACAGTGACTTCTTCATTACAAATACCTTTTTTTTTTTTCCCCACAAATAAGATCTTTTATTTGTCACCATTAAAAGTCTAAATTTTAAACAGATTCTTGAACTGGTGGCTCATAGCCATCAGCTTGTTCAACTTTAGCACCTGTCTCATCTCCAGTAGCTTTTCCAGAACTACTGCCTTCACCATGAAGCTCCAGGAGTTTTCCGAACTCAAACTTGGGCTTCTTCAGCATTTTCACTTTCCTAACAAACACATCATAGAGAAAGTAAATAGACTGGCAAGCCTTCTCTATGTCCTTTCCAATGCTGTCTGGAATCAGTTTATTGACCACTTCTTTCAAGTCATTTGTCTGCACCTCTCTGGTCATGATTTCCATCATTTTCTTCCGGATTTGACGGACCTGTTGGTGCTGAGCATAAAATGTCTTCCGAATCTGGTTGTTGCATTTTTTAGTAACACCAACACGGAGTAGGAGAAGCAAATAACCATCTGTAGTCTTGACATCAACGTGAGCTTCAACCATGGTCTGCCATTTTTTGACCATGGAGCACATTTTGTCACGGGTAAGATCCATGCCATGGAAGTTGGTCAAGCAGTTTTAGCCCTGAACATTCTCAGTAATTAGCTTGAATTTTCTAAATGCAACTTCATCATTCTGCAGATCAGCAAGACTCACTTCAAAAACACGACCCTTGAGTCCATCAGATGTAATTTTGGTTCCTTGAATCCTTGTGACTAGTGTTTTCCCAATATTTCTTATATTGAACATATCTGGTGCCTTCACATTATACCAATCTTTCTTAGAAAATGGATCAACCACTTTCTTCTTGGCTCCTTTTTTTGCTACCTTTTGTAAGGCGCTTGTTCTTGCTGACCGCCATGGTGCTGCTCAGAGAGCCAAAAGGCACAAATACCTTTTAAAACAACATAAAAGATGGCTACACACATGGACCTCGTCAATTGGAATACACAGAAAACAAACTGACTACTTCAGTGGGAAGAGATAGTGGGAAAGTTCCATATCACTAGTCAGAACAAGTTAGGGGCAGACTGTGGAACAAATCATCAGTTGCTCATATGCAAGTTCAGGCTGAAACTAAAGAAAATTAAAACAAGAACCAAAATATGACCTTAAACATATCCCACTTGGACTTAGAGACCATCTCAAGAACAGATATGATTCATAAGAGACTATTGACCCCAGACCATAAGAGTTGTGGAATGACATCAAAAACATCATACAGAAAAAAAAAGGGGTGGTTGTTGTTGTTGTGGGTCTTCTTATAGAGAGAGATGTGTGTAGAGCTGTGGTTTTAAAAACCCCAAAGGGGGAGCACGCTCTGAGTTTCTCAAGCTGAAAGACTTGCAGTATTGAAGGGTTCAACGGAATCCTGGTATGGTGCTGGTTTATGTGCTAGACTGCAAAGTCAGTTTGAATTGCAAGGTTGGTAGTTCAAGCTCACCAGCCGCTCCTAGGAAACCCTGTATGAGGTTGCTATGGGTTGGAACTGACTCAACAACTCTTACCTACAACATGGACAAAATGGAATCCTGGTGTGGCACTGTGGGTTCATGAACTAAACTACAATGTAGGTTTGAACTGCATAGTCAGTGGTTCAAGCTCACCAGCCACTCCTTGGAAACCCTATACAGGGTTGCTGTGGGTCCGAACAGACTCAACAGCACTTAAAAACAACAACAATGGACAAAATATAGAGTGATGCAGAAAGCATCAAAAGAAGATGGAAGGAATACACAGAATCACTGTACCAAAAAGAAATGGTCAATATTCAACCATTTCAAGAGGTAGCATGTGATCCAGAGCCAATCATACTGAAGGAAATTGCCCAAGGTGCTCTGAAGGCATTGGTAAAGAGGAAGGCCTTAGGAATCAATGGAACACAAATTGAAATCTTTCAACAAACTGATGAAGCACTGGAAGCACTCACTCATCTCTGCCAAGAAATTTGGAAGGCCAACAGATTGCCCATTCTAAAGAGAGGTGACCAAATGGAATGCAGAAATACCGCAAGCATGTGACTTAACCAATAAGAAATTTATTTTCTCACAATCGAGAAGGCTAGGAATCCAAATTCAGGGCGCTGGCTCTAGGGAAAGTCTTTTCGTTCTGCCACGTCTGGGTATAGGTCCTTCTCACTCTGAGCTTCTGCTCCTGGACAATGGCGCTATGGTTTAGGATCCACCCTTCTCTGCTGTAGTCTCATTAGCAAAACAGGATTGCAGGTACAGGTACATGAGGTTAGGACTTTTACATGCATTTTTGAGGGCCATACTTCAGTCTATAACAGTGCTCAGTAAAGCAATGAATGCACAGAAACATATATTTCCAAACATGGTCATAGAAGAAGGTCACCAGTACTTAAAGATACCAAATTCACATAGCGTACATGGAGAGATGGGCTGACTCATCTAGTTACATTATGCAGCTCTGAGTCACCTGGCACTTGGCCAGTCGAAAAGTTTCAGAACCTGATGTTTCAGATCCTTGTCCAATAGACATTTTTATCCTGGGAGCTGGGGTGATCATGCAACTGACTAAATTGGTGCAGGGATTTTCTTCAGGAAGCAATGGGAAGTCACTCACTGCGGTCCCATGCTTATGTAACCATCTGTTGCACAAGCATGACCCTGCAACGTGATCTAAACATTATTTTTGTCTCCCTCCATCACTTTAAAGTCTTTTCAGAGGGAAATAAATGTGGATAAAGTCTTGGGCAGGTCAAGGTGTGGCCATTCACAGTCACTTTCAGCTGCAAAACACTAACATTTTAGAAACTAATTCTATTCAGTCTCACTGGTTGAAAATCCAAACTAGAGTCAGGATTACATTATCACTACTTCTATTGCCCTAGTCTGCTTCAGAGGCCCACAGTGGGGAAATAGTTTGTGGTCCTCTGCTTTCTCCTTTCTCCCATTCACCTGTGCTACCTATGATGTCTCACTGACTGAAGTAAAAAAGTGGAGGAGCAAAGGGAATACAGCAACACTGTTACTTGGATGACCTGGGTTTGGTTAAAGCTGAGACCCCTGGTTCTGGCAGCTACGTGGATAGACTTGGTTCTTTTTCTGACTGGGGGTCTTTCATGGCTCTCCAGAGGTTCCTTATTGGACCCCTTACTCCTACAGTTCCCTTGACCTGCAAGAGTCAATTTCTATTCTGAGAATTCATTTGTGTCACCCAAAAATAGACCTCTAAGGAACTCTGATAGCGTAGTGGTTATGAATTAGGCTGCTAATCTCAAGGTCAGCAGTTTGAAACTACCAGCTGTTCCATAGGAGAAAGAAAACACTTTTCTTCTCCCATAAAGATTTACAGCCTCGGAAACCCTATGCAAGGTTGCTAAGGGTTGGAACTGACTCCATGGCACACCACTACCAAAGTACACCTCTAGCCTCTTTTAACGGAGGCCTCCGTACCCTTCTGGGCAGCTCTGTTGAACCACGAAGATCCCACACTGCTCTTCTTAATTCATACAGATGCATGGGAAGCACTCATGCGTTCCTTACCTCCTGGTGATCTGGAGTCAGGCTAACCTCTCTGAAGCAGCTCCTCATTGATGCATCTGCTTCTAGAATCATGGAGTGAGAGTCAGGCACTAATTACAGTCTACTTTGCCTTTCTAAGGCCCTGAAAGAGGCCCTAGTCCTCTTTGCTTCCTGATTACAAGGAGCACATTCCAAAGCTCTCCATGTAGTTGCCTTGAAGTCCCCATTTTTAAGCTAGACCTCCAGTGTCTAGCAGGTACTAGAAACAGAGCCAGAAATGGGCTTTGTATAATAAGCACCGGACTTCAGTGGTTCAAGGCACCAGCCGCTCCTTGGAAACCCTATTACAGAGTCACTATGAGTTGGAACTAACTTGATGGCATGTAACAACAAAAACATACTAATGTGGCAGGAGAAAGATGAGGCTTTGTACTCCCTCAAAGATGTACAGGGTGCCTTAGAGTCTTAACTGACTCAACGACATAGAACAAAAAAACAACAACAGAGGGGTTGGGATCTGTTTCACTCTTTTTGGTATCTGGTATCACCCCTTTTTGGTATCACCCCTTAGTTGAAATGGAGGCAGGATGAGTTCCTTCTGACATCCTCTTACTCTGAAGAATGTTCATGGTTTTTCTTTTATACTAGTAGCGTAGTGGTTACGAATCGGGCTGCGAACCTTAAGGCCAGCAGTTCGAAACTACCAGCTGCTCCGC
>NW_006408688.1:6928622-6935244 GCF_000296735.1 Chrysochloris asiatica | reverse complement strand
GGAGAAAGATGAGGCGTTCTGCTCCCGTAAAGATTTACAGCCTCGGAAACCCTGTACAGGGTCGCTATGGGTCGGAACCAACTCGACGGCACTTTGCAACAACAACAACAAAGTGACTACAAAGCTCAATGCCTTAATTCCAAAGGATAGAGACCAGAATGATGAGTAAACACGAACTCTCTAGTGGTTTCCCTGGTAGCAATGATGGATTGGATTTGTGTCATTCATGCAGTTCTTTCAACAAATCCCACTAGAAAAATGGCTGGTGAAAAAGGAATATATTATCTTTCTATGAAATAAAACACAGCCAACTGGAACAAACTCGGACTTTCTCTTGAAAAAGCAAGCACATTAAGTAAAGTAGACTAACAGATCATAGAGAAGAACTTTAAACTATGCACAATCATGCTGAGGCAAGGAATGCTTTCTGAAATTTTACCGAGGAATTCAGGAACTCCAGGAAGAGCAGAGGTGAGGAAAGACAGTAAGTGACATGGCAGTATAGTACCTATAAACAATATATTACTGATACTCCAGAGAAATCAATCCTCACTTCAAGGAAGCTACAGTAGGTCTGGAGTTAATATTAGGTGAGGAGCTGACAGAACAGACTAGTTTCCCATGCCCATTTCCTATAAAACATCTTCCTGATTCATGGGAAGTAGGAAAGGACCATCCCAACTTTAAATTATCCCTTCATTGAGGTACAAGGATGCTAGAGTTAGAAGGGATGCTAGGCTTTATCTAGAAAGATTTCTTCATTGAACAAATGAGGAACTGGCACAAAAATAGTTATGAAACACTGGAGAACTGACTCATGGGCCAAACTTGTCCTACACAGCTTTATATGGTATTAATTATTTGTAAAGATGTAAAAACCAGGGGATTTAATACACACACGGATGCCATGCTTGGTAAAGTGGAGCATCAGCGAGAATGAGGAAGACCCTCAATGAGATGGATTGACACATTGGCTGCAACAGTGGGCTCAAACACAGAAAAGATTATGAGGATGATGCAGACCTGTTCTGCATAGGGTCAGTATGAGTCGGAACCAACTCAATACACCTAACAAAAACAGCTTTTCAGGAAAAGTAGAGACCTGGCAACATGAAGCCCATATGGCTAATGTCATGAAATGAATTTTGCTTGAGCCCCTCTGCAACTTTCCACCCCTGGCAACACCCCACCAAAAATGTGTCAGTTTGGCTGGGTCATTAGTCTGAATTTGGCAGCTATGTAGTGATATAATGTGGCAGTTATAGGGGATCCTCTATAATGTGATCCAGTGTAATAAGAATGGGATGCAACACCCTTAATTCCATCACAACCCTGATCTGATAGAAGGGGAGTTTCCCCGCGATGTGGTTTGCAACACCTTTACTTACAAGAGATAAAAGGAGAGAGAAGTCAGCAGAGATTAGAGGGGCCTACTCCCACCAAGCAAGAAGAGCCAGGGGTAGAGAGCCTCCTCTGGACCTGAGGTCCCTGCACTGTGAAGCCTAGATTCAGGAGAAGACTGATGCCAAGATACATGCATATCTAAAAGGTCTACTGGACTTCCTACAGATACTGAGCTTTTCCCAGAGCCAACAGAGAGAGTCAGCTTCCCCAAGAGTCAGCACTCTGAATTTAGACAGCCTCCTAAACTGTAAGACAATTAGTTCTGTTTGTTGCTATGAGTTGAAATCGACTCAAAGGCAGTAAGGTTATTTTCTACTTCAGTATGACCTCATCCGCTCCACGGGAGAAAGATGAGGCTTTCTACTCCCATAAAGATTTACACCCTTGGAAACCCTGTACAGGGTCGCTATGGGTCGGAACTGACTCGACGGTACTTAACAACAACAATGACCTCATATTAGCAAAACTTATAAAATGTTCAAAGATTCCGATTCTAAGCAAGGTCACTTTCAGGTACCAAGCTTTTAGGGCTTCAGCATAACTTTTGTGGGTCACAATTCAATCCATACTACTTACTTTGCCCTGAATCTCTTTATCAAGAGAGTCCCTTTTTATTAAGAGTGGCAATATTAAATATGAAGATTATCTCTTTAACCTATTACCAAGCTGGAAAATCCTCAGAATTTTCCTTTTGTTTTATTCCAGCTTTGATATTTGTAAATATGATGATTTCTTCTCATATTTACAAATTATCAAAGGTGGAATAAAACAAAGGGAAAATTCTGAGGTTTTTCCAGCTTGGCAGTAGGTTAAAAAAAAGCTCACGATGCTGTCAAATACTGTGTGAAACAACAATGGCACTTGTCAGCTGTTACTTTAGTGAGCATTACATTTGATACAATAGCCCAACTGTACAAAAGAGGGGGGAAATGGATGACAGCCGGAGTCAGGTGGTAAAAGGCTTGTCTCTGTACCTACAGATACAAAGGGTTTTTTGAAATACTCATAAAAGTGGTTTTCTTAGATAAGTTTGCTTCACTGTGAAATGACTGTTTTCTAGGACATGTTTGTTTTTGTGATTGTGAAAAATATAAATCATTCAATCTGGGGGGAAAAAAAGAACAATGATAACAAAAAACACCAAAAAGACCAGCCAGGAATGAATACATCATAATGGCAACCAATATTTAATTTTTTTCAACCCTAAGGAGCTCTGGTAGCGTAGTGGTTACGAATCGGGCTGTGAACCTTAAGGTCAGCGGTTCGAAACTACCAGCCGCTCCGCGGGAGAAAGATGAGGCTTTCTACTCCCATAAAGATTTACACCCTCGGAAACCCTGTACAGGGTCGCTATGGGTCGGAACCGACTCGACGGCACTTAACAACAACAACAAGAGTTAAGTACTATTATTATCTTCATATACATATAAGCAAAAAAGTGAAATAAGTTATCCAAGTACATATCACTGATTAGAAATAGAATGTGATCTGAGCAGCTCTGCCTATCCCCCAAAGCAAAGCCTTAAGGTCTCACTGGTGCAAGCCCTGATAGGGGTTCAATGCCAGTTCACTGCCCCTGTGTTCACTCTCCCTCTTCTCTTCAGCAGAGATTCCCTTTTGTATTGAGAGCGGCAATACTAAGAATCATTAAGTCACCAGTGTGGTCCATCTATTGAACTATGACCCCAATTAATAGGTTTTCTGTACTCATGACCTTTGCAATCAGACTTGTAATAATGCTAATAACAATCATAACAATAACAGTTAAAATAACAAGTTGCCATCAAGTGACTTCCCATTCATGGCAATCCCATGTGTGTCAAAGTAGAACTGTGCTCCATAGGCTTTTCAATGGATGATTTTTCACCAGTAGACCTGGCCTCACTTTCAAGGTACCTCTGGTAGACAGATCACCAACATTTCAATTAGCAGTGAAGTGTGTTAACTGTTGGCACCATCCAGCATAAAACTGTTTGCATCGCCATCATAATAACACCAAACCAAACGCTCTGCCATCGAATCAATTCTAGTTCATAGCAACCCTATATAGGGTTTCAAAGGCATAAATCTCTTTTACTTTATTTTAACTTTTTATAGGAATTCAGTGAAACTTTGCAGAGCAGATCATCAGTTTTGCTTTCATCCAACAAATCATATGCTTTGCTTCATTACAAACATTGGAATCCCCTCCATTGTACCATTAGTTAACAGTATTTATGTCTATTCACTTTAGAGTCAGAACCTGTGAGTCGGAACCAACTCCACAGTACACTACCACCACTCTCCTTTGAAAGTAACTTTTCATTTTTCCGGAGCTGCTCTCAGTATTCTTCCCTTGTGTTTGATTTTGGAAAGTTTGATTATGATATGTCTTGGTGATTTTCTTTTGGGATCTATCCTGTTTGGGATTCATTCAGCTTCTTGTATGCTTATCTTCTTTTATTTCATGATGTTAGGGAAGTTTTCTTTCAATAACTCTTCAACAATTTTCTCTGTGCTTTTTATTGTTTCTTCTTCTTCTGGAATTCTAATCACACATAAGTTATTCATCTTCATGGAGTCCCACATAACTCTCAGGCTTTCTTAAGATTTTTTATTTTTTTACTTTATTGTTCTTCTAACATGTTAATATTGAGAGATTTATCTTACAGATCAGTAATTCTGGTTCCTATTGCTTGAAATCTACTCTTTGCCCTTTCTATATATTGTCCATTTTTGAACTCTTAATAGTAATCTTCTGGATTTCTAATTTCAGGTTTTACATTATTTCAAAATTTGTATTTATTTTGTCTGTCCTTGTATTGTTTTCCTGAATTATTCTATTTTTTTGTTGTTGTTTTCTTTGAACTTTCTGCCAATCCTTATAAGGTACCTAAATATAATTCTTTTGAATTCTTTTTCAGTTAGTTTCATTACCTAGTTTTCCTTGAAAAAGTTTTCTGGTTCTGCATCTTGGTATTTTGTTTGAGCCATTTTCTCTTATTTCTTTGTGTGAGCTAAAATTGTCTGTTGTCTCTGGGGCATTGTGGTTTTGTTGTATTTGTATTTAATTGATGGTTGTATGTTGATGTGGTCTTAGACTCTTACCAATTGTATCCTGTGAGTGTAGTTAGAGAATGGAAAGGTGTTATCCATTATCTGTTCGCCATTCATGCACTTGATTTTAGTATGGTTTGGTTGGCTTTGGCTGATGTCTATTTTTGATCAGCTTGCCTAGGAGTTGGTCTTTGCTCTTGCCCAGTGAATGAAACTATAGAAGGCGTGGTTGTGTTTGGGCTACGTGGGCATGGTTGCTATCACCTCTCAGATGGGAAAGGGAAGAAAACCCATCCTGCAGACATACACAAGAAAACAAAACTGAATAAACAACAAGGAACCAACAATGAAAAGATAAAATAATCAATACCAAAAAAAAATAATAAAGAAAAATAAATAAATAAAAACAAGCAATAACCAGAAAGGAAAAAAATAAAAAGAGGAAGAGAAAAAAGGAACAGGAAAATGGAACTGTAGAAGAGAAAAATGAGAGAGAAAATAAAAGGAAGGGGGGAAAAAAACACTTAGAAAAACCAGAGAGACAGAAGATGGAAAGAGAAAGTGATTATAGAGTAAATAAAGATAGATCTAAAGAGAAGAAAGGGAGCAGATGAGAAACAGAAGAAAAAGAGGAGAAATAGGATAAAATTCAAGGAAATGGAGACAGAGACAGCAAGATGGCAGATTAGGCAGAAAGGTTGTACAGACACTCTACAACAAAGATATGGAAAACCAAATGAAACAGATGCAGGTGAGTGTTGTAGAACTCTAAACTTCAGATAAAGGGTTAGAGAGTGGATTGAATGCTTACTAGACGAGAGCTGAGCAGACACAACCAAAAAAGAAGAAACTGGTGACCTGTGCATACCAACTATATAGCAGCAGAAATCTTGACCTTTTGTGAATGGTTTCAGAGACAAGAAAACATATTGGCATTGCAGAAATATATCCATGGCTCACAGAGATTATGTGTGATTTTCTTGTTGTTGGTCTTGTTCTTTACACTCCCCTGATGACCAGAAGTTACGCAGGCCCTACCTGCATATATCCCTAGGGAAGCTCCTGCTCTCCCAGTAGTCAGAGATGCACAGAGGAGAGTGCCATGATTGTTGTTGTTGTTGTTAGGTGCCATCGAGTCGGTACCAACCCATTGCGACCTAATGCACAGCAGAACAAAACACTGCCTGATCCTGGGCCAACCTCCCTACTGTTGCCACACTTGAATCCATCGATGCTGTTACTTAGCCAATCCATCTCGTTGGGGGTCTTCCTCTTTTTCTCTGACCCTCCACCTTACCTTCTCCAGTATGATATCCTTCTCCAGCGACTGGTCCCTCCTGATAATGTGTCCATAGATTAATTGAAAATAATAATTTGAATGATAATTAAAAACGTCAATTTTAATATCATGTGCTGGAATCCTGGTGTGGCGCTTCAGTATAATGAAATGGGCTGCAAGGTCGGTGATTCAAACTCACCAGCCACTCCTTGGAAATGCTATACAAGGTTGCTGTGAGTTGGAACCAACTCAATAGCACTTAATAACAAAAGTATGTACTGGCAATTCTTAGCAGTGTCACTAATACAATATTCTGAAAGAAATCTTTTATTGGTTTAATTTCTAAACAACTGCTGTGGTTTCTTTATTCTTAAATAAACACTGTATTTTATATGGAGAACTTCCAGTTACATAGTTATTTCCCAACCCACCTTCTTCCCCAATCTTCCAGTGTAGCTATAAAAAGTCTTGCAAGAATAGACTACCTATAATTCAGAAGAATTTGAGTTCACGTCAAGTGCAGTTTGTATCTCCAAGCCCTGTTGCATTCCATATTCTAGCACTTGAATAATAAATTTTAAATAAACAATCATTTGATTGTAAAACCAAAGAAACAGAATTTAAGCTACCTCAATTCTGATATTCTATTGGACCATCAAGGGAGGAGAGTGGAGTGTGGGAACCTACCCAGAGAAACAGTGATGCCAGAGATGGAGGCATAGACGATGACATGGAAAGTTGGAGTGGCCGGGGACTTTAGACCCAGAGAGGAAGAGGGTCTGTGTGCTGATGACCAGGGGGCAGGTTTGCTGGGTATACCCTTTGGTTGGTTGATGATGCATGGAGGGGATTGTAACCATGGCAATGAAATGATAGGATGAATGTAAAGCTAATGTTCTCCCA
>NW_006408688.1:6921792-6927357 GCF_000296735.1 Chrysochloris asiatica | reverse complement strand
TAACAATGATTGTAAGGTTGGCACAGGATTGGACTGTGTTTCTTCTCTTGTGCATAAGCTTACTATGAGTGGGAACCAACTAGATGGCAACAACAACAAAATTGCCACGGGCCAGTATCTGACCTCCTCTGACTTTGCAAGTGGAAAGGAGAATCAAAAGCTCAGCCCCAGACCAATTTGTCTGATGCAAAGATCAGATATGCCTCCATCCTCCAACATTCTTTACCAACTTTGACAGCAACCCTTGTCCCAAAGCACTTTCTTCTTCTCTGTTGGGTTCAATAATCCATTGCAATGGTCACACAGAACTGACAGGCAGTACTCACGATTATGGTGTTTATTAGAATCTTAATTATCTAGTGCTAGCTTTTAGGGAAGACTTTCTCTGTAGGCTCTGGGGAAAGGTCCTTGTCTTCTTTCAGCATCTGTAGGCCAGCATTCCTTGGAGATCTCCATGTGTCTTCTTTTCAGTCTTTCCCTGGATCTAGGAGTCAGATGTCAGGTCCAGGTCCAAAGGATGCACTCCATTCCTGACTTTTCATTATTGGTAGTAGTAGGTCTCTCTTTCTCTGCTCATTTCTCCTTCTGTTTATATATCAAAAGAGATTGACTCAAGATCCAACTTAATGCATCTGGCCTTATTAACATCATAGAAGTGAGGAATCATATTAACATCATAGAATAATTACATCAGATCAGAGCTGATCACATCAGATCACATCATGGGGTGATTGCATCATATTAGATCTCACCATGAAGGTGATAACTACATCTTAACTTAACTTAACCACTGAGAATCCTGGTCCAGCCAAGTTGACACAAAACCTTAACTGTCGCAATAAGAGAAGTTAACAGGTTACAATTCAGGATCAGAAATGATCAGATTACAGTTCTTCTTTGATCGGGACAGTCTCTTCTCAGTGGTGCCTGCAGACACACCTCTCTCTGTCTGCAGATATAGTGGTGGTGGTTGTGTGCCATCGAGTCAATTCTAACTCATAGCAATCCTGTATAGGGTTTGTTGTTGTTGTTATGTGTTGTGGAGTCAGTTCCAACTCATAGCAACCCTGTATATGGTTTATGAGGCTAAAATCTTTTGTGTTTTTTTTTTTTGGGGGGGGGGGAGGAACCTCACAGGTTCATAGTCCAGGTTAATGATTTATTTTTAATGTTTTATTGTGAATTATGTGATTGTTTACATGGGAGAACTTTAGCTTTACATTCATCCTATTGTGGTTTCATTGCCATGGTTAGAATCCCCTCCATGCATCATCAACCAACCAAAGGGTATACCCTGCAAGCCTGCCCCCTGGTCATCAGCACACAACCCCTCTCCCTCTCTGGGTCTAGAGTCCCCAGCTGCTCCCTCTCTCCACGTCATCGTCTCTGCCTCCATCTCTGGTGTCACTGTTTCTCTGGGTAGGTTCCCACACTCTGCTCTTCTCCCTTGATGGTCTCAGGGACCTCCGCTCCTGGACTGCAAAGTCAACCACTCCCCTCCTTTTGCTACAAAATGTCTACCTTTACATTTCCAACCCTCACAGTTAGTCCTGATAGCAATTATTCACTGTTGTGCCACATAAGTGCTATCCCCTATAAATATCTTTATAGGAGTAGAAAATCTCATCTTTCTCCCACCAAGCAGCTGCTAGATTTGAACTATGGGTATTACAATTTGCAGCCAAACTTGTAACCCACTACGCTACCAGGGTTCCTATAAAATGTAGTACTACCTGAGAATAAATTACAACTCACTGCCGCAATATGGATAAATCTCATAAACTTAGTGTTGAACAAAAGTATTCTCTCTTAATTTTCTAGTGCTGCTATAACAGAAATGCCACAAATGGGCAAGTTTAGCAAACTGAAATTTATTGTCTTACAGTTTAGGAGGCTAGAAGTTCAAATTTAGAGTGCTGGCTCAGGGGAAGATGCTCTAGCTTTGTAAACTCTGGGGAAAGGCCTTGTCTGTTTTCAACTTGGATTCCTAGGTTCCTTGGTGATCATGTGTCATCTGTCTTCCCCTTTGATTGCTTAATCAAGTCTTTCATTTCTCAAATTGGATGATACACCCAATACTAACACTGTCTCATGAACATAACCAGAGCACTCCCTGAGACTATTATCCTGACACATTCTTTAAACCTTGGACTAAAACTATCCCCTAAGATCACATTTTAACTAAATAGTAGAGTGGCACACAAACTAAAGAATATTATCTTTTGGATCAGTTATTGTCATTAAATGCTGTCAAGTTGGTTCCAATTCAGTCACCCTGTATAGGTTTTCTAAGGAGCAACTGGTGGGTTTGAACTGCAAACCTTGTTGTTTCCAGTTCAGTGTGCTACACCAGGGCTCATATATGCTATACTTCAATAAAAAGCTTTACTGAAAACAATTTTTTAAAAGAAAACAAGACATGGTGAGCTTGGGTAGGTCAGGAAGTTGTCCTATGTCTCACCTGTGAACTCAGGAATGGAAAGAACCAAAGTGTGAATAGACACACACACATTGAAACAAAACAAACCACAAAGGTATCCACCAAGCATCCACATAGGTTACTACTGGATTACTGAAGCAAGGGCAATTTTGATTTTAATCATTATGTTTTTGGTTTACACAGGTAGTTAGGTCCTCATCTGACAATTTCCAATAATATTAGTTACATTTTTCAAACATATCAAAATTCTCTTTGCAGTGTTCTAGTTTCCCTGGGGAATCACCGTGTGGTACTGTAGACTGAACACTGAGCTAATTTCAAGGTAGACAGGTTAAACTCCCCAGCCACTCCTCAGAAACACTATACTGGGCCACTATGAGTCACAGCGTTTATCAACAACATCCTATGGTGCTACAGGATAATGTGTTGGACCACAAGGACAGTTTGAACCCACCAGCCACTCCTTGAAAACCCTATATAGGGTTGCTATGGGTCAAAACTGACTGGATGGCACTAACAACAGCAACAACACCTATACAATGGGTTGTTGTTGGTGGTAGTAAGTACCGTGGAGTCAGTTCTGACCCATAGTGACCCTGCTGCACAGGGTTTTCGAGGCTGTAAATCTTTATGGGAGTAGAAAGCCTCATTTTTCTTCCACAGAAGAGCTGACCTTGAGGTTGGCAGCCCGATTCGTAACCATTACACTACCAGAGCTCCTTGGGTAGATATAATGGGTAGTATCTTTTATTTTGTGAGCCACTCTGCTTTTCTTCTAAAAGGTGATCTTAGGGGATAGTTTGGGTCCACGGTTTAAAAAGTCTCAAAATAATAGTCTAAGGGAGTGCTTTGGTATCTGATGGTTAGTCTGGTCTTTTTTAAGAATTTGAGTCTGGTTTTACATTTTTCTTCCATTGTAACTAGATCATCTATTGTGACCCCAGTCAGTTAAGTCATTGATGTAGGTGGTTCTCAGAGCAGTTCAGGTAATGGATCATATAGGCTATCAATCTTGTGGACTTGCTTCTTCTCTGAAATTTTTGTTGCCTTCTCACTCTTTTGCTCCTGACAAGTAGAGAGCAATAGTTGTTTCTTAGATGGTAGCTCATGGGCTTTTAAGAACCCAGATGTTACTCACTTCACTTGAATACAGAACATGAACTTTGTAAGCTATATTCTACCAGTTGACTGAGTTGTCCCAAGAGACTATGGTCTAGAGCAGGGATGAGCACCATCTGGCCCACAGGCCATATAAGATCTGTGAAATCATTTAGTCTGGTCCTGCCAAGGCAATCACAGTTCCAGCCAGCAAAGTAGGGGTGAATTAATTAAGTGTTTGACCAAATATAGCAGGCTAATTTTTACGTTGATAATTTTGTATGGTCTGCAAATGATGTTATAAATTTTGAAAGAAAAAATATTCCCCACCCCTGGTCTAGAGTAAGGATAATTTTGAGGGAGTTTTGTTTTGTTTTGTTCTGTTCTCAGAACTTTCCAGAGTCTCTGAGATGAATCTGTATACTCTATTCACCTTGTCATTGTATGCTTTCTTCTCCTCTTGAGGGAAAAGCAGAATTCTGACATTATTTTATCCTCTGGGCATTTGCTTCAAAGTGCCTCTGGTTAACTTTTCCTTCCCATTTCCAAGATGCATGGATTTCATTCATGCCTTCCACATGCTTCTCAGCATGTAGCAGATAAAGTTGACTGTATTTGGAATTATGCCCCTTTGTAAAATTGTAAGAAACAAACACATATTAAACTTCAAGAAAATAATGTGAGAACATCAGAAAAGATTGCCTGAGGGAGATGACACTTGATGTGCATGTTAAAGGAGATGCCATTTGATCTGGGTGTTAAGAGATGAGTAGAAGTTTGTGCAATACAGTGGGAGGGGGAGGGAGTGGAAAGATGAATAGTCATTATAGACCAAGAAGAGAGTGTTTGCAAGGCATGAGAAACAATGGCATACTCATCAACTAGAACAGGAAATTGGCATCCTTGGGGGAAAATGAAGGGCCAATATGTTAGAAAGGAGCCAAGATCTCAACATTTATAATGTTGTACCCATGCCAACCATTTGGTTCAGGCTTGTGTTTGGAGATGTAGTTGTAACAAATGCCAAACATCATTTGTTGCAGCAAACCAGGGAATGATAGTAAACTATTTGATATTGTTGTTGTTGTTAGGTGCCATCGAGTTGGTACTGACTCATAGCGACCTTATGCACAACAGAACGCAACATTGCCCAGTCCTGCACCAACCTCACAATTATTGCTATTCTTGAGCCCAGTGCTGCTGCCATTGTGCCAATCCATCTCTTTGGGGTGGGGGAGTCTCCCTCTTTTTCACTGACCCTCTACTTCACCAAGTATGATACCCTTCTCCAGGGACTGGTTCCTTCTGAAAATATTTCCTAAGTATGAGAGACAAAGTCTGGCCATCCTGGCTTCTAAGGAGCATTCTGGCTGTACTTCTTCCAATACAGATTTGTTTGTTCTTTTGGTGGTCCATGATACTTTTAATATTCTCCTCCAACAGCATAACTCAAATGCATGAATTGATATTAATCCTAAGGCTTAAAATTTTAAAATACATATTATATAGTAATACTTAATAACTTAAGTAATACTGCCTACATTTATAATCATAGCTAAAGCCTTGAAGTAATTTTTATTATCATTTAATACTCAAAACAACAGCATTCTCAGGCTTTATATTATTTAAATTGATCAGAATCCAAGTAGGTTTATGCCAGGTACAGAAGACTATCCAACCCCAGGAATTGTAGAATAACTTGGTACTGGCATCAACATCCTCCCATGCAATGAATTTTCAAGATGATGTTACAATATCAAAATCATAAGAACATCTATCGTTCTGATGAATGACTGCAGGCACAATGTCTATAGCCTGTCATAAGTTGTCAAGGACTTCATTCTTCTTGGATCAACTGTCAACCCTGGTGGAAGCAGCGGTCAAGAGATCAGATGACGTATTGCATTAGGCACAGGAACTTTTTAAAGTGTTGAAGAGCAGAGATGTCAGCTTGAGGACTAAGGTGCGCCTGACCCAAACCATGGTATTTTCAATAACCTCACATGCATGCGAAAACTGGACAGTGA
>NW_006408688.1:6917468-6921407 GCF_000296735.1 Chrysochloris asiatica | reverse complement strand
GATGGCACCTGACAACAACAACAACAATGAGTCACTTACAAATGCATAAATGTACTATTCATGCTAATGCAACGGATCTCTTGAGTGGTTACCAAGGAGAAGAGAGGACTGAGAAAGGGTAGTTCTTGTGCCACTTCCCTTGGTCTCCACACAAATGTGAAAAGGCAGTCTGCTCTCTGGATAGCACCAAGCCAAGAGGGAAGGTCCAGATCATCATACACTTGTTCTTGTCACTTCTAACTTACGCCGTGAAAGTACAGGCCATTGGTATGCATAGAAATGCATAGGCCTGTGATTGGCTCTAAGGACAAATTCAACATTATAGATAGCGGCTATGTCCAGTTGTTACCAGTCTCCCCTAACTGACCACATCAGATGTAAATACTGATGCTTTGGGGGAACAGGCAGTCACTGCTTTCAGATTCACTGCTTTCAGATTCAGATCTGGAGAGTCACAGAATGATCCACCTTGAGGCAGATTCCTAACTGCACAAGAGTTATCAACTGAACAGTACAGCACTTTGCTGCTTTCCTGGTCTGACATAAGCAGAATAAGATGAGTAATCAGACAAAGGGTAATGGGAAAGGAAATAGATGGAAACTTAGACTGCATTTTTATCTGCTCCGTGCAGCCTGAAGTATGTTATCTAAGGAAGTAGTATGGTGCTGTTTATGAATTCTGCAGCCACCAGGATGCAAGTATCTTGCTTGCTCTTTGAACTTGGGCATGCTCTTTAATGTCTGTGAACCTCAGTTTCCTCATGTCAAGGCTGTGGGGGAAGGAAAAGAGAATCCCAGGTCACATGGCACATAATAAGCACTCTGAAAAAGTGAGTACTTTTAGTTGTGGCTGTTTTTGTCATTAGCATTTAATCCTCAAAACAACACCATTACCCATTTTGTAACTGTGGACACTAAGACTCAGAGAGATAAGAAGTTTGTCTATCACTTCTACCCACTCCTATATCAGTGCCCAAATACCTTATTGCTCTGGACCACACCACTCTTTGTCACTCAGTTTTGAATAAATGGATTACAGAAATGAGAAGCAGTGAAACATCTATAAACAAAAATTTGGGGTGGAGATCAGGAATCTGTAGCAAATATAATACCTGGAATTGGATGTTTGGGCTGAAGCACTATCTTTAATTGACTACAGCTATCAAACTGCTTCGAAGCCCTGGTGGCACAGTGGGTTATGTGTTGGACTGCTAATCGTAAAGTCAGCAGTTCAAACCCACCAGCTGCTCCTTGGGAGAAAAACGAGGCTTTCTGCTCCCATAAAGATGTACAGCTTCAGAAACCCTGTACAGGATCACTGTGTGTCTGAACCAACTCGACAACACACAGCCATCACCACCATCAAACTGCTTAAATTTTGACCAAATATAGTTCCTAATTTCTTAAATCTCACATACCTCTAAAGTTATTTTGACTAGTCAGATGAACAAAGATGATAAAATCTCCTATATTAAGAAGTGAAGTCTGTAGGTACTTTGTTGTTGTTAAGTGTCGTCGAGTTGCTTCCGACTCATAGTGACCTGGTCAGGCTTCCAAGGAGCTGCTGGTAGGTTTGAACTGCTGACCTTGCAGTCCAGTGCGTTATTCTGTAGTGCCATACTAGGATTTAGCAGAGATTAAAAACAAAACTTCAGTAAGTGAGGTTCTTTTGCCCACATTACTATTTTGCTTAATCCAAGCTTGAGGGTGACCCAGTATTTAAAAAGAAAATTTTTTGTTTTCTAATTCTGATCTTATAAAATGTACAGCTCCTGGGCACTCTAAGGCCAATTTTTAATTTCAAAAAATACTTTTTTATAGAAATTTCTTCTGAGCACAAAAAATGGAAAAGAAAATAAAAGAAAAACTTTTTATAGTCCCCTTCTGTTCCTTGGTGCTTAACTGTGGTACTTATTCATAGCAAGAAGAGAGTTATTTAAAATAGTTGTTGGATTTTTTTTTTTTGTTTTTGAAAGGCATGAATTATTTTTTAGACTCAATTGAAAAATACATCAATTGTAATAATTCAAAACTATTAATTTCCCAAAGTGGTTTCTGCAGTAGGTTGAAGCTACTACCTTCCATCTGTGAAGATAGATAGTCCTCCCAATCAAAGCTTAGTCAGGAAGGTATGTTCCCAGACTCTTCTTTTGGCTTCAAGGTGTTGAAAATCACAGAGAAATTTGTTCACCCACACTCTGCCTCCAGACCCTGTATTGTGGAGCATGCTGTGAAGGTCTAGGATCCCTGTGTGGTGCGAATGGTTAACACATCTCCAGTTGCTAACAACAAAATTAGAAGATTTGGATCCTTCCAAAGGTGTCTGGAACTTCTGGTGTGGCACTGTAGGATCAGCACTGGAATGCAAACCACAGGTCTGCTGTTCAAACCCACCAGCTACTCCTTGGAAACCCTCTACAAGGTCACTATGAGTCAGAACCAACTCAACAGCACTTAACAATAAGAATAACAAACATGTCTCAGAAGAAAAACCAGGTGATGTACTTCTGAAAAAGTTGGTATTTTTAGATGTCATTGTCTGCCATTGAAAACACTATGAAGTGTAATCCTACTGACACATAGGGTGCACCATATGTCAGAATCTACTTGATAGCAACTGATGGTGGTGTGAGCTTGAGGAAGTGACCTCCAAGTATGGAATCCACCTGTCTGTGGCAGAGCCTTCTGGTAGGCTGCTCTGACACCCATGTTCCCTTTCTTTTAAGTAACAGGACCCCAATTCTATTTGGAGTGGCAATATGTCCAGAAAAGAACCACATTTCCAAGTCAAAGGATGGGGCCCCCTTTGTCTATCTCCCCTTACTCCTGGAATGTAGATGTGATGGTTGGCAATAGAAGTTACCTTTAGATTAGAAGCCACACACATTAGAACTTATTTATAAAGCTTCTTTATAGAACCACAATACCACCTCTAGATTTCCTACCTCCAGACTTCCTTTACTTGTATGCTAGAGAAGAAACCCTTTTGTATTTAAAACACAGTCTTCAGAGCTCTGTTTTCTAGCACAATGTAGTTCTTACGACTCACTAGTCTTGGCATTGATCAAAGAATTAAGCAAGTTTCCTTAACATGCTTAACTGGATATGATATCAAACTTACTATAATTCTAAAGTCTGTTGGGTTTTGATACATTGAGGAAATTCAAATATTCTTGAAAAGGGAAGCTCTGGTCCTCTTTGCTGGAAGTTATAAAATTAGAAAATTTTAGAACTAGAAAAATACTTTGTTGTTGTTGTTGTTGTTAGGTGCCACCGAGTGGATTCTGACTCATAGGGACCCTGTCTAGGTTTTCTGAAGAGCGGCCTCTCACAATCACTCGAAGAATGTTCATCTGTATGCCATTTTGGCTTGTAACACAGAATTGGCCAACACGCACTTCTCCAGTTTACTGATGGATGAATCTGAGCTCACACTACACTGTTCGTTCCACACTTCAGCATCACAGTCCTAAGAAGTGCCTAAAGCCTTTTGTTGCCCTGTGTTTGGTTCCAATTGCCAATTAGTGTTAGCTGGCAGCAAATTACCTATAGACCCAGCAAAGAAAGAGCCCATTTGGCAACTAGTCATCTTTGTCAGATTTGAAGAGGTTCTGTGAAGGCATTTTAATTAGGCTATGGAGAATTGCCACACTTGGAAATTGTTCCTAAATGGGAAGCACAGGAGTTCAGGACTAACTTAAAGTCTCAGTGTTTGTGTTGTTCTCACATTTAAAGGACAGCCAGTCTTCTTAAGATTCAGAACAGTCAAGTGATTTCTTGAGGTTCATTCTTCAGTTCTCTAACTGCAGCCTTAAAACAGTGGAACCAACAGAAAAAACTTTGGATCCTTTTATCACCGTCTAAGGAGCTCTGGTAGCGTAGTGGTTACGAATCGGGCTGTAAACCACAAGGTCAGCAGTTCGAAACTACCAGCTGCTC
>NW_006408688.1:6909114-6915973 GCF_000296735.1 Chrysochloris asiatica | reverse complement strand
TGGGTCAGGCGCACCCTAGTCCTCAAGCTGACATCTCTACTCTTCAACACTTTAAAAAGTTCCTGTGCAGCAGATTTGCCCAGTGCAATACGAGGAGCAGTTAGTGCGTTTGAAATGCAGACCTTGTAGGATAACTGCAGTGCTTCTGATAAGAGAGTAAAAAGTGGGATTGATATCCAAGCTAATTAGAATTTTTACCTGCCTCAGACTGAAGAATTCACAGACATTATTATAGGGAGCACAAGCCCACTCCTCCAGAGTTTTTGTCTTGCTCGCTTCTCTTACCCAGGTAGAGGATCTTTGTTTCCATCACCAGCTATGCCCATTTACTAAATCAAGCACACATTTTTTGGGGGGTGAGGGCAAAGAGGGATGTCCAGCAAGATCACATATGTTTATCCTGATAGGAAAACAAATTGTTTTTCCTATTTTCCTTCTGTCTCTTTCACTTCATGGAAGGTAAAAGGCTTTCTTGATTACCTTGGGAGGTTCACTTAGCAGCAAATGAACAGACATTCCTTGTCTTAGCTCCTACCTGTAATTCCTACACTTCTACTCCACACGGCAAAGGCTCTGCTCCATAAGCACTGGACTGAGAACCACATGATCCATGATTTGAGCCCACCAGCCACTCCATGGGAGAAAAATGAGGCTTTCTGCTCCCGCATAGATGTACAGCCTCAGAAACCCTATTCAGGGTCTCTATAAGTCAGAAACGACTCAATGGGACTTAATAACAACAACAATATTCAACTATAGGAGACCTTGGCTAGTGTAAATAGTTCATATTCTTGGCTGTTACTAAAAGGGTTGGTCATCTGGCAGCTTGAGCTGAATGGTATAGCATGCCCTCACTCACAAGTCTGGCTCCCTGTGATGCCTCAGATCTTGTTCTCTCTCATGCTTCAACAAGCCATATTGGGCTCCTTCACAAGGTAACTTCAGTGTTTGAACCACGACAAATAAGTGTAAAGTCCAGGGTACAAGTCTTTGATTGATATTTATAGCTGTATCATTATCTAAATCATGCCACAAATTCAAAAAGTTACCAAATAGAACCTACCTCTTGATGTGAGGCACTGTAAATTCACATTACGAAGATGTGTGTCTGCAGAGAAGGGGAAAAAACTGTGGCTGATTTTCAATCTACTACAGTGCCTACTTTGTACAAAGCTTGAGGCTTTTGAAATATACATGAGACATCTCTCATGGAGGTCTAATAGTTGGAGTATGTAATAGCTAAGGCTTTGTGTCAACTTGACTGGGCCAGGATTCCCAGTAGTTGGCAGTTGAGATGTGATTATACCCATGGTGAAATCTAATAGAGGCAGAGTTAGCTCTACGATGATTGACTATGAGCAGCCAATCAGTTGAAAGGATGTGTCCTTTGTGGTGTGGCCTGCTTCCAATATAATAGACACCCAGGAAAACCTTGCTCTCTTTTCCACTGGATCTAGATCTTGCATCTGGATCATCCTCCTGCTCTTTGAACCTGATCCAATGGCCTGTTCTATTGTTTGTCTGCTCATCTGCCTACTGGACCTGCCTGCCGATCTTGGCTCAACTGACCCAGACTTGGGACTCAGCCCCCTTTATAATTGAGAGCAATTTCCCTGGTACAAACTTCTGTTTATGTTTACACATATATAAGTTTCATTGGTTTTGCTTTTCTAGAGAACCCAGCCTAAGACAGAGTATATATTTTAGTTTATTTGCTGACTGAGTTGAAAGTCAGGCAAGTAAAAAAAAAAAATCCCATTCAGTCACATCTTACTGCTTTAATTTTCAGATTACCCATGGACTTAATACTACAACTACGGAGTACTTGCAGTTGGATAAAAACTAAAATCAGTTGCTGTCAAGTTGATTTTGACTCATGGTGACCAAGTGTACTAGAGCAGAACTCTGCTCCACAGGGTTTTCAATGGCTGAATTTTTGGAAATAGACTGCTAGGATTTTTTTCTGAGATGCTTCTGGGTAGACTTGAACTTCCAACCCTTTTAGTAGCAGCCAAGAGCATTAACTGTTTGCATTACCCAAGGTCTCCTATAGTTGAATGTTGTTTTGCTTGAGGGTATAGAGATTTTCCATTGTCTCTTCCCACAGATGTAATTAATTTGATTTCTGTGTATTTCATCTGGTGAGGTCCATATGTATCATTGTCTTTTATGTTGTTTTAAAAGGTATTTGCAATGAATAAATCACTGGTCTTGCAAAAATTCCATCATATGATTTCCAGCATCATTTGTATCACCAAGGCCATATTTTCCAACTACTGATCTTTTCTTTGTTTCCAACATTCCCATTCCAATCACCAGTAATTATCAACTCACCTTGATTGCATGTTTGATCAATTTCAGATTGTTGTTTGAAATTGTTCTGACTCATAGAGACCCTGTATAGGGTTTCTAAGGAGCAACCGGTGGATTTGAACTGCCAACCTTGTGGTTTGAAATCCAGTGCTGATCCTATAGTGCCACATCAGGATAATTCTTTGATCTCTTCATCACTGGCTTTAGCCATTGTGCATAAATTTGAATAACAGTGGCATTAAGTGGTCTTCCTTGAATGGATATTATCCTATCACAGACAGCACTGTATTTCAATATAGATCTTAATATGTTCTCTTTGATGATGAATGTAATGCCATTCTTCTTCATTTGTCAATCATGGCATAATAAGCCATATGACTGTCAGATTCCAAATGGCCAATACCAGTCCATTTCAGCTCACTAGAGTCCTGGTGTGGCGCTGTGGGCTAATACATCAGACTGCAAAGTCGTTTGAACTGCAGAGTCAGTGGTTCAAGCTCACCAGCTGTTCCTTGGAAACCCTATACAGGGTCGCTATGGGTCGGAATCAACTTGACGGCATTTAACAACAACAATGCCTAGTATATTAATCTTTAAGCGTTCTGTTTCACTTTCGACAACATCCAAATTTCTTAAATTCATACTTCATACATTGCATGTTCTGATTATTAATAGATTTACAGCCGTGTCTCCTCATTTTCAGTTGTGCCCCATTAGCATATGAAGGTCCCAAAAGCTTTACTCCATTTGCGTCATCACAGTCTACTCTATTTTGAGGAGGAAGCTCTTTCCCATTTGTATTTTGAGTAACTTCCAACCTGAGGCACTGATTTTCCAGCACTATATCTGACAATATTCTGGTGCTATGCATGTTTCAATATTCAATGTTCTCATGCTGACAGTGTTCCACTGCTATTCATAAGGTTTTCAGTGGCTAAACATTCAGAAGTCACATGCCTCTCCTTATTCCTGGGCGGAGTCTGGAAACTCAGCTGAAACCTATCACAGCAACACGCAAGCCACCACAGTATGACAAACTGACAGACAAGTGACTGACTATTATAGCACTCCATAAATAACTGCTATTTCAGATGTCTAATAAAAGTATGAGAATGAAAAGACAATTATGTGTATTTAGAACAAAGTAAAGAGGAAGTTGCTAAATAGAATAGGAACTGACAAACATAAGCATATGTTTTTTTCCCTTCTTTACAAAAGAAAAAAATTTTTTTTTAATAAAACAGAAACAAAAGCATATCCTCAACTTTTGATTCATCTTCCACTCTAACCTGCTTTATAAATCTCTTGAGTTCATACTGAGTCTCATTCAAAAAAATACTCAGCCTCATGTGGAGAGCTGTTGTTCACAAAGAGACCAGAGCTCTTTGAATGAAGTGGAAAGGACAAAGCATTACTGCTGAAACAGTTACTAAGTGTCAGTGGTCTCTCCATGGTTATATAGCAGCAGAAGAGCCTCATTAAGAAAGGAAATATGCTGGTTCCGCAGCCAGGGATAGAAATTTGAGAAAGCTGTGGTTAGGTTCGGGAAGTAAGTGGGAAGGTATGAGTGTATGAGTTCACAAATGTTCCTATTTTTGTTAGCTAGCAACATCATATTTTAGTCTGTTCAAAGAATATACAATAGAAGCACTAGGATAAAACCGTAACTATAGCATTTTCACCCCCCAATTTCAAATCTCCTAAAGATTCAACTTTTCAAGCAGCTTATTTGCCAACATTTTATAACCAGACATTATATGTCATGAAAGTGTTGCTGAGATTAAAAATTTTTATTTGCTTTCAAAATAGAAAAAAAAAAACTTTAAAAAAAAATAAATTGATATTTTAATACATCTTGGTAACTCAGAACTATTTTTTTCAAGAACACACTTGATTTTTTAAATTGACTCTCCAAATCAGAACTTTTTATTAAAGTCCCCTCTACACCTTGTGTAACAGCCCTGGTAACACAGTGGTTAAGCATTCAGCAGCTAACCAAAAAGTCAGCAGTTCAAACTCGCCAGCTACTCCTCAGAAGAAAGATGTGGCGGTTGGCTTCCGTTAAGATTTACGGCCTAGGAAACCCTGTCTGTGGAGCAGTTCCACTTCTGTCCTATAAGGTCATTAGGAGTCAGATTTGGCTTGATTGTCATGGGTTTGAGTATACACATTGTACACCAGTATGTTCCAAACTTTTATCCGAGTTATTTAAGGCTGTTCAAAATTATAAAAATTATGGTCTCACTCATGGAAGTTCTGATCCAATATTTCACAAATGAACAAAGGAAAAATATTTGACATACACATACAAAACAAAAAATATATATTCGTTTAAATGTCCTAAGGGCATAATCTAAGGAGCTCTGGTAGCATAATGGTTACAAATAGGACTGCTAACCTCAAGGTCAGCAGTTCTAAACTACCAGCTGTTTCACCGAAGAAAGATGAGACTTTCTGCTCCCGTAAAGATTTACAGCCTCAGAAAGCCTATGCAGGGTCGCTATGGGTCGGAACCGACTCCATGGTACTTAACAACAACAACAAGGGCATAATCTACAAGCCAGCCTCCTGCCCACAGGCACACAGTCTTATTCAGTCCATGGAGCTAGAGCCCGTGGCTGCTGTTTCTCTCCATGCCATGGCCTCTGCCACCATATCTGCATTTCTAGGTAGGATCTCATGCTCCACTCATGCTCTTCCTTCTTGATGGTCCTGGGACACTCTGTTCCTGAAATGAAAGATTAACTACTCTCCCCGCTTTTAATTGCACATCTTCTACAATTACAGCTGTGACAATCACAATTAATCCTGCTAGCAATTACTCATAATTGAGTCACAAAATCCTATCTATCATCGTCATCCCCCAGCCCCTTTCACCCAAATCATCTGGTGGCTGTTGTTGTTAAGTGCCATCGAGTTGACACTGACTTATAGCAATGCAATGTTGTCCATAGCTTTGTTATGATCCACACAACCAAAAGCCTTTGTGTAGTCAATAAAGCACAGGTAAACATATTTCTGGTATTCTCTGCTTTCAGCTATGATCCATCTGACATCAGCAATGATATCCCTCATTCCACATCCTCTTCTGAATCTGGCTTGAACCTCTGGAAGTTCCCTGTCAATGTGTCATTACAGCCATTTTTGTATTATCTTTAGCAAGATTTTACTTGCATGCTATATTAGTGATATTGTCCGATGATTTCTGCTTTCCACTGGGTCACCTCTCTTTGGAAGGGGCACAAATACGGACCTCTTCCAGTCAGTTGGCCAGGTAATTAGTTGTCTTTCAGATTTCTTGGCATAGCTGAATGAATGCTGCCAGTGCTGTATCAGATCTATTTGGAGTAGAGGAAAACTATTCAATAGAGATTTCTATCTTACTCCCCTCGTTCTAAAACTAAGTACTCATGTCATGATCGCTTATAAGCCAGCCGCTTCATGCCTTTAAAGCCCACCAGTTTTGATAGCTAATGTCTAGTTTGTCCATCCCTATCAATCTAGTGAAGAAACAAGCCTGTTCCTTGATATGAAGAATCCTTCCATTCTACTTGGAATTTTGAGCAACTGCATCCATCGACAAAGGTCTGGTTCATCAAATTATAACAATTTATAGTTGCTCACAGTATCAGGCATCTTTATCTTCATCTGGTCAAGTTCTAATCAGCTAGCCATCCAAGCTAGGTCAAATGGGTACTAGCTGCAAGTTTGGGAGTTTATGCACACCTCCCTGACCACTTCACTCTCAGCTCTAGCCCCCAGTGGCTAGATCAGTGCCCATGGGCTCCAGAGTTCACACATCTCTATAAACTTCACACCAGCCATTCCTTCCTCTTCTCTTGCTCATCTCAAGGTCAAAAGGTGTCAATGGAACATAGACAAATTCAGCCCATGTCTTCATTGCTGCATTTCTCCCACTACCATGCACAAGTAGACCTAAGTGGTCACCAGTGAGCATATTGGACTACTCAAGAGTTCTCTTTGAGTTTCAGTCTTAGAAAGGGGTTTTCCCTGATGGGCTGACTTTTCTTGCCTTGATGCCTCCAAAACAAACTGCTTCCTTGATATTCTAACAACCAGTCTGCTTTTTCCCTGCAGGTCAGCAAATCTAGCTCCCCCACTTAAGTGCCTGGAAGCACCCAACTCTACAAGTAAGCTTCTTGTCCAAAGTCACTCAGCTTTACTTGCTCTGTGGGTTGGGAAACCTACTGTTCCATCTTGTGCTCTGGCTCTTGTTTCTGCTGGTGTCACAACTTTCTGTCTGTGGATTGAGGAGATTCAATGCACAGGGATTTCACTGTCCAAAAGACACACTCCATGCCTGGCTTTTCTTTGATGGTAGTTAAGACTCCCCCTCCTGCTTCTAAGATGGCTTATTTTAAACCCACTTTAGAGTTCCACGTTTTCACAATTATGATTAATTCTGCTAACAGGCACAGATGAATCATGTCATCTTATGTTGCAGACTGTGCAGAGGTTCGAGGCCCTATAGGCCCGAGTGTAACAGATCTAGCCACTTGGCAGTTAATAGCAAATTGTTTTTCAT
>NW_006408688.1:6905107-6907904 GCF_000296735.1 Chrysochloris asiatica | reverse complement strand
GCTGTAAGATAAGCACTGGACTACTAACCACAAGGTTACTGTTCAAACCCACCAGCCACTCTTTGGAAACCCTGTGCAGGGTCACTTTAAGTCTGAACCAACTCAACAGCTCTTTAACAGAAATCTGACTAGGGATAGTTGATTGGATCTAATAATGCAATAGACATACATACCTAGTACAGACTAATTTTCCCATCCTCTCTCCACCTTCCATTCTGATCCAGTGGGTCTGGAATTGAGCCCAAGAGTCTGTTTCTTAGATGCTTTCCTGAGGAGGCTGATGATTTGGGATCCATTATGAATCCTAACTTCCCCTTAGGTGTAGTACTTCACTTGATTTCCTGGACTACCTGAATTATCAGAAGTAGGTTCACTGACTTTAGATTTCAAAGCCTACCATCCATCGCCCTTGAGATTTTCTCTCAAGATCCTGTGTGGGGTCCCCATTTGGCACAGATTCTGTTGCAAAACATGGACACTGACCAGACCTGAGTTCGAGGAAGGCTCCCATCAGCTCAAGTGATGTCCTCATTCACCTCTCTCTGAACTTCAATTCCTTCCTACCTTCAGGATTCCAAAGAGTGTGGAACTCTTCCCACACACTTCTGGAGCACATTCTTGCTTCAGATACCATTTTGGGGTTTGCTTTTGTAAAAACAAAAATCATAGTAAGCCAATAAAAGACATTTATTGGAGTTTACAAATTTATATGATTTGTAAATTAGAGTAACATTTTTATTAGAGTAAAAAATGTTTTGAAGATGAATTGTTGTTGCTAAGTGCCATCGAGTCAGTTCCGACCCACAATGGCCCTGTACAGAGATCCCAAGGAGCGGCTGGTGAGCTTGAACCTCTGACCTTGCAGTGCAAGCCAACTTTGCAATCTAGCACATTAATCCACAGTTCCACACCAGGACTCCCTGAAAATGAAATCTACCAAAATTCTTGTGCCTTATCTTATCAGCATTTCCATGGATTTGTGGTCAGGACAAATTTTAGCATTGTCTTACAAAGCAAGTAATATAATTACTGATTTAGCCTAAAATACAGTTCCCAATCTGATCTTTGGCATCTCTGTCTCCCTAAACTGATTGAACTCTTCCAAAGATGGTTGGAGCCAGCAGCTGTACCTCCATGCTGACTGCCACAGCAGACAAAGCCTTGACCCACTGCCCTGGACACTATGCAGTGGAGCCTAGAGTTGAGAGTGAAGCGGCCAGCTGGTCTGAAGTGCAGGGAGGTGTGTGTGAACTCCCAAACTTGCAGCTATAGCCATTTGATCTAGCTTGGATGGCAAACCAGCTGAGCTAGGAGCAGATCACGGAGTTAAAGGGGGCCTTCTCCCTCTTCAATAAGGATGAAGATGGCATGATCAACAAGGTGCTAGAGACAGTGATGAGGTCTCTGGGACAGAATCCCACTGAAGGTGAGCTGCAAGACATGATCAAAGAGTTGGAATCAGACTGGAACAGGACTATTGATTCCCCAGAGTGCCTGGCCAAAATGGACACCGACATCCAGGAAGAGATCCTAGAGGTCTTCTGCATCTTTGACAAAGATGGGAACAGCTAATCAATGCTGGCAAGTTTCACCATGTCATGACGAACCTGGGAGAGAAGCTAACCAATGAAGAATGGGCGAGATGAACAAATAAGCAGGCATCGACTGTGATGGTCAAGTCAATTATGAAGAGTTTGTACAGAAAATGACGGTAAAGTGAAGCCCTGAGCTGCTGGCGAGGCCCATTCTCTCCATTTCTCTCTTCACTGCCTTCTCTGCTCAACACTTAGCCGTATCCCCTGGTTCTAGTAAACGCCAGCGGATTGGCTGAGAATCTGATAAAGCAACAAAAGATTTTTCTTAAGTTACTTGATTGCTCTTTCTCCTTCCTCTCCGTCTCCTCCCATGCCCCACATTTCTTCCTTTTGCGATATCCCCCCTGCTTCTGCCTCTCCCATCACCCAAAGCCAGCCAAGTTGATCAGAAGAATTCTTAACCCCACCCCACATGATCAAGAGCCAATGATCCTGAAGGAAGAAGTCCAAGGTACATTGAAGGAATTGGCAAAGAACAAGGCACCAGGAATTGATGGAATAAACATAGAAATCTTTCAACAAAGTGAGGTGGCACAGGGCACTCACTCAAGAAATTTGGAAGAAACTTGGAAGACAACTATCTGGCCAACTGATTGGAAGAGATCCATATTTGTGCCCATTCCAAAGAGAGGTGACCCAACGGAATGCAGAAATCATCAGATAATCTCTTTGATATCCCATGCAAGTAAAGTTTTACTAAAGGTAATACAGAAACGGCTATAAGCATACATTCACAGAGAACTTCCAAAAAGGTTCAAGCTGGATTCAGAAGAGGCTGTGGAGTGAGGGATATCATTGTTAATGTCCGATGCATCTTGGCTGAAAGCAGAGAATACCAGAAAGATGTTTACCTGTGCTTTATTGACTACGCAAATGCTTTCAATTTTGTGGATCATGACAAGATGTGGACAACATTGTGAAGTATGGGTATTCCTGAAAATTTAATTGTGCTCATGAGGAATCTGTACCTGGACCAAGAGGCAGTTGTTCAAACAGAACATGGGAACATTGAGTGGTTTAAAATTAAGAAAGGTGTATGACAAGGTTGTATTCTTTCACCATACTTTTTCAAACTGTATGCTAAGCAAATAATCCAAGAAGCTGGGTTATATGAAGAAAAACATGGCATCATGATTGGAGGATGACTCATTAACAACCTGTGATATGCAGATGATACAACCTTGCTTGCTGAAAGTGAAGAG
>NW_006408688.1:6902071-6904229 GCF_000296735.1 Chrysochloris asiatica | reverse complement strand
ACATTTTGTAATCATATTTCTGAATTTCTTCTCAGGCATTTCCAAGGCCTGCCCTCCTTCCAAAATCTAGTCCAGGTCTCCCTCTAGGTCATTTGTCTCAGACATTTTATCTTGTTCTGGACATGTGCTGATACGGTCATTTGCTTTTGCTTTCTGATTGCCTCCAGGTATATGTGATCAGGATGTGGGTTTCCTTTTTCACTCTTCTTATTGCTTAACTCAGAGTAACTTTCTCAGGTGTTGTCTGCCTCCCTGGTGTATGGCAGTCGATACTGGTTCTTGCCTGCATTATGGGATTTTATAGAGTGTGAGTGTAGCTTGACTATATATGTATCAATTGCTATCTCTTCTTGAGTAATATAGGGAGAGAAAGTGTCACCCAAAGGTAAAAAAAAAAAATTTAAAAAAAAAACAACCAACATCAGCAAAGAAACTAGATTGAATACTGTAGTCTATAATCACAGAAAAGGGGAGGAAGGAGAGAAGGACAAAAAGAAAAAGAAAAAATCTGTAGCCTAATATGAGTATGATTTTAATATCCTCTTTCATCTTCTTGCCTTCAAGGTCGCCTGATAAATTTCAAGATGCCACTGTTGGTTGTTAGGCTGTTTTTCTGGTTTAATCTTCAGCCTGTTTTGTTTTTAAGCTCTCTCTTCTTCTCCCTCATTCTGTCCTTTTCCCTATTAGTAAACAGTTCAGGGCCGGCTGTGGCCATTTTGAGCTGCCTAGAGCTTTAAATGCTGAGAGTATCTGTGCACATGCATGGCCCAAGAACCCACCAGTGGTGAGTTTGGGGGGTGTCCACTCACTCAGGCACCCCCTATAGTCACCAGAATGGAGGTGCACAAACACTGGGGGGCTGATGAACAGATACCAAAAAAAATCAGAACAAAACAAAACTGTCAACGTATATTATCCACTTTTGCTCCGAGGTTCCCGCTGTGTTATTCCTTGGCTGGTCTGCTTGCTCCCCCACTTGGTTTTGCTGTTTGGTCTCACCCAAGTTGTCAGCTCTGGGCCACTGAGCCTGGCAGATTTTAAAGTATGAGCTATCTTACTTCCGCTACAAATTCCACTAGCAGTAAGCCTTCAAAATTTTAATATTCCTAGATATGTGGTTCAGAGTTTTGGAGCTCTGCCCTGAACCTGCTTTGCCTGATATTCTGCGGTATTGCTGACAGAGAACTTCATCGCACCCTACCCTATCTGCCATCAAGCCCCACCTCCCACTTCATGCTATTTCATTTTGTATAGAAAGAACAGAGAAATAATCAGTCTTTCTTTTATCATGCTTCTACTCATCTACTCATATCCTTCTGTTGTTGACCACTGAAGGGCTCAACTTCATGTAAGAGACTGTCTTTTGCCTTTGTGGTCTAGTGCTGGTGATTTGGCATAATGGGCAGTTAGAATAGTTTTAGAAGTCATTCCTACACCAGCATGTCTAATAATCACTTACCTGCGAATAGCACTCATGAAACTACATGTATATTTATATGCAAACACCTACATCCACTGCAATGTATAAGTCAGACACAAAAGGAAAGTGTGAAATACTGGCAATTAGAATAAAAAGAGATAGTGGTTTTAAGTGATTATGGTTAAAATATTTAACCTTGGCAGATTTTTACAAAATCCATTTGACTAGGTAAACTATGAATCTTTCATTTGAATAACACTTAAACCTACAAAGGCGCTTCCTATTGATAAACAGGACAAATTTGTGTAGGTTTGTTGTTGTTTTTGTTAAGTGCCATCGAGTTGGTACCAACTCATAGTGACCCTTTGCACAGCAGAACGAAACACTGCCCGATCCTGGGTCAACCTCACTACTGTTGCCACGCTTGAATCCATCGATGCTGCCACTTGGCCAATCCAACTCATTGGGGGTCTTCCTCTCTTTCTCTGTCCCTCCACCTTAGCAAACATGATATCCTTCTCCAGCAACTGAACCCTCCTGACAATATGTACGAAGTTTGAGGACGATGTTTTGCCATCTTGGCCTCCAACGAGCACTCTGGCTGCACTACTTCAAAATTATCTATTGGTTCTTTTGGTAGCCCTTGGCACTTTCAATATTCTCCTCCAACACCATAACTCAAAAGCATCAATTCTTCTACGATCTTCCTTATTCACTGTCCAGCTTTTGCATGCATAT
>NW_006408688.1:6894874-6900419 GCF_000296735.1 Chrysochloris asiatica | reverse complement strand
CATATTTTGGGTCTTGTGGGTTTGTTTTCATTTTCTTCAGCTTCAATTTGAATTTGCATGTGAGTAATTGATGGTCTGTTCCACAGTCTGCCCCTGGCCTTGTTTTCACTGATGATATGGAGCTTTTCCATCTTAGGTTTAGACAATACAATCATCTCATTTTAATGGATGAAAAAGGAAAGAAGATAAAATAATAATGTGATGCCACTAACAGGAGACAGAGCCAAAACTAGAGAGAAAATGTTTCTTACTCCCCCACTTCCTTCCTTTTTTCTTTTTCACAAACTTTTCAATAAGCCATAAAATTGGTTACAAGAATTCCTTAAAACCTACTTTGTATAAAATCAACTATAAATAGAGGAAAGTGTTCAGGTATATTATTATTTAAATTGATGTTGTTGTTGAGTACCATTGAGTCAGTTCAGACTCATAGCAAACCTGGATGGAGTTTCTGAGGTGCAATTGGTGAGTTTGAACCACCACCGACATTATGGTCCACAGTCCAGTGCTGATCCTACAGCACCACACCAGGAGTCCTATTATTTAAGCAGCTGTTACCAAACAGTATACAGCATGGCCTGATTTCCTTAAAAACAAAACAAAAAAACCCTAAATATGTGTGGTCATTTCTGTATCAAAGTGTCTAGAATGTTGTTGTTGTTAAGTACCATCGAGTTCACGCTGACCCTGTGCACAAGAGAATGCATGCAACACTGCCCTGTTCTGAGCCAACCTCACAATCCTTGCTACACATGAGCCCATTGCTGCTACCACTGTTGGGTATCTTCCTCTTTTTCTCTGACCTTCCAATTTTATGAAACATAATATCCTTCCCCAGGGACTGGTCCCTCCTAATAATATGTCTGAAGTATAAGAGACAAAGTCTGTCCAACCTGGCTTCCAGTGAACAAATTGGCTGTAATTCTTCCAACACAGATCTGTTTGTTCTTTTGGTAGTCGATGGTACTTCCAGCATTCTTCTCCACCACCATAACTCAAATGCATCAATTCTTCTACGGTCTTCCTTATTAACTGTCTAACTTTCACATGCATATGAGGTTGTTGAAAACACCGTGGCGTGAGTCAGGCACATCTTTGCTCTTCAACACTTTAAAGAGGCCTTGTGCAGCAGATTTGCCTAATGCAATATGTCATTTGATTTCTTGACTGCTGCTTTCATGAGTGTTGATGGTTGAACTGAGCAAAATGAAGTCTTTGACAACTTCAATCTTTTTTCCATTTATATTGATGTTGTTTATTGGTCCAGTGGTGAGAATTTTTGTTTTATTTACATTGAGATGCAATGTTGTGGTGTTTGATCTTCATCAGTAAGTATTTTAAGTCCTCTTTACTTTCAGTAAGTAAGGTTGTATTATCTGCATATCTCAGGTTGTTAATAAGTCTTCTTCTAATCCTGTTGCCCGTTTTTCCTCATATAATCCCATCACTAGAGATTATTTGCCCAGCATACAGACTGAGTAAGTATGGTGAAAAAATACAACCCTGGTGCATACCTTTCTGAATTTTAAAACATTCTGTGTTCCTTTGGTTTTTTAAAACAGCATCATCTTTGTCTATGTACAAGTTCCTCATGAGCACAGTTAAATAGTGTTCCGGAATACTCATCCTTTACAATGTTGTCAATAGTCATGATCCACACAATCAAAAGCCTTTGCATAGTCAATAAAGCACAAGTAAACATCTTTCTGATATTCTCGGCTTTAAGCCAAAATCCATCTGATGTCAGCAATGTTATCCCTCATTCCACATTCTCTCCTGAAACCTGCTTGAACCTCTGGAAGTTATCTGTCAATGTATGGTTGCAGTAGTTTTTCAATTATCTTTAGTAAAACTTTACTCACATAGGATATCAATGATATTGTCTGATGATTTCCACATTCCACTGGGTCACCTCTCTCTCCCTGTTTTTTTCTTTTGATGGCTCATTCCTTTATTCAGCAAATAGTGGTCAGCGTGGGGGAGGAGCCTCTGCTGCTCTTTTGTCCTTCTCATCTCTCTCTGCTCTCCGAGCTCTCTAGGGCTTTCTCCTCCTTTTCTCCACCCTCTCAGTGTGGGAAGTCCTTATGTACTGCTATAGAACAAAGAGGGCCACTCCAGTCAGTTGGCCAGGTAGTTGTCTTCCAAATTTCTTGGCTTACATGAGTGAATGCCTCTAGTGCTGTCTCCAGTTTGTTGAAAGATTTAAATTTATATTCCATCAATTCCTGGAGCCTTGTTCTTTACGTGTGTCTTCAGTGCACCTTCAGCTTCTTCCTTCAGTACCAGTGGCTCTTGATCATATGCGACACCTTGAAATGATTGATCATTCATCATTTCTTTTTGTTAAAGGGACTCTGTGTATTCCTTCCATCTTCTTTTGATGCTTTCTGCATCATTCAATATTTTGCCCATAGAATCCCTCAATACTTCAAGTCAAGGTTTGAATTTTTTCTTTAGTTCCCTCAGCTTGAGAAATGCTCTAACTCCAGGTCTTTGCACATTTTGTTACAATTATTTGACTTTGTCTTCTTGAGCTGGACTTTGAAAATTTCTGTTCAGTTTGAAATTTTCTGTTCAGTTCTTGTACCTCCTCATTTCTTCCAATTGCTTTAGCATCTCTATGCTGGAGAGCAAGTTTCAGAGTCTCTTCTGACATGCATTGTGGTCTTTCCCTTCTTTCTTGTGTTCTTAATGACCTTTTGCTTTTTCCTTTATGATGTTCTTGATGTCATCTCACAACTCTTCTGGTCTTCAGTCTTTATTGTCTAATGCATGAAATCTGCTCTTCAGATGATCTCTAAATTCAGGTAGGATATATTCAAGGTCATATTTTAACTCTCATGGACTTGTTTTCGTTTTCCTCAGCTTCAGTCTAATTTGCATATGAGCAATTAATGGTCTATTTGATAGTCTGCACTGGTGTTGTTTTGGCTGATGATATGGAGCTTTTTACCATCTCTTTCCACCGAAATAATCAATTTGATTTCTGTGTATTCCATATGGTGAGGTCCATGTGTATAATTATCTTTTATGTTGTTTTTAAAAGGTATTTGCAATGAAGAAGTCATTTGGTCTTGCAAAATTCTGTCATGCAATCTCCAGCATCATTTCTATAACCAACGCCATATTTTCTAAATACTAATCCTTTCTCTTTGTTTCCAAGCTTTGCATTCTAATTGCCAGTAATTATCAATACATCTTGATTACCTGTTTGATCAATTTCAGACTAAAGAAATTGGTAGAATTCTTCAATTACATCATTATTGGCTTTAATGGTTGGTGTGTAAATTTGAGTAATAGTGGTATTAATTGGTCTTCCTTGTAGGCTTATGAGTATTATGCTATCACAGACATTGTTGTAGTTCATAACAGATCTTGATATGTTCTTTTTGATGATGACTGCAGCGCCATTCTGCTTCAATTTGTCATTCCCAGCATAGTAAACCATGTGATTGTCAGATTCAAAATGACCAATACCATTCCATTTCAACTCACTAATGCCTAGGATATCAATGTTTATGCTTTCCATTTCATTTTTTCCAATTTCCAATTTTCCTAGGTTCATACTTTGTACATTCCTTGTTCCGATTATTAATAGATGTTTACAGCTTTTTGTCTTCACTTTGAGTTGTTCCCCTTCATCAAATTAAGGTCTTGAAAGTTTATTTCATTTGCATAAGCTTGATTAACTTGCATTATGAGTGCCTTTCAACCTGATTGGCTCATATTCTGGCACTATATCTTACAACATTCTGGTGTTCTTCATCATTTTTCGGTATTCTGGTGCTGACAGTGTTCTACTGATATTTTTAGTTTTCAGTGACTAAATATTCGGAAGTAGTCTGTCTCTCCTTCTTCCTAGTTGTCAGCTCAGCTGAAAACTATCCACCACATGGTTTTGACTACTTAAACTTGTCTATCTGCATTTCTATTTTCTCTCAAGTTCAAAAATGTAAAATAGATGAAGATATTTTTCTCAAGTTCAAAAACATAAAATAAATGAAGATATTTTTATTGCAGAGATGAATATTTAAAAATTGATGAACAAAAAAGGACAAGTAAACACAACTTAATATCATCAAATGAGGAGGCATTTGAATCATTGCAACAATTATTACACTAGTTTACAATTATTTACACTTGTAAAATTTTTCTTCCTAAAGTTCTATTACATACAAGGAAATAGTGACAGATGGTAAGTTAGTGAATAAAGAACACAAATTGACAAATCAAAAATAGAATTTATTAAGGACTCAGGATCCAAATATTTTGTAGAGTAGTTTTTCCTATCTTTCAACCTACTGAAATTTCAGCAGGTCTTTTAGTCATTGTAGTTTTGTTAGAGGGTAAAAGGGAATTTACCCATAGAGATGACTAATTGTTCAGGAAAATGATTCCCTCTAGAGGAATGTTCAGAAGGGAATTGCTTAGTATCAGAATTGAGGTTGCTAAAAGAGTGTCATCTGGGAGGAAAAGGTGGCAACTGGCCAGGCATTGTTTCCTCTTTCCATAATTCACTGCTATCAAGTTAATTTGGACTCATAGTGACCTTATATAGGACTCTCCTTAAATCCACAATATGGAAAATCTTGAAGACATTTTTAAGAAGGTGCTGAATTTGCATATGAGCAATTGATAGTCTATTCCACAGTATGCCTCTGTTTTGACTGATGATATGTAGCTTTTCTACTCTTTCCACAGAAATAGTCAATTTGATTTCTGTGTATTACATCTGGTGAGATCCATGTTACAATATATGACATGTTGTTGTTAAAAGCTGTCGATTTGGTTCTGGCTCATAGTGACCCTGTATAGGGCTTCCAAGGAGAAGCTGGTGGGTTTGAATGACTGATCTTATAGTCCAGGGTTGATCCTACAGTGCCACACCAGAAGTCCAAGATGTCATACACAGCATTAACAATCAGAAATTAATACAATTGTGATTAATTTATTATATTATCAACAAAAATTTTTTATCATCTATTGCACTTACAGAAAATGTGAGCCAGAGTCCTAGAGATACTCTCAGATTCAGGGGGAGAGAGATAGACAGGTAAAAAAATGGTTACAAATGCATGTTGTATTATTTGAATGCCAAGAAAATCAGGTAATCAAGGCTCAGACGAAGAAGGATCTGAAAGTAGGGAACACTGGCATTTGGTTGTATGAATCAAATAGACTTCTTCTTAGGTGTTGCAACCTTATGCCCAACAGAAAACACTGCTTCTTCTTGCTCTAGCCTCGCAATTGTTATGTTTGAGACCATCTTTGTAGCTGTTGTATCAATTCACCTCATTAGGAGTCTTCCTATTTTTCCTTAACCCTCTACTTTACCAAGCATAATGTCCTGTCCCAGAGTCTGGTCCCTCCTGTTAACATGTCCAGAATACTTGAGATGAAATCTCACCATCCTTGCTTCTAAGGAGCCTTCTGGTTGTACTTCTTCCAAGACAGATGTATTTGTTTAAACTTTTGGTCGTCTTTGGTACTTTCAATAGTCTTCGCAAACACCACAATTTAAAGGAATCAGTTCTTGTCCAGGTTT
>NW_006408688.1:6870993-6894489 GCF_000296735.1 Chrysochloris asiatica | reverse complement strand
GTCATTAAAGATGACCATAGAAGAATTGAAGCTTTTGAGTTATGGTGTTGGGGGAGAATATTGAAAGTGCCATGGGCTGCCAAAAGAACCAATAGATCCATTTTGGAAGAAGTGCAGCCAGAGTGTTCCTTGGAGGCCAGGCCAAACATCGTCTCTCGTACTTCAGACATATTGTCACCAGGGACAAGGATATCATGTTTGGTAAGGATATCATGTTTGGTAAGGTGGAGGGTCAGAGAAAAAGAGGAAGACCCCCAGCGAGCTGGATTGGCAAAGTGGCAACATGGGACATAACTTATATTGTCTGATGATTTCTACATTCTGTTTGGTCACCTCTCTTTGAAATGGGTCGAATTATAGATCTCTTTCAATCAGTTGTCCAGGTATCTGTATTCCAAATTCTTGGCATAGATAAATGAGTGCCTCCAGTGCTGCATTAGTTTGTTGAACTATTTCAATTTGTATTTTATCAGTTCTCAGAGCCTTGCTCTGTGCAAATGCCTTCAATGCAACTTGGACTACTTCTTCCTGCATGGTTATTGGCTCTTTATTATATGCTACCTCTTGAAATGGAGTCCTAGTGTGGCATTGTGGGTTAATGCACTGGACTGCAAAGTCTGTTTGAACTGCAAAGTCAGCAGTTCAAATGCACCAGTTGCTCCTTAGAAACCTTGTACAGGATTGCTATGGGTCAGAACCAACTCGATGGTACTTAATAACAACAACAACCTCTTGAAATAAGGATCTCTGGTTGCACAATGGTTACAAGTTGGACTGCTAACCTCAAGGTCAGCACTTTGAAACTACCAGCCATTCCATGGGAGAAAGATGAAGCTTTCTACTCCCATAAAGATTTACAGCCTTGGAAACCCTATACAGGATCGTGATAAGTTGAACCAACTCCATGGCACATAACCACCACCACCACCACCTCTTGAAATGGTTGAGATCTAACATTTCTTTCTTTTAATGTTTTATTGTTAATTATGTGATAGTTTACAGGGGAGAACATTAGTTTTACATTTATCCTGTCATATACCATTTCATTGCCATGGTTACAATCCCCTCCATGCATCGTCAACCAACCAAAGGGTACATCCTACATTCCTGCCCTCTCCCTCCCCGCCCCCCCCCCCGCCCTTCCCAGCCCCTCCATCCCACCCACCCCTCGATCATCAGCACATAGACCCTCTCCCTATCTGGGTCTAAAGTCCCCAGCTGCTCCATATCTCCATGTCATCGTCTCTGCCTCCATTTCAGGGATCACCACTCCTCTGGGTAGGGTCCTATTCTCCGCTCTTCTCTCTTAATGGTCCCAGGGACCTCCGCTCCTAGACTGAAAATAACATTTCTTTTTGATACAGTGACTCTGTGCATTCCTTCCATTTTCTTTTGATGCTTTCTGCATCATTCAATCATTTTGCCCATTGTTGTTGTTGTTAAGTGCCGTCGAGTCGTTATTGACCCATAGTGACCCTGTACAGGGTTTCCGAGGCTGTAAATCTTTGCGGGAGCAGAATGCCTCATCTTTCTCCCGTGGAGCGCCTGGTAGTTTCGAACTGCTGGCCTTGAGGTTCGCAGTCCGATTCGTAACCACTACGCTACCAGAACTCCTTATTTTAAAACTCAAGTTGAGGCTTGAATTTTTTCTTCAGTTCCCTCAGCTTGAGAATTGCTGAGCATTTTCTTCCCTTTTGATTTTCTAACTCAAGGTCTTTTCACATTTCATTATAGTATTTGACTCTGTCTTCCCAAACTGCCCTTTGAAATGTTCTATTCAGCTCTTTTACCTCCTCATTTCTTCCATCTTCTTTACATCTCTACAATGGAGAGCAAGTTTCAGAACCTCTTCTGACATCTGTTTTGGTCTTTTCCTTCTTTCTTGTTTTCTTAGTGACCTTTTGCTTTCTTCCAGTATGATGTTCATGATATCATCCCACAACTTTTCTGGTCTTCTGTCTTTAGCGCCTAATGTATGAAATCTGCTCTTCAGATGATCTCTGAATTCTGGTGGGATATATTCAAGGTCATATTTTGACTCTTGTGGACTTATTTTAATTTTCTTCAGCTTCTGCCTGAACTTGCAGATGAGCAATTAATGGTCTGTTCCACAGTCTGCCCCGGCCTTGTTTTGGCTGATGATATGTACCTTTTCACCATCTTGTTCCACAGATGTAATCAGTTTGATTTCTGTACATTCTATCTGGTGAGGTCCATGTGTATAGCTATCTTTTATGTTGTGTAAAAAAGGTATTTGCAATGAAGAAGTCATTGATCTTGCAATACTCTATCATACGATTTCTAGCATTGTTTCTATCACCAAGGCCATATTTTCTAAATACTGATTCTTCTTATTGTTTCCAGCCTTTGCATCTCAAGTAACCATAATTGTCAATACATCTTGAATGCATGTTTGATCAATTTCAGACTTAAGAATTTGGTACAATTGTTCAATTTCATCATCACTGGCTTTAGTGGTTATTGCATAAAATTGAATAATAGTTGTTTTAACTGGTATTCCTTGTAGGTATATGGATATTATATGATCACAAACATAGTTGTGCTTCCAGATAGATCTTGAAATGTTCTTTTTGATGATGAATGTGATGCCATTTCTCTTCAATTTGTCATTCCCAGCATGGTATACCAACTGATTGTCTGATTCAAAATGGCCAATGCTCACCAATGCCTAGGATATCAATGTTTATGCATTCCATTTCATTTTTGACAACTTCCAATTTTCCAAAATTCATGCTTTGTACATCCCATCTTCCAATTGTTAATAGAAGTTTGCAGCTATTTCTCCTGATTTTGAGTTGTGCTCCATCAGCAAATGAAGGTCCCAAAAGCTTTTCCCCATTCGCATCATCACGGTCAGCTCTCCTTTGAGGAGGCAGCTCTTCTCCAGTCATATTTTGAGTGTCTTCCAACCTGAGTGGCTCATCTTCCTGTGTTATATCTGACAATATTCTGATGCTATTCATCATGTTTCAATATTCAATTGTCTGATGCTCTCTGACAGTGTTCTACTGCTATTAAGGTTTCATTGACTAAATGTTCTGAAGTAGTCTGTCTCTCCTTCTTCCTCATTTGTCTTAGTCTATAAGTTCAGCTGAAACCTATCTACCATGGGGGACCCTGCTGGTATTTAAAATACCATAGCATAGCTTGCAGAATCACAGTAACCTGCAAGCTACCACCATATGACAAACTGACTGATGAGTGTTGGCTTTAGTGAACCTTCAGCAAAATGTGATATTAATGCTATTGTCAATAATCTCTACGTTTCATTATATCACCTCTTTTTGAAATGGGCACAAATACAGATTTCTTCTAGTCATCTGGCCAGGTAGCTGTCTTCCAAATTTCTTGGAATAGAAGAGTGAGGGGTCCCATTGTTGTATCCATATGTTGAAACATCTCAACTGGTATTCCATCAATTCCTGAAGCCTTGTTTTTCATCAATGTATTGAGTGGAGCTTGGACTCCTTCTTTCAGTATCATTAGTTCTTGATCATATGTTACCTCCTGATATAGTTGGATGTAGATAGCGTAGTGGTTACAAGTTGGGTTGCTAACCTCAAGGTCAGAAGTTCAAAACTACCAGCAGTTCTGTGGGAAAAAGATGAGGGTTTCTGCACACATGGGTCACCCTGAGCCAGAATCGGCTCAATGGCAACTATACAACAACAACATATTTTACATTAGAGTTCACACTTTACGTTGTACAGTTCTGTGGGTTTTCACAATGCATAGTGTCATATCCACCATTACAATATCATACAAATAGCTTCACTGCCCAAAACATCCCTTTTGCTGTACCTGTTTATCCTTCTTACTCTCCTCACACTGTCATCCACTGATATTTTTACTGTCTGTAAAATACATAAAAGACATACTGTCTTTTTCAGAATGTCCTGTAGTTGGAATCCGTATAACATATTGGCCCATCAGGCTGGCTTCTGTCACTTAGCAATAAGCACTTAGTTGCTGAATAATAGTCTACTGTATGGATTATCACAGCTTGTATATCCACTCACTTATTGCAGCACATGTGGATTGCTTCTAATTTTTAGCAATTGTGAATAAAGCTGCTGTAAGCATTTGTGTTTGGGTTGTTTGAAGTTTTTATTGTGAATTTAGTGATAATTTTCAGGACAGATTATCAGTTTTACATTCAATAAATCACATTTTGTTTCTTTGCAATGATTACAATCCCTGTATCCACCCCACCCCCGTTTTTTTTTTTTTTTTTTAATGTACTCATATAAAACAGAAAATACATTTTCACTTAAATGTCCAAAGGGCACACTTTGCAAGCCAGCCTCCTTCCTGCAGGCACACAGCCTTTCTCAGTCCATGGGCCTCAGCTGTTCTATCTCTCCATTCCATCACCTCGATCATTGGCTCTGCTGTCATCACTTTTCTACTTAGGATCCCATGATCCACTCATGCTCTTCCCTCGTGCTGGTCCTAGCATCTTCCATTCCTGAAATGGAAGATTAACTACTTCCCCCTTTTAGTTACACATTATCTACATTTACAGTTGTGTGCAGGTTTTTGTGAACATACATTTTCAACTCATTTGGGTAAGCATCTAGGATGGTGATTGCTGGATCCTTTGGTAAGAATGTGGTTAACTTTGTAAGAAAGTACCAAACTTCTAAAGTGGTGGTATTGCTCCTTTAAAACAACAACAACAACAAAACTTATTGTGATAAAATACATAGAAGATAAAATTTGCCACTTAAGTGTACATTTCAGTGGCGTTAATTATATTAAAAAATTGTACAACCATTCCCACTAATGATTTTCCAAACTTTTTCATAACCCCAGGCAGAAACTCTGTACCCATTAAGGAATAATACACCTATGATCCCAGCCCTTCATAACCTCTACTCTATTTTTTCTCGCTTTCTGCCTGTTCTTGATGTTTCATATAAGCAGAATCATACATTTGTCCTTTTGTGCCTGGCTATTTTGCTTAGGATGATGTTCATCTAAGTTGTAGCATATAACAGAACTTTCTAGTTGTGACTTAATATTTCATTGTGCCACATATCTACTGATGGACAGTTGGGTTATTTCTATATTTTAGCTAATGTGAATGTTTCCATGTAAATATCTGTTTGAACCTTGTTTTCAATTATTTTGTATATATATAAAGGTAGAATTGCTGGGTCATATGGTAAACTAATATTTAACATTTTTAGGAACTGCAAACTATTTTCCAGACTGTGCCATGTTGCATTCCTATTAGCAAAGATTTGGAGTTCCTGTTGTTCCACATCCTCATCAGCAATTAGTGTTGTCAGTGGTTTTGATCTTAGCCACTGTAAGAAATGTGTAGTGATAGGTCATTGTTGTTGCAACATTTCTTTCTTTTTTTTTTAATCTTATTTGGAATCCTGTTAAAGTTTTTCTAAAAAATTCCTTATCTTTGTTTTCATTAAACTGGTCAATACTTCTATTTTATCTTAAAAGGCAGTAAGCTTTATTTAAATATATTAAATCAAAATGCCAAAAAAAAAAAAATTCATTTTTCAAATAAAAAGAAAATCAGCAAGTATGGGGATTAAGATTTTATTTCTGGGAAAATTAAGGCTCAAAGTCTTAGGAATGCTTCAGGACACAGGAAAATAAAGATAACTTAAACTCTAGTTGTAAGGAGTAAATTTTAGAATTATTTTTGCTAAAGGTGATGTCTTTACCAAAAAAAATGGTCTAACATTCATGTATAAGCCTCCTGGTCCTACTATTTGTCTGTCTCACTATGTGGCTTGCATATTGCTGTGATGCTGGAAGCTATGCCCCTGGTATTTAAAAGTAACAGCAGTATCACCCATGGTGGACAGGTTTCAAGGGAGTTTCCAGACTAAGACAGACTAGTAAGTAAGAGAGGCAGACTACTTCTAATGTTCAGTCACTGAAAACCTTATGAGTAGCTGAAACATTGTCAGACAGTGTCTGAAGATGAGCCCCTCAGAATAGACGGCACTCAAAATGTGACTGGGGAAAAACTGCCTTCTCAAAGTAGAGTTGACCATAATGACACCATTTGAGAGCAGTTCATTTGCTGATGGGTCACAACTCAAAATGAGAAAAAATAACTATAAACATTCAGTAATGATTCGAAAATGGAATGTACAAAATATGAATCTAGGAAAATTGGAAGTTGTCAAAAATTAAATGGAACACATAAATATCAATATCCTAGGCATTGTTATTGTTGTTAGTGAGCTGAAATGGACTGGTATTGACTATTTTGAATCTGACAGTCATTATGGTTTACTGTGCCAGGAATGACAAATTGAAGAGGAATAGCATCACATACATCATCAAAAAGAACATTTTAAGATCTATCTTGATGAATTCTACCAACTTCTTCAGTCTGAAATTAATCAAACATGTACTCAAGATGCATTGATAATTACTGGTGATTGGAATGTGAAGGTTGGAAACAAAAAAGAAAGATCAATAGTTGTAAAATAAGGCCTTGGTGATAAAAATGATGCTGGAAGTTGCATGATGGACTTTTTTAAGACCAATGACTTATTCGTTGCAAATACCTTTTTTAAAAAAGCACAAAAGATGATTATTCAGATGGAATACACAGGAATCAGATTGACTACATCTGTGGAAGAGACAGTGGAAAACCTCAATATCATCAGCTGAAACAAGACCAGAGGACGACTTGCTCATATGCAAGTTCGGCTAAACTTGAAGAAAATTAAAACAAGTCCATGAGAGCCAAAACATCACCTTGAACATTGTCTCAAGCTAGGTTTTCTAGAGAAACAAAACTAGTGAAAAATATATAGAAAGAGATATCTATATCAAGGAAATGACTTATAATTGTAGAGTCCCAGGTTCCCAGTGGAAGAGAGAGAGCATGAGACTTTTCCGTTTATCCATTATATTGGGAGCAGGTCACACCCCCAAGGAAGCATCCCTTCAATAGATTGGCTCCTTATAGCCATTCATCACAGAGTTAACTATTCCTGCATTAAGTTTCATCACTATGGGAATAATCACATCTTAACTGCTAAACCATGGGAATCCTGGCCTAGTGAAGCGAACACAGAACCCTAACTATTACAGTCCACTCGTGCCAAGCTAACTTCTATAAACTATATGCATAACCTCTAAATAATGAAAATTGTAAAGTCATAATTGTGCCTAACATGATATAACTAAAACATGTACAACCCAAAATGCTCTGGTCCCATTTATATCTTACATATGTCACAAATGAACAAAGCAAAAAAAGTATTTGATGCACATATACAAAACAAAAATATACATTCATTTAAATGTCCAATGGGGGTTGTAATCATTGCAATGAAACCAAATATGATTGGTTGAGTGCAAGGTTCATGATCTGACATGTAAGTTATCACTCAATTCAAAATAAAGCTTAAAAACAAACAAACAAAAACCCCACTTATGTCTAGAGATTTTACTTAAGATCACTCTCCCTACCTACCTCAACTATAAGTAATTGCAATTAGATTATCTAGCACTTGCTGGCGACAGCATCCACAAGCACTGAGAAGCTGTGGCCCTGTGACAAAATGGATGAAAATCCAACTCCGGGGCCCTCCTCAGAATTGCGAGACATGGACCCTGAGGGCCAAGGAAGTGACCTTGTGGCCCAGTGCTTATCCTACAGTGCTACACTAGTCATACATGTGACTTGTTGTTGTTAAGTGCCGTTGAGTCTGTTCCAACTCATAGACACCCTGTGTTTGGTTTCCGAGGAGCAGTTGGTGATATTGACTTGCCAACTCTGCAGTTCAAACCAATTTTGCACTCCAGAGCATTAACCCACAGTGCCACACCAGGATTCCACATATGTGACGTGTTGTTGTTGTTGTTAGGTGCCACCAAGTCAGTACCGTCTCATAGCAACCTATGCACAGCAGAACGAAACACTGCCTAATCCTGGGCCAACCTCACTGTTGCCACAGTTGAGTCCATTGATACTGCCACTTGGCCAATCCATCTCGTTGGGGGTCTTCCTCTTTTTCTCTGATTCCCCCCACCACCACCTCGTTGTTGTTGTTAGGTGCCAGGGAATCAGTTCTGACTTATAGCGACCCTGTACAGGGTTTCCAAGACTAAATCTTTACAGGAGTAGAAAGCCTCATCTTTCTCCCATGGAATAGCTGGTAGTTTCAAACTGCTGAGCTTGAGGTTCACAGCCTGATTCGTAACCACTATGCTACCAGAGCTCCTACTCTCCACCTTACCAAACATGGTGTCTTTCTCCAGCGTCTGGTCCCTCCTGACAATATGTCCAAAGTATGAGAGATGAAGTTTAGCCATCCTGGCTTCCAAGGTTACCAAACATGATATTTTTCTCCAGTGACTGGTCCCTCCTGACAATATGTCCCAAGTATGAGAGATGAAGTTTGGCCATTTTGGCCTCCAAAGAGCACTCTGGCTGCACTTCTTACAACACAGATCTGTTGGTTCTTTTGGCAGCCCATGGTACTTTCAATATTCTCCTCCAAAACCATGTGTTTAGTGGCTACCCAATTGGACAATGTTTTATTGGAAAGAACATTTTTATGAAGTATGGAATTACTGGCTATCAATTTGAGAATGATCTTAACCAAGATCATTCTCAAGCTTTAAAGTTGAAAGAAATAATTTGTCCAACTATCAAAGAGAATTTATAGTTTTATAATTCCTTTTATAAATGCCACATCATGAGTAATTCTGCCTGGAGAGCTGAGAACAATTTTCCACAAATAATGCTATGTTACTGGGTTCTCTACTAAGCGCTTGCCATCTCTTCTCATTAAATCTTCACAGTAGTTTCATGAAGAATAATAAAGAATCTGAAAAACACCTTACAATATTGGTCAACCATGAGGACATTATGCTCAGTGAATTTAGTTCATCAAAAAAGGACAAGTGTTGTATGGGACCATTGTTGTAAAAATTAAAGAAAAGAATTTCTTGCTAATTGACATATTCTATGATGGTTACTGGTTGGGTGGGGGAGGATAAAGGGGAACCTAATTTAAAATAAACTTTCATCTAAAATTTTTTTTTTTTTTTTTTTAAGTTGGAACTAGAAATGCCTTATGACCAAGTGCCAGAGTGCTCCTTGGAGGCCAGGATGGCCAGACTTTGTCTCTCATACTTCAAACATATTGTCACGAGGGGCCAGTCCTGGAGAAAGATATCATGTTTGGTAAAGTGGAGGATCAGAGAAAAAGAGAAAGACCCCTAGTGAGATGGATTGGCAAAATGACAGCATCAATGGGCTCAAATGTGGCAACAATTGTGAGGTTGGCCCAGGACCAGGCAGTGTTTCGTTCTGTTGCACATAGGGTCGCTATGAGTTGGTACCGACTCAATGGCACCTAACAACAACAACAACATGACCGAGTAATCCCTCTATCTTGGTATATATCCTCAAGAAATAGGAGCAGTGGATTTCTGAGGCAAGATGGTGGAGTAGGAAGACACGCTGAGCCAACCCTCTGCAACAAAGACATGGGAGATCAAATGAAACAGATAACAGATGGTGATCCTGGAATACTGAATGTCAGAGGATAGGGTAGATAGGTGGACTGAATACCAACTGGAAGAGGAAATTGAACAGAAGCAGAGAGAGATAAAAAACCGGCTGACTGTGGGTGTGGCCATGTTGAGCTTTTCCTGGTAGCTTGTGATAACAGTATTCTGCAGGTACAGGACACAGCTGGAGGCTGTCAGCAAGGAAGTGAGGTTCTCCCTTGTTACAGGGTCATGCTCATAGCTGGAGATGAGGCCAGTCCCTGTCCTCACTAACCCAGCAGCCAGTGCCACCCTCTCCTGAGCAGCCTTTGCTCTGCATGTGGTGAGAAGCTAGGCATAGTGTCCCTGATTCTGGAAGCTCATGAGCTCATTCTGAACTATGCTACACAGTAAACAGAGAACTGCATTCACACTTCCAGTCTCTACCACATCCACCAGGAGACAGGTGGCACGTGACTGAGAACATGCCAATCTACAATCATCGTTAAATATAAATAAGACAACATGTCTCGGAGAAAACAATTTCAGCTTACATGAAAAAACAAGACAGAGTGCCTCAAACAAGTGACAAAAATACAATCCAAATGGTATTGGAATTACCTGATATAAATATAAAAGAATGTTATTTAGGCAGCTTCAATGGATTGAGAGAATGAGAAAACTGCAAATGAAATCAAGGAAAACTTGGACAAACTATAGAATAATTCTGAAAACAAACTAATAAAGTAAATGAAATAAGGGCACCCATGCAAAAACAGCAATCAGAAAACCAGAAGATTAACATGAATACTCCAGAAATAGATAATTCACTGAAAGAGCAAAGAAGTTGAACTGAATCAAGTCTGAATTCAGAAGCTCGAAGCTTAAAGAAAAATTTCTCAATACTCATTTGCTAGAGGAACAATCACAAGGATAACAAAAAATCTGAAGAAAGCCTAAGACTTATGTGGGATGTTATCAAGAGGAATAACTCATATGTGTGACTGGAATACCAGAATGGGAAGATACAAAAATAAAAACAGAGAATATTGTCCAAGTGTTGTTGGAAGAAAAGTTCCATCAAGAAGATAGTTATTCAAGAAGTTGAATGAACTCCAAACAGGATAGACTCCAAAAGAAAAACACCAAGACATCAAACTTTTCAAAACCAAAGACAAGGAAAGAATCCTGAAAGCAACTCAGGAAAACGGAAAATTACCTACAAAGGAGAACTAACAGAAACCATGACATATGTAAAACTCTGAAAGAAAAAAAATTGCCAAGCAACAATCATATATCCAGAAAAATTATCCTTTAAAATTATCTTTCAAGTGTTGTTGTTAAGCGCTAAATATACAGATCAAGTAAGTGTGGTGAAAGGTGTATTGAATAAATACACACTGGTATACATCCTTTCTGATCTTAAACCATTCAGTATCTCCTTGTTCTGTTTGAACAACTGCCTTTTGGTCTATATACAGATTCCTTATGAGCACAATTAGTGTTCTGGAATTCCCATTCTTAGCAATGTTATCAATAGTTTATTATGACTCACATATTCAAATGCCTTTTCATAGTCAATAAAACACAAATAAACATCTTTCTGGTATTCTCTGCTTTCAGCCAAGATTCACCTGATGTCAACAATGATATCCCTTATTCCATGTCCTGTTCGAATCCTGCTTGGATTTCGTACAGCTCCTTGTTGATGTGTTGCTGCAAGTGGTTTTGGATTATCTTCAGCAAAATTTTACTTATATGTGATATTAAAGATATTGTTTGTTAATTTCTGCATTCTGTTGGGTCACCTTTCTTCAGAATAAGTACAAATATGGAACTCTTCCAATCTGTTGACCAGATAATTGTTTTCAAATTTTTTTGGCATAGATAATGAATGCCTCCAGCACTGATTAGTTCGTTGAAACATTTCAATTTGTATTCTATCAATTCCTGAAGGCTTGCTTTTGCCAATGCCTTCAGTGCAACTTGGACTTCTTCCTTCAATATCATCTGTTTTTATTAATATATTACCTATTTAAATGATAGAATGTCAATCAGTGACATTCTTGGTACCATGGTACATTGGTACCATGATTCTGTGTATGTCTTCCATCTTATTTTGATGCATACTAGATCATTCTGTATTTTACTTATAGAATCCTTTGATATTGCAAACAGAGGTTTGAATTTTTTCTTCAGTTATCTCAGCTTGAGAAATGCTGAACGTGTTCTTCCCTTTAAGTGTTCTAATGTTAGGTCTTTGCACATTTCATTATTATCCTTTAATTTGTCTTCTCAAGCTACCCTTTGAATTTCTGTTCAACCCTTTTGCTTCAGAAACATTAGCTTCTTTATGTTTAAGAGCAAGTTTCAGTTTCTTCTGACATCCATTTTGTTCTTTTCTTTCATTACTGTCTTTTTAATGATCTTTTGCTTTCTTAATGTATGATGTTGTGGTGTCATCCCACAACTCTTCTGGTCATTAGTGTCTAATGCATCAAATCTGCTTTTGAGATGGTCTCTAAATTCAAATGATATATACTTGAGGTCATATTTTAGCTCTAGTGAACTTATTTTAATTTTCGTTAGCTTTAATCTGAACTTTCTTTTTTAAAAAATCAAAGCAAAACAAAACTATTTATTGTGAATTGAGCAAAGATCTATAGACAAGATCATCAGTTTTACATTCAACAAATCATACACTTCATTTCATCTCAATGATTATAATCCCTTCCATGTAACAACCATTAACTCACTTCCTCCCTGTGGTTCTTATTTCCATTCCATCCTCCTTCCCAACCCTTCTGAATTCTGTCCTTAGGTAAATATTGCCCTTTTGATCTTGAAAAGTTGACTATTCTATGGTGAACATATCTTACTAATGTTGTTGTCCCCCCTATATTCCTATCTACTATAGAATAAGCATGGGACTGTTAACCACTCCTCAGAAACTCTATACAGGGTCTTTATGAGTTGGAACAAACTCGATGGCACTTATTAACAACAACAAACAAAACCCCTTGCCTGAAAATTGAGCATAGAGGGTGAGTTGAGTTCAGTCTCATATCTGAAGGCCAAGGTCCATAGTCTTGGGTTCCTCCAGTCCCTTTATGACCAGTAAGCCTGATCTTTTTTAAAAAATAATTTTGAGTTTTGTTCTACATTGTCTCCCATTCTATCCAGGACCTTCTAATGTACTCCCTTTCAGAACAGTTGTTAGTAGTAGCCAGGCACCAACTAGTTCTTCTGATCTTAGGGCCACAGAGACTGATGTTCATGTATTCCATTAGTCAGTCCATTAGACTAATTGATTGTAAGAGCCTTTAATTTTCATCACTCTTCTTTCTTCCACATATGGAAAGATCAATAGTTACACATTAGATGGTCACTCATGAGCTTTTTTTTTCCTTAAGTTTTTATCATGAATTGAGTGAAAATTTACAGGGCAGATCATCAGTTTTACATTCAACAAATCATATACTTGGTTTCACTACAATGGTTATAATCCCCTCCATGTACCATCAGTCAACAGTATTTCTATTTATTTTAGCTCTTTTTTTTTTTTTTTTTTTTTTTTTAAACTCAGGCATATATGATAATTGAAACCACCAAAGGGCACGTTCTGTAAGTCTGCCTCCTGGCTGCCAACTCTCAGTCCCTCTCTTTCCATTAATCTAGAGTCCTCAGCTGCTCTCCATGTCCCCATCTCTACCTCCATCTCTGGACTCATGAGCTTTTAAGATACCAAAGGCTACTCACTAAACTGAAAGTAGGATGTAGGACATTGCCTTTGTGAACAACGTTATGACAATTGACCATGGTGTTCCCTGAACCCCCATGCCCAAAAACTCATTGCCTTGAGGGTTTGGTAATATCTAAGAAGTTTTCATAATTGTTGTCCCCTGTATTTAACCTGAATTTTCATATGAGCAATTGATGGTTTGTTCCATAGTCCGACCCTGATCTTGTTATGACTGATGATATTGATCTATATCATTTCTTCCCACAGGTATAGTCAATGTGACTCCTGTGTCTGCCATCTGGTGAGTTCCATGTGTGTAGTCATTTTTTATGTTGATTTAAAAAGGTATTTGCAATGTATAAGTCATGGATCTTTCAAAATTCTATCATATGATCTCCAGCATCATTTCTACAACCAAGGCCTTATTTTACCAGACACCATGTTAAGCAATTTGCATATGCTATTTAAAATATCACAACAATCGTATGACTAATCATATGACTAACTTATATTGTCCCCATTTTACAGATGAGTAAACTTAAATCTTAGATGGATACATGATTCATCCAAAGTTTTAAGTTTTAAGTTTTTAAGTAATAGAAGGGGATGAGTCCCTGAGTGGCACAAACTATTAAATGCTGGAAAACTAGCCAAGTGGTTGGTTGTTGTTGTTAAGTGCCATCTAGTTGGCACCAACTCATAGGAACCCTATGCACAACAGAACGAAACACTGCACAGTCGCAGGCCAAACTCACAATCGTTGCTACATTTGAGCCCATTGCTACGGCTACTGTGCCAATCCATGTTGCGGGGATTCTTCCTTTTTTTCTTCAACCCTCCCCTTTACCAAATGTAATTACTTCTTCAGTGGCTGATCCCTTCTGATAATATGTCCAATGTATGAGAGACAAAGTCTGGCCATTCAGGCTTCCAAGGAGCATTTTTGCTGTACTTCTTCCAACACAGATCTGTTTATTCTTTTGGCAGTCCATGGTACTTTCAATATTCTCATCCAATACCATAATTCAAATGCATCAATTCTTCTGTGGTCTTCCTTATTCACTGTCTAACTTTCACATGTATATGAGATTATTGAAAATACCATCGCATGGGTCAGGCGCACCTTAGTCCTCAAACTGACATCTTTGCTCTTCAGCACTTTAAAGAGGTCTTGTGAAGCAGCTTTGCTTAATGCAATACATCATCCGATTTCTTCACTGCTGCTTCCATAATTGTTGATGATTGATCTGAATAAAGTGAAGTCTTTGATAACTTCAATCTTTTTTCCATTTATATGAATATTTATTGATCTAGTGGTGAGGATTTTTATATTCTTTACATTGAGATGTAACCCATACCGAAGGTTATGATTTTTGGTCTTCATCAGTAAGCATCTTAAACTCTTCATTTTCAGCAAGCAAGGTTGTATCATCTGGATATCAGAAGCTGTTAATGAGTCTTTCTCCAATCCCGATGCCACATTTTCCTTTATATAATCCAGCTTCTTGAATTATTTGCTCATCATATAGATTGATTAAGTACGGTGAAAGAATAAAATGCTAGCACACGCCTTTCCTAATTTTAAACCTCTCAGTGTTCCCTTGTTCTGTTCGAACAAATTCCTCTTGGTCTATGTACAGGTTTCTCATGAGTACAATTAAGTGTTCTGGAATACTCATACTCGCAATGTTGTCCATAGCTTGTCATGATCCACACAATCAAAAGCCTTGTGTAGTCAGTAAAGCACAGGTAAACATCTTTCTGGTATTCTCTGCTTTCAGCTATGATCTATCTGATATCAGCAATGATATGCCTCATTCCACGTTCTCTTCTGAATCTGGATTGAACCTCTGGAAGTTCTCTGTCAATGTATAGTTGTAACCATTTTTGTATTAACTTTAGTAAAACTATACCCGCATGAATATCAAAGATATTGTCTGATGATTTCCTCATATTGTTGAAATATCTCTCTTTGGAATGGGCACAAATATGGATCTTGTCCAGTCAGTTGGCCAGATGATTGTCTTCCAAATTTCTTGGTATAGGTAAGTGAGTGCCTCCAGTGCTTCGTCAGTTTGTTGAAAGATTTCAATTTGTATTTCATCAGTTCCCGAAGTCTTGTTCTTTGCCAATGCTTTCAATGCACCTTGGACTTCTTCTTTTAGGACCATTGGCTCTTGACCATATGCTACCTCTTGAAATGATCATTGACCATTACCTTTTGGTACAGTGACCCTGTGTGTTCCTTCCATCTTCTTTTGATGCTTTCAGCATCGTTTAATAATTTGCCCATAGAATCTCTAATGGCTAGTGATTGTGAACATTTCTTCATATGTTTGTTGGCTGCCCAGATCTCCTCCTTGGTGAAGTGTCTGTTCGTGTCCTGTGCCCAGTTTTCAATTGGGATATTTGTCTTTTTCTTGAAGAGGTGTTGTAGTTTCCTATATATTTTAGAAATTAGTCCCTTGTCTGATGTGTCATTGCAAAAGATTTGTTCCCATTCTGTGGGTTCCCTTTATACTCTTCTGGTGAAATCTTTTGATGCACATAAGTTTTTTAATTTTTAGTAGTCCCAATCATCTATTTTGTCTATTTTTGTTTGTATAGTTTTCAAAATGTTTGGTAGTCTGTGTATTCCCTGAATTAGTGCCCTCACATTTGTCTCTATTTTTTCATTGATGGCCTTCATAATTTTGGGATTCACATTTAGGTCTTTAATCCATGCTGAATTGGTTTTTGTATAAGGCATGAGGTAAAGGTCTTGTCTCAGTCTTTTGTATATTGCTTTCCAGTCCTGCCAGCACCATCTGTTGAAGAGACTATCTCCTCCCCATGTGATATAATTAGGTGCTATGTCAAAAATCAGTTGGCTGTATGTGGATGGATTAATTTCTGAATTCTCTATTCTGTTCCATTAATCGTTGTATCTTTCATTGTACCAGGCTGTTTTGACCACTGTAGCCATGTAATAAATTTTGAAGTTGGGGGGTGAGAGGTTTCCAACCTTCTTCTTCTTAAGCAGTGCTTTGCTTATTCTAGGTGTATCCATTGTTCTTGCATCCATAGATCAAGAGCAACTTAATCAGATCTCTATACTGGAGAGGTCCACCAAGGAAGGCCAGATTGACTTGTAGTTGGGAGGGTACCACATACCCAACAAGGACACTTTTCAAAATAGTGAGCATAACCATCAGTCCAATTCATGGAAACATTGGCAGATGCATGACTATAGCAAAGGTAAGATGATAGAAAGATAAAGAGATGTATCTTCAGGTCTGGTTCGAGACTTGGGCCAGTTGTCTGTCTCAGATGTCTGCCTCTGGCTGTAGCCAGAGGGATGTCTGAATTTTAGCTTAAATACTTTGGTCAGCTAAACAGTATAGGAAAGTGCTTTAGCTCTTTCAAGCTGAAGTAAGTGGAACCAGTTTTTAACTCCCTGTCATTTAGCTGGTGAGAAATGTTGGTGAGAAAGGTTAGTCAGAAAGGTCAAAAATAGCCCTTTCCAATGAGACTCAAAAAATATTTTAATGGATACCTCTTCTGATATATACATAGTCACCTGGTTCAACGGTAGGTAGTTTTTAGATTTTTAAATTTTGAATGCTGAATGCTTATTTGACTCATGAAAGATGTTCTTTAGAGTACTGAATCAAAGACAGATAGTAGTTTAGTAATTCAGGTTGAATTAAATTGAGATCAGAATAAGTTGAAAAATAAAGGAGATTCATAAGTCTTCCAATAATAATCTTATGTGTGGTTAATTTATGTGGCTCAAATTGAGTGATCCTCAAATTTTGAAGGCCTTAAGTACAAGATAAGCTTGAGGACCCAGAAAGCTTGGCCAATTGAGTTTTTATTATACCATTTACTTCATTCTACTAACCCAAAGATTATGGATGGCAAGGGCAATGAAGTCTCTGATAAATAGGGATATTTTAACATATTTCTTTAATTATTTGTTCAGTAAAATGGGTTCCCCTGTTACTGTAAATGAATCTTGGTGTTCCTTAAGTGAGGATTATCTTTTCAAGAAGTTTCTTAGCTACAAAGTTTGCAATAACACTAGGAAAGGCCTCTATCCAATGTGAAAATCTGAAGTCCATTACCAGTACATATTTGTAGCCATTTGAAGGTGGGAGCTGGATAAAATCTAAATGCCATTCAAGCATTGGTCCTAATGATAATGAGTATTTTCCAGATGATACTTTAAAAAGGTTTGGCTGGGTTGTAGCAGGAACAAAGACAGTAGTGAGAAGCAACATGCTCAGTGGCTTAAGAAAATGGTCCTCATTTGCATTTCTTTAAAATATCAATCATTTTGTTTCATCCTAAATGGGATCTTTTATGAAGAGCATTAACATTGGGACATGAAATGATATAGGTAAACTGTTGGCTAGATTTTAGCTATTCCTTGTTTAAGGAGTCCTGGTGGATTACAAGCCGGGTTTCCTAATTGCAAAGTCAGAAGTTTGAATCTACAAGTTGTTCTGCAGGAAAACTCTGAGGCTTTCTGCTCCTGTAAAGATTACAGCCTTGGAAATCCTATACAGAGTTGCTATGAGTTGGAACAAACTCAGTGGCACACAACTCCCATCACCACCTTAAGTTGGTTATGAAATGCTGAGAACAATCTGTTTTCTTCCATTTTAGCTAACTACTGAGAACAATTTATTTAACTCCTGTTTTTTTGTTAATTTTTCTAATGTTGATTAATTAAGATTAAAATAGTTTATGAGCAAATTAGGATAATCTCCTTTTTAATTTCCATTAAGGCTAGAATAACTTGAGAGGCAGTTTGTTTTGCTGATTTATCTGACATGTTATTTCCTCTGTTCTCTACAGTCGTGCATAGGGTCACTATGAGTCAGTACCTACTCTATGGAACCTAACAACAACTACAGTTGGAGGTTGATGTGCCTATCTTTTCATTACATCAACATCAAAGAGTAAATCAACAAGTCTTCTACTAAAGCTCCATTTTTTAAAGCAGTTCTAGAAGAGGTTAGAAATTCCCTCTGTTTCCATAACATGCAAAACTCATGAGTCACCTCAAAGGCATATTTAGAATCTGTGTAAGCATTCATCCACCTTCCATTAAGCAAGTTTGTAGGCTCTGGTAAGAACAAATAAATCAGTGTTGGGCTGAAGTAGCTTCTGGAAGGGCTTGATGTTCAAGATCCTCAGTAGAAGTTATAGTGGCATATCCAGCCTGATAGTAAGGTCAAGTTTCAAATAGGAGCCATAAACAAATAGAATCAAATCAAGATTAGCAAGAGGAATTTCTCTTAAGCCTTTTCAGGGAGTTAAAAAAAACTAGTTAAATTTAAGGATTCATATGTTGGGTAATCCTTATTGTCATTTTCTGGAAGAAGAGTGGCAGGATTTGAACAAACCACAGAATCAATCTAATATTTAGTGAAACCAGGAAGAGTTCTTCATAAGACGAGAGCTGACTGATAGAGAGATGTTAAATCAAAGTAGAGTTAAGGGTAACAGATACTGCATAGGGCATGTGAGCATTTAAAAATTTCCCCAGCACTATATTTGCAGTATTTTCAACAAGTTTGGCTGCAGTAACAATAGTCCTAAGACTGGAAGGAAACTCCTTACCTACAGATTCCAACTGAGGACATTAATAAACTACTGGTGTCTGATGTTCTCCATGCTTCACAGTTAAAATATCTAAAGCATTTCAAAAGTCTTCACATACAAACAGAGAAAAAGCTAGGTGTTAGGACATCAAGTGTGTTAACTAGAACTTCTGTTAGTTTTATTACAACTTCCTGATTCTCCAATGTAATTTGGAAATAAAATGTTTGGAAGTGTTCAGATATTTATATAAGTGTTGGGCTGACAAGGAAAAATTAGGAATCTAAGATCTGCAGTAGCCACAAAGTCCCAGTAATCCACGTAACTGCTTTAATTTTGGGAATAGGAAAATAAAAAAATAGCTTCTTTCTCTTTAGGATCAATAGAAATATCTTCTGCAGATATCAAATGATCTAAATCCTTAACAGAAGACTGAACTAATTGTAGTATTTCTCTAGAAACCTTATACCCTCTGACAACTGAATTAATAAAATTATGGTATCACCAGGCTTACCATGAGTCTGAACATATGAGTACGCTATTGACATGTTGTAGTAATTTAGATTCATTTTTAAATTGCTAGGGCTGTAAACCAACAAGGAGAATTTGAAAGAAACAGCTGGGAGATTCAATAGAACCTTGAGGTATGTACAGTCCAGGTAAATTATAGATTTTTTTTCCAGGTGAAGGCAAATACACATTGGTTCTACAGATGGACAAGAAGACTGAAAAAGGTGATATAAGGCTCAATTATAGTAAAAATGCATAGTATCTGGGAGAAGGGGAGGACAGTAGAAAGCAATAAATGAGAATGTGGGACTACTGGAAATCTTGGTATAATGATGCAGTTGTTGTTGTTGTTAAGTGCCATCGAATTGATTAGCGACGCTGTATGTTGTTGTTGTTATGTGCTGTGGAGTTGGTTCCGACTCATAGCGACCCTGCACAGGGTTTCTGAGGCTGTTAATATTTATGGGAGCAGAACGCCTCATCTTTCCCCCCCAGAACCGCTGGTAGTTTAGAACTGCTGACCTTACGGTTCGCAGCCCGATTCGTAACCACTACGCTACCAGAGCTCCTTAGCGACCCTGTATAGGGTTTCTAAAAGTGGTTCAAAATGACTTTGCAGTCCAGCACGTTAACCCACAGCTCCACATCAGGACTCCAATGATATAGTTTGTTGTTGTTGTTAGGTGCCATCAAGTTGGTACCGACTCATAGTGACCCTGTGCACAACAGAATGAAATACTGCCCGGTCCTGGGCCAGCCTCACAACTGTTGCCACGCTTGAGCCCATTGATGTTGTCATTTTGCCAATCCATCTCGCTGGGGATCTTCCTCTTTTTCTCTGACCCTCCACCTTACCAAACATGGTATGTTTCTCCAGCAAGTGGTCCCTCCTGATAATAAGTCCAAAATATGATAGATGAAGTTTGGCCTGGCCTCCAAGGAGAGCTCTGGCTGTACTTCATCCAACACAGATCTGTTTGTTCTTTTCGCAGCCTATGGTATTTAGTAGCCCATGGTACTGATGTAGTTAGTAGCGCTTAAATCCTGTACAAATCTCCAACCCTAGGAATACAGGTGTACAAGGACTGGTACAGTGTACATTAATCCTTTAGAAAGGAAGTTGTGACTAATAGGAGATAATCCTTCTTTAGCTTCTCCTTTAAGAGAGTTTTGAGGAAATCTCAGTAAAGGCTTAGAAGTATTGACAAACTTTAATGGAGTCTGCTGATAAAACCCATCCCATATCAGATATTATTGCTAAGTACCATTGAGTCAGTTTAGACTCATATTGACCCTGTGAGTATAGGGGTTTCTGAGGCTGTACATCTTTAAGGGAGCAGAAAGCCTCATCTTTCTCCCGAGAAGTGACCAGTAGAGTCAAACTATGGACTTTTCAGTTAGCAGTCCAATTTGTAATCCCCTATGCTACCAGGGCTCCTTACATCAGATGTAGTGGCTCATAAAATTTCAGGAATTAATGAAAAAAGGTCAGAGGGAAGTGGGCTGAAAGGGACTAATTTTTTTACATGATTGAGGTTTGTAAGCAGTTTCCTCTTTTTGAGTCAGTTCTGATTAAGGTGTCTTGTTAAAGGTCTTTGGGGGTAGAGATTGGTAGACTTAATAAGAATTCTCTTCTTTTAGAAAATTGTGAATGACAGAACATTTAGACAAAAGGTCTTGGCCCAATAAACTAACGGCACGTCAGAGCTATGCAGACAGGGAAGTACATCTCCAACAGGGCCAAGAGAAGTAGGAACAGGTGTGAATGGATTAGCCTGGTCTTTATTTTATAACCACTACAACTTTTGCCATTATAGTACTCTAGGGCTGGAGCTTTTATAAACATGTGAGATTAATTGTAGAGAGTGTAGCATCAGTGTCAAGTAGAAACTTACTTGGCCCTCCTTTAAGATACATGGTAGTTTCTTCTTGAAGGTTAAGGTGGTTACAGGTGTCTCTGTTGTGTCCTTGGACCCCCTCATTTCTTATCTGATTGAAGGATCTCTGGCTTAAGCTTTTCTTTAGTTTATAGCAATCCTTTTTCCAATGCCCAAGTTTCTTGCAATAATAGCAAGTACCAGGTTTGTGGTCTCCTAAGGGCTTCGATTTATTCTGTTGGTTAGGAGATTGTAACTGTTGTAATTGTAAAGTCTTTAACTTCGTTGTCTTAGAGATTTGTTTAAACTCCAAGGTCTGAGAAGAAAGATTGTGAGTAAAATTGGCCAGCTCAGCAATGGAGCTACTTTCCAATCTAGTCTATGCCTTTTTACTAGGGCTAAAAGTTCAGGTTTTATTCCAGATAAGAATGCTGCATTAAAAGCGCCTGTAGCTGCAGGGAATGATAGATCAGTAGTAGAATGTTCTGCAGACCTTTGAAATAATCTAGTTTGTTAATCATATATATACTCTCTCCTTTATTTTGCATGCAAGAGTGAATTTTTGTCCAGTCTACTATTGGTGGAGGGGAGGGTGTGTTTGGAATGGCCTCTAGTAATCTTTGAGGAGTCCTGGTTTGGCACTGTGGGATAAAGCACTGGACTGCAAGGTCAGTTTGAACCATAAGGTCAGTGATTCAAACTCGCCAGCTGCTCCTTGGAAACCCAATACTGGGTCACTATTAGTCAGAAAAGACTTGACAATGGCACTTAACAACAACAACAACAACAACAACAATCTTTGATTAACAGTCTATGAATCTTATACCAATCAGGCAACTTTTGTCTAGACTAAATTATCTTTGGAATTTCTCCATTCAGCCGATTCTAAGCACACCTGGGATTCTCCAAACCTAGTTATAATGTGAATTAGTTTATACAAATCAGTGTGTCCAGATGGGTAAGCCTCAAAAGGATTTAAAATTCTTGAGCAAACTTTTGAGAATCTTCCTGTAGTTTTGGAAAACCTTTAGCAATTTTATATAACTCTGAGCACAATCAAGGGGTAAGAAGGACTAAGGCGAGCATCCTTACTGCCCACTCTGGGATTGATTTTAAAAGGCTTTTCTGGATTAGGCTTTATGATCTCAGTAGGTTTTTTAGGAACAAAAAATGGAGTTCATACTAAGTATCAGAGCAGAATTTTTAGTAGAATTAGAGGAGCCAGGAGTCAGAGAAGGCCACAAAAGAGAGGCAGCTGGCAAAGGTGCACACAGTTCTACCACAGCTTGGGTAGTTGGAATAGAAATCTGGAATTGCAATTCCTTATTTTGCTTAATTAATTTTGAAACATTATCCTGGTAGAGAAGCATTTTCTGCTCTCATTTTGACTTTTAGAAGCTTCAAAAACACAATTGAAAAAAGCATTCCATTGTTTCTGATTGATTAAGGAGCCTTTCTCTTCTAGTTGGTTGCATAAAAATTCCTTTGAGATCATTCAAAAGAACCAAAAAAAATTGCCTAATATTTTCAAGCCTGTACTTTGTGAGAAAATGCCATGCTGACTGGTAAAAATAGGTAGCAGGATCATCATTTTTGTCCATATACTGGGCAGGAGTCCCTGAAGGGAATTTCACATTTCATATGGCCTTTCCCATCTTCAAAGAAGATTCAAGTTTGTTCAAAGTTAGCATTCTCACAGAGTTTAGATAGTGTGTTTTGCTTATATCAACATGTGCCTTATTGCAGCAGCATTGTCTTATGACTGGTGGGCAGCCTATGGTTTCTGTCCTATCCCCTAAATGGATTTATCCTGACAGAGGAATTTTTAACTGTCTTTCATGACTGGCAACCTCCCTCCTTGCATTTACTGGTTATTCTATGCCCTTTATTTCTTTGTGGTTTATAAAGCCTGAATTCCACAAACTAGAAAACTTCTAAGTCAGTAAACTGTCCAGAACTTTACACTACTTGTACTGTTGTTGTTGTTGTTAAGTGCCATATTATTGTTGTTGTTAGGTGCCATTGAGTCAATATTGACTCATAGCGATCCTATGCACAGCAGAATGAAACACTGCCTGGTCCTGGGCCAGCCTCACAATTGTTGCCATGCTTGAGCCCATTGATGCTGCCACTTTGCCAAGTTTTCTAGTTTGTGGAATTCAGGCTTTATAAATCCATCTCACTGGGGATCTTCCTCTTTTTCTATGACCCCCCATCTTACCAAACATGATATCCTTCTCCAGCAACTGGTCCCTCCTGACAATA
>NW_006408688.1:6863196-6870743 GCF_000296735.1 Chrysochloris asiatica | reverse complement strand
CACAGAGTTTCCAAGGCTATAAATCTTTCTGGGAGCAGAAAGCCTCATCTTTCTCCCACGTAACAGCTGGTAGTTTTGAACTGCTGACCTTGAGGTTAGCAGCCCAATTCGTAACCACTATTGAGATGCAAATCAAAACAGCAATTAGATATCATCTCACACCAGCAATAACAGAGACAAGTTAAAAAATGCAGAGGATAATAAATGCTTTCGAGGATGTGGAGAGACTGGGACCCTCCTACATTGCTGGTGGGAATACAAAATGGTCCAATCACTCTGGAAAACAGTTTGGTACTTCCTCAGAAAGTTGGAAATAGAAATATCATATAACCCAGCAATTCCTCTACTTGGTATTCCTCTACCACAAGAAATACGAGCTGTAACATGAGTAGATCTATGCACACCAAGGTTCATAGCAGCACTATTCACAAGAGCAAAAAGATGGAGACATCCTAAGTGCCCATCATTGGAAGAATGGATAAACAAACCGCAAGGTGGATGATCCAAGCTCACTCAACGGCACTTAACAACAACAATAATATTCAGTGGTATTTATCAGATCAGTCACCTTCTACCCCTTTGCCTCATTTTATTTTTTTCGTAACTCTTTACTTATGAATGTTGTTGTTGTTAAGTGGGCTTGAACCACCAACTTTGTGGTTCGCATTCCAGTGCTTACTCTAGGGAGCCACAAACTCAATGAAGTGAAAACTCTTGTTTTATTTATTGCTTTATTTCCAGTGTCTCCATTTGTATCAGACACATATTCATAGAGTGAATGCATGAGGAATATGCTTTCCCTGGACTTATATAGTCAAAGCCTAAATTTACCAACCATGTTTCAAAACACTACATGTATACAAACATTTTTTAAACTTTTTATTGTAATTTGGGTGAACATTTACAGAGTAAATGAGTTTTCCATTAAACAATTCATTCACATTTTGTCTTGTGGTATTGATTGCAATCCCTACAACGTAACCACACTCTTTCCACTTCCTCCCCGTGTTTCCAGTGTCCATTCATCCTTGTTTTTTGTCCTTGTTGCTTTATGAGCTTTGCCTCTGGACAAATGCTGCCCTTTTAATCTCAAATTGTTGGCTGTTATAAGGGATATGTATCTCCCTGGTGTTTCTTTTCACCGTATGTTGTTGCAAAGTGCTGTTGAATCATTTCTGACTCAGCGACCCTGTATAGGGGTCCCAAGGAGCGCTGTTGGGCTTGAAACACCAACCTGTGGTTAGGAGACCAGTACTGATCCTACAGCACCACACTCTCTCTACTTTTGACTGACAGCTGAGACACAGGGGTAAGTTAGGTTCCAAGCCTGAAGCATTCTTATGGCCATAGTCTTGTGGGTTTCTCAGTCTCTTTCTGACCAGTAAGCTTAATTTTCAGGCTTTTTTCCCCCACATTTTTTTCTCCCATTCGATCCATGACTTGAGTTCCTTCACAATGACTTGACAGCACTTAACAACATCTTCCAGGACCTTCTAATGTTATCCCTTTCAGAGCAGTTGGTAGTAGCAGTCAGGTACCATTTAGTGCTTCTTGTCCTAGAGGCTGATATTCCTAAATGCTGCCATACAGCTTTGGTTTTCTTCACTCTTTTTACTCTGGAAGAGGAGACACATAACATATTTTTTAGTAGCGACTCATGAACTCCTATTATTAATGCATGTTTACAGCTGTTTCTCTTCATTTTGAGTTGTGCCCCATCAGCAAATGAAGGGCCCGTGGGCTTTTCTCCCACGGGCTTTATGGTGTCATCATGGTCTTTCATGTTATCATGGTCAACTCTACTTTGAGGAGCCAGTTGCATTTTGAGTGCCTTGCAACCCGAGAGACGAAGTCCAAGGGGCATTGAAGGAATTGGCAAAGAACAAGGCACCAGGAATTGATGGAATAAAAATTGAAATCTTTCAAGAAAATGAGGCAGCACAGGAGGCACTCACTCATCTCTGCCAATGAATTTGGAAGACAACTATCTGTCTGAATGATTGGAAGAGATCTGTATTTGTGCCGATTCCAAAGAGAGGTGACCCAACAGAATGTGGAAATCATCGGACAATATCTTTGATATTGCAAGTAAGTAAAGTTTTACTAAAGGTAATACAGAAACAGCTGCAATCATACATTGACAGAGAACTTTCAGAGGTTCAAGCTGGTTTCAGAAGAGGCTGTGGAATGAGAGCTATCATTGCTGATATCCAATGGATCTTGGCTGAAAGCAGAGAATATCAGAAAGATGTTTACCTGTGCTTTATTGACTATGCAAAGGCTTTTGATTGTGTGGATCATGACAAGCTATGGACAACATTGTGAAGTATGAGTATTCTGGAACACTTAATTGTGCTCATGAGGAATCTGTACCTGGACCAAGAGGCAGTTATTCTAACAGAACATGGGAACACTGAATATTTTAAAATTAAGAAAGGTATGCAACAAGGTTGTATTCTTTCATCATACTTATGAGCAAATAACCCAAGAAGCTGGGTTATATGAAGAAAAACGTGGCATCATGATTGGAGGAAGACTCATTAACAACCTGCGATATGCAGATGATACAACCTTGCTTGCTGAAAGTGACGAAGACTTAAAAGATTTACTGATGAAGAGCAAAGACCATACATAACCTTCGGTATGGATTACATCTCAATGTAAAGAAAATAAAAATCCTCACCACTGGACCAATAAACAGCATTCTTATCAATGGAGAAAAGATTGAAATTGTCAAGGACTTCTTTCTTCTTGGATCAGCCATCAACACTCATGGAAGCAGCAGTCAAGAGATCAGACGACGTATTGCATTAGGCAAATCTGGTGCACAAGAGCTTTTTAAAGTGTTGAAGAGCAAAGATGTCAGCTTGAGGACAAGGGGTGGGGGTGGGGCTGACCCAAGCCATGGTATTTTCAAAAAGGTCATATGCATGCAAAAGCTGGACAGTGAATAAGGAAGACCATAGAATAATTGATATTTTTGAGTTATGGTGTTGGAGAATATTGAAAATGCCATGGGCTGCCAAAAGAACAAACAGATCTGTGTTGGAAGAAGTGCAGCCAGAGTGCTCCTTGGACCAGGATGGCCAGAATTCTTCTCTCATACTTGGGACATATTGTAAGGAGGGACCAGTTGCTTGAGAAGGATATCATGTTTGGTAGGGTGGAGGGTCAGAGAAAAAGAGGAAGACCCCCAAAGAGATGGATTGGGAAAGTGGCAGCATCAATGGGCTCAAGCTTGGCAACAGTAGTGAGGTTGGCCCAGGACCAGGCAGTGTTTCGTTCTGCTGTGCATAAGGATGCTAGAGTCAGTACTGACTCGATGGGACCTAACAACAACAGCATGGACTCCTGATGTGGTGCTGTAGGATCAGCACTGGATTGTGAATCACAAGGTGGGCAGTTCAAACTCAACACAGCTGCTCCTCGGAAACTCTATACAGGGTTGATATGAGTCAGAGTTGAGTGAACAACATTAACTTATAAGACCTCAGTCTCTAGTCACCAAAGTTGGATGTAGAATATTATCTTTGTGGATTGTTGCTAAGTGCTGTTGAGTTGATGTGGACTCATAGTGACCCTGTATAGTGTGTCTGAGACGCAGCAGGTGAGTTTGGTTCCCAGTTTGGTGTTGATTCTATGGCGCCACACTAGGAGTCTCATCTTTGAGGACTATGCTGTGCTTGTTGGCACAATCTCCTGAGACTATGGCCCTGACCCTCCACACCCAGTGACTCTTTCCTTAAAGGTGTTTGGTTAGGGTTAAGAAGTTTTCATAACTGTCCCTTGAATGTTTAACTACATGCATGAATATATTTGCAGCATAGGAAAATATGTATGTAGAAATATCTTGTCAAATCTATATATATTTGAAAAAGAAAACTACATTTAAAAGTGATGAACTATAAATTAGAATCCTATAGCTGCCGTAGCAAATTACCACAAATTGGGTGACTTAAAAGAACAAAATGATTGTCTCATATAGTTCTGGAGGTGAAAAGTCCAAATGTAAGACTTTATGGGAAGATTATTGTGCTCCTGGTATAATCCTTGGCGTGTGGCAGTGCAATTCCAATCTCTGCCTCCATCTTCACATGGCCACCTTGCCTCTCTGTGCCTCATCTTTTTTTTATTAGGATACCAGTCATACTGGATTGCACCCAACCAATGATCACATGTTAGTTTAATAACATCTTTAAAGACACTATTTCTAAACACAGTCACATTCATAGGATTCAGGCGTTAAATTTTTTGGATGACACCATAAAATCCTTAACTTTGCACATGTTACTTAACCTCTCTGTACCTTAATTACCTCATCTGTAAAACAGTGATGATAATATTGGCTTGCTGTGAAGAGGAGCTAAAACATGTTCTAAGTGCAATCCATTTAGGACAACGACCTACATACACATAGTGAGTTTGTCTGCTGCCTCATGAAAATAGCTTGTTCCTTTCTTGAAATCAGGGCTTTGGTGGTCCTCAGAATATACTTTAAGAATCTCTGTTCTAAGAGGTGGAGTCCTGCTGTGGTGCTGTGGGTTAATGCTCTGGACTACAAGGTTAGTTTGAATCATAAGGTCGGCGACGGCTCCTAGTAAACTCTATACAGAATCGCTGTGAGTTTGGCTGCACTTAACAACGTTCTAACAATTAAAATTAATTAATCCAGCATCAGTGGATTAAATAGCCATTTTGAGGTTTCACAGCTTGTGGATTTTCTTGTTAAAGAGAAAGATGAACCAGTGGATGGATATGCAGTGTTCTCATTAAAAAGTATCCAGCGAATACACAAACATGCCACTTTCCCCCACCAAAAGACCTAAAGCTGAAATGAGGGTTCCTGTCAAGTGTAAAGGTAGTCCTGGTGTGGCTCTGTGGGATAAGCACTGGGCTGCAAGGTTCAAATTCACCAGTCGCTCCTCGGAAACCCTATACAGGGTCGCTATGAGTCTGAACCGACTCGATGGCACTTAATAAGTCAGATGTCAAGAATGAAGAGGTATGATAAGCCCTAGGATGACCTGAGGTCTCTGAATTAGATAAATCAAAACGAGCTTCTAACATGCAGAGGTGATCGAGAGGAAAACTAAGGAATACGTATTTTAGGACAAAATTAGGCGGGAAGGTAAAAGTGTTATTGGGGGTTGAGAAGTAACAGCAATTAGGTCGGCACAGGGACTAGGAACTAAGACTGGCAAAATGGCAGAATGCGGAGAGCGGGGGACGAAGTGGCCGGGGCACTTTGGACTTCTCAAACTCTGTGTTACGCCATGGGGGTTCGAGGTAGGCCCAGCGTTTGGCAGAGATCACAGCTCCTCCAGTAAGTGGATTGGATTAAGACTTCCTTTCTCGCGTTGCTGGGAGCAGGGATGCTGAGCGCCTAGTAGGGAACCGATGCTGGAACTCCAGGAACCTGAAAGCGTCCCTCACCCTACAACGGGAAGAGCCCCGCGGCTAAAAGGTGGCCGTTCCGGGGCGGGGGGGAGGGGGGACGGGAGGAGGGGCTGGGGTAAGAAGAGCGGTTATGTTGCTTGGCAACCTAGCTTGAGCCCGCCTTCCTCGGTGTTGCTAGGAGACAGCGAGGCCAGGGGGAGGTGGGAGGAGGAGGGCGGCGGAGCCGGCCCTACGTGCTGACGCTAATTGTATATGAGCGCGAGCGGCGGGCTCTCGGGTCTTTTTTAGCGCCATCTGCTCGCGGCGCCGCCTTCTGCTCCTCCCGCCGCCGCTACCACCCTGAGTCACTGCCTGCGCAGCTCCGCCGCCTTGCTCCGCGCTCTAGCAGACGGTAACGGATGGGGCCTGAGAGGGAAGGGGAATATGGAGTCGGCCGGGTGTCCTGTGCGGGAGGGACGAAAGGTCCGGGAACGCAGGGCTGACGCCACGGGCGATCCGGCCTCCTTAGTCCAGTTATCGGCCCTGCAGCCTGTGAGGCGGTACCAGGGCCGCCAGCCTGATTTCCAGGGACGGCTGACTAGATGCAGGGCTCAGTGTGGCTTCCGGCCGTGCCTGGGTCGGCGCGGTCTGTGAAGGCCCGTGGCTGCGCTTCTCTGCCCCGACGTTACCGTAGCCTCACCGGCTACTACGCGCGCTAGGGACCGAGGCCGCGACGGGGCATGAGTGCCCTAAGGACTGGGCGCCAGCGCCTCAAGGGAGTAGGAGGCGCCCGAGCAGATCGGACCAGTGTGCATGCAAAGCTCGCCGGTCACGGCTCCCTACTTTCTTCTTCAAAAATGACTCCCGGAGGGAGGCCTTGGCAGCGGCGCGGGGGGCAATGCAAAGAACGGTGGAAGCTGCGAATTCCGACGGGAGAGTCGGAGGGGCTTTGTGGATTGTGGGGAGGAGGCCTCGAGGCGGGGAGGGGGTGGGGGCGGTTGCGAGCCTCCTAGCTTCTCCGCCCACTGGAGGCGGGCTCCGCGGTGGGAGGGGAAACCCCGGAGGCTTCCCTCGACACGTGGTAAAGAGCTGAGTGGCCTGCTGCGCCTGATCGCAGGCCCCAGGGCTATCCCTCCTTTGCTGGAAGTTGTAGTGATGGTGGACTGTGAAAATGAGTACACCTAGACTTGGGTTTCGAGTTCTTTTCTGCTGCTCTTTGTTAATCTTTTTTTGGGGGGGGAATAACAGCAGCCAGAGGAAAGTATTAATTCTAGCTGATGGATGATAATGAGTTAGGTTCTTAACTGCTAGGATTTTAAAGAATTGTTAGCTACTACTAACATAAGTCTATTTTGTGTATCCCAACCACAGTTAGAACATGAATGGGTGTTTGATGAGGATATTTTATTCGGAGAGGAAACCCAAAACACCAACCTACCCACGTCCATGGAGTCTGTAACTAGGACTCATTGGCTAGGGTTTCCAAGACTTAATCTTTGTGAGCCATCACTCTCATTTTTCTCCTTCGGACACAGCCAACTTGGATGTTGGCAGTTCATACTAGAGCGCTACCAGGGCTCCCGCTTCACAGAGGAAAGGTTGATCGTAATTAAACCAATACGCAGTTCCAAGATGGGAATTAAAGATTTGGCCTGTAACTTGTTTTTATTCATCAGGAACTTCTGTTGCTCTCTTAAATTCATTTTATTGAAATTCCCAGAATAAGATAATCAGCTGGCCGTTTTGCTTATGAGTCAATTCAGTGAGGGAAGGCTAGATTTGAAAGAGATGTTTATTGAGCCAAATTTGTAGGCTTCTGGTATGGCATTGTGTACTGAACTACTAACCTCAAGGTCATCAGTTGAAACCCAACAGCCCCTCCTCCCCCATTTGAAACCCTCTATTGGGTCCCTTTGATTTGGAACTCACTAGACTGTACTTAACAACCAACCAGCATCTTGTCAATTCATCCACTCTTGAGATTGAAGTCCAATGCTTTCAGAGGTTTAAAAAAAAAAGAACCAGGCACAGGATGTGTCCACAGGAGTTCACTCCTATTTTAGACTTGTTGTTGTTGTTATGTGCCGTGGAGTCGGAACCGACTCATAGCGACCCTGTACAGGGTTTCCGAGGGTGTAAATCTTTACGGGAGTAGAAAGCCTCATCTTTCT
>NW_006408688.1:6838699-6862951 GCF_000296735.1 Chrysochloris asiatica | reverse complement strand
ATAATTATATAAGTGATTACACTTATATAATTCTCATAAAGTTCTTTGTTTCAGGAGAGCAGTAAATGGAATTTACTATTTTGGATACATAACCCAACCCACTGCCACAGAGTCAATTCCTGCTCATAATGATCCTATAAGACAGAGTAGAACTACTCCTAAGAACTAGATCCTATGGGAACAAACTGCCTCATCTTTTTTCTTGAGGGACTAGGGGTTTGAACCACTGACCTTGAAATTTGTAGTCCAACGCTCGAGCTCCTTGTTGGACACGTTACATGCCATGGAGTTGGTTCCATAAAATTTCTAAGGATTTGAGCCACTGATCTTGTGATTAACAGTAAAGTGCTTATAAGGCAGTGCCGCACTAAAACTCTCGGGCCTCAATTCCTGTCAGTTTGATTTTTACCCTTGTACTTAACTCTGATAGCGTAGTGGTTAAGACTTGGGCTGCTAATCTCAGGGTCAGCTGTTCTTAAGGAGAAAGATGAGGCTTTCTGCTCCAGTAAAGATTTACAGCCTTGAAAACCCTGTACAGGGTCGATATGAGTTGGAACCGACTCCATGACACAAAACCACCACACTACCACCACTTAATTACCATACTAATGCAGTAATATACATTATCTTTGATTGCATAAGGGGAAAACCTTATATACAAGGTAACATTTAAAATTAACAGGTCAAGGAAGTTATTGTAAATTTCTAAACATGTTTGAAGTTGACTGAGTTCAAATAAAATGATTCAAATCTAAGCTATAATTTAGCCCTAAGAAGACTGGTTCTTTGGGGAATAGGTAGACTTGGATCTCTATTATTTTCTTGATTCATTCTCTCCATGTCTGCATTTGTTGATAATTAATAAGCATTTAAATATTCTTCACCATTTGTTGTTTGTTCTGTGCCATGGAGTTGGTTACACCTCGTAGTGACCCTATGAGTATAGAGTTTCCAAGTAGTGGCTCTTGGATTTGAACTTCTGTTGTTTGCAGTTCAAACCGACCTTGTCGCCCAGTGCTTACAGTGCCACAACAGGCACTGTACTTATTTTTTATGGTATTGGGCTTTATTAATTGAACATTAAGGATGGTGATGGCTCTGTAGGATAAGCACAGGACTGTGAACCACAAGGATGGTGGTTTGAACCCACCAGCTGCTCCTTGGGAGAAAGATGAGGTATTCTGCACCTGCAAAAATTTACTGGGTCCCTAGGAGTCAACTGGATGTCACTTAACCATTACTAAGCTAATACTGAATGTGGCACATAGCTGTTTTTTTTCCTGTATTGAGCTTAGGGGCAAGGAGAAGATGTGTCAGAATAAAGCCAAAATGTCACTGGCTTATTATCCAACTTGCCCATGTTGGCTTCAGGTGACTGGTTTCAATTCTAAATTCCCAGAAACATTAAAAGTATAGGGTCCTTTTGTATAAGGGAATAAAAGACAATCTATTTTGTTGAGGTTGAACGGGATGTCATTCATTCATACATGATTTTGTTAACTTTTATAAAGATTTTCATGCCCTTACCACTTGCTCCACTTCCTGATTGCCACTGAACCTCAACGAGATTATGGATTGATATGTTGTTGTTGTTAAGTGCTGTCAAGTCGGTTCCGACCCATAGGGACCCTGTATAGGGTTTCCGAGGAGCAGCTGGTAAACTTGAACTGCCGACCTTGCAGTTCAAAAGGCTTTGCAGTCTGGTGCATTAAGCCACAGCACTACAACCCATGATATAGTGGCTGCAATATAGCCCATATAGCCCATGATATAGTGGCTGCAATATATCAAACATAGCAGTTATAAGGATGATACAATTTTGGACTGCATTTTCCTCTGTAGTATATAGGGTTGCTTTGAATTGGGACCAACTGGATGGCACCTAACATTGCACAAATAGGCTGTGGTGTCAGTTCCAACTCATGGCAACCCTGTATAGGATGCCTGAGGCTGTAAATATATTCCAGAAAGCCTCATCTTCCACAGAGCGACTGGTAGATTTGAACAACTGACCTTTTGTGTAATAGCCCAGCTCGTAATCCACTACGCTACCAGGGCTCCTTTCACACAAGTGAAAAAGTGGGATTTTATAAGACAAATTTTCATGTACGTTTTTAGAGTTTAGTGCCTGGAATTTTGTCTAGCATACAATATCGTAGGTACTCATACTTGTTGAATAAAATATTGGCTTTGTTCAGTATTGCTTGGTTGGAAACTTGGAATGTTAATGAATGATACAATTAGAGTGAATTCTTAACCAGTATGGAAACATTAACGACCAGTCTTTGGGTCCTGAAGTCTTACCAAACCTATAATTTTTTTTGGTCTTAGTTGATTCTTTGAGTATATTTTTTACATGTACCTTAGATTTCAGGTCTTTTCATGAGCAAAACAGGTAAGTTGCTTGCATTAATGTATTATAAAATGTCACATTGTGGTGAGTGATATGAAAAAATAGTATGAAGGGACTTGAAAAGGTTTGTAGAAAAATTCCATGATCTTTTTAATTCCATTATCTAAACTTTTTGAAGCTTTCTTGTATTAATAACATTTTTTAAATACTAAGCGACATGTTACGATGGTGATTTTCAGTCCCATTTCAAACTAATTCTGAATAAGAAGGTTATATGCAGGTTGGGCAGTGTGAGTAACTTTTGTTTCACAGCCATCCTCGTGTGTGTGTAGTGCACTCACTGGCAGCAGACACTGTTGTTGTTATGTGCCATGGAGTCGGTTCCGACTCAAAGCGACCCTGTACAGGGTTTCCGAGGCTGTAAATGTTTACAGGAGCAGAAAGCCTCATCTTTCTCCCGCGGAACAGCTGGCAGTTTCGAACTGTTGACCTTGCGGTTTACAGCCTGATTTGTAACCACTACACTACCAGAGCTCCTTTCCAAGAGGTCGTGGTGGTGGTTAATGTGCCATGGAATCAGTTCCAAGTCATAGTGATACTGTATAGGGTTTCTGAAGCTGTAAATATTCATGGGAGCAGAAAGTCTCATCTTTATCCTATGGAGCAACTGATAGACTTGAACTGCTGACCCTGTGGTTAGCAGCCCAGCTTGTAATTCAGTGTACTACCAGGACTCTTTCCCTATTGGTTGTGAAGTGTCATCCAATTGGTTCCAACTCAGCAACCCTGTAAAAAGTTTTCAAGGAGTGGTTGGTGAGCTTGAAAAGCTTTTGAAGCAGTTCTGTAATACAGGATTGTCTTAAGTTAGAATCAATTCCATAGTATGGTATGCTTTATTCCTGGTTCTTTCATGGCATTTGATCATCCAGCATCTTTTATTTATTTATTTTTGCCTGTGGGATTAGATAGCACCATATGTATTGAGATCTCTTGGACCAGAAGAGACACAATGTTGTCAAATAGGAATCCATTTTGCTTGAGAGTCTAAAATAAAGTCTGTTTGAAGTTGACTATTAATATCCCTGTAACGAAAAAAGCTAGCCCAAAGAATATGCTGTTGTAACTATAAGGTCATGTTGGAACACATTATATGGTATTGAGCTTCTGGACCCACTGAAAGTGTTACTAGAACCACAATGTCTGAAACACAGATTAAAGTGTAGATGTGTACCTATGCTTTATTGACTACGCAAAGGCTTTTGATTGTGTGGATCATGACAGGCTATGGACAACATTGAGAAGTATGAGTATTCCAGAACACTTAATTGTGCTTCTGAGAAATCTGTACCTGGACTAAGAAGCAGATGTTCGACAGAGCATGGGAACACTGAATGTTTTAAAATTGGGAAAGGTGTGCGACAAGGTTGTGTTCTTTCACCATACTTATTCAACCTGTATGCTGAGCAAATAATACGAGAAGCTGGGTTCTATGAAGAAAAACGTGGCCTCAGGATTGGAGGAAGACTCATTAACAACCTGCAATATGCAGATGATACAACCTTGTTTGCTGAAAGTGAAGAGGACTTGAAACATTTACTTATGAAGATTAAAGAGCACAGCCTTCGATATGGATTGCATATCAATGTCAAGAAAACAAAAATCCTCACCACTGGACCAATGAACAACATTCTTACCAACTGAGAAAAGATTGAAGTTGTCAAGGACTTCATTCTTCTTGGATCAACTATCAACATTCGCGGAAGCAGCAGTCAAGAGATCAGATGATGTATTGCATTAGGCAAATCTGCACAGGAACTTTTTAAAGTGTTGAAGAGCAAAGATGTCAGCTTGAGGACTAAGGTGCGCCTGACCCTAGCCATGGTATTTTCAATAACCTCATATGGATGTGAAAGCTGGACAGTAAATAAGGAAGATCATAGAAGAATTGATGCCTTTGAATTATGGTATTGGAGGAGAATACTAAAAGTGCCATGGGCTGCCAAAAGAACCAATAGATCTATTTTGGAAGAAGTGCAACCAGAGTGCTCCTTGGAGGCTAAGGTGGCTAAACTTCGTGTCTCATACTTTGGACGTATTGCCAGGAGGGAACAGTGGCTGGAGAAGGATGTCGTGCTGGGTAAGATGGAGGGTCAGAGAAATAGAGGAAGACACCCAACAAGATGGATTGGCCAGGAGGCATCATTGATGGTGTCAAGTGTGGCAGTGGTAGTGAGGTTGGCCCAGGATTGGACATTGTTTCATTCTGCTGTACATGGGGTCGCTATGAGTCGGTTCCGACTCGATGGCACCTGACATCAACAACAACAACATGGAGTCCTGATGTGGCACTGTAGGATAAGCACTAGACCACAAGGTTGGTTTGAACCACCTAGCTGCTCCTTGGAAACCCTATACAGGGTCACTATAAGTCAGAGCTGACTCACGGCACTTAACCAACGAGTTGGTTCTAACTCAGAGACCCTGTATAGGGTTTCCAAGGGGCAGACTCAAAGGTTTGAACTCCCTATCTGTGGTTCAAACATACCTTCTGTTCCAGTGCTTGTTACCTTACAGCTCCACATAAGAACTCCTGGTTCCCTTGCATTCTTGCTTTAAGCGTTTGCAGTTTTCATGGTTGGCTGTTTCAGCATGAAATTTTCTTTAAGGAATACGTAGTTTAATTATTGTATTGTCTATAAAACGGGAGGTTGATTGGGACGAAACCATGCTTTTTTGAATAGTGGACATAGCATGGGTTGTAGAAGTTAGAATTCAAATTTTAGTTTCTTCATTTAACTTGTGAGTTGCTGAGCCAATTCAAGGGCCCTTGACTGAGGGGGGTAGGAGGAATCAGCATTAGCTCAAGGGTTATTCCAGGCCAATGTCAATCGTGTCCCTACCCCCCCAGGCAGTTACTGCCCATCTCATGGCATGCACTTATCTGCTGTGTTCAGTAATTCTTCATAATGGCCATACCAGACTCTCTGACATAGTTGTTGAAGGTTTATTAGGAAGTTTAATACATTTTAATTCAGGATCCGAAACCCCCTCAGGAGGCAGTTCTTTGATCAGGACTCTCAGCTATATCCACAGACGTACCTCTGCTCTTTGCCCCCTCGCCCCCAAACACACATTTTGGGCAAGTGTTGACTTGGCCCTTCTGATTTATGTGTGCAGAAGCTCTAGTGCTCCACTACCATACTGACTCCATAGTCATCCTATGGTTTCCTAGGTTGTAAATGATGAGCAGAAGGCCTCGCATCATAGTTCTTCCCATGGAGCGAATAGTAGGTTTGAATAGCGAACCTTGAAATTAGTAGTCCAGTGCTTATCCTACAGTGTCATCAGCTCTAGCTCAGGAGTCATCAAACCTAAGATGTATTTTTGCCAAAAATATTTATTTGGGTTGAATATAGAATTTTAGATTCTTGATTGTTTTCAGCAATATGAGAATTCCGTTGTTTTAGTGTTGTTGATGATGGTGTCTGTCTTACCTTTCTCTGAGTGTATTTAAGGTGACTTACTGTCTGAAGAGCTCTGGTAGTGTAGTGGTTACGAATCGGGCTGCGAACCGCAAGGGCAGCAGCTTGAAACTACCAGTTGTTCTACGGGAGAAAGATGAGGCTTTCTGCTCCAATAAAGATTTACAGCCTCGGAAACCCTGTACAGGGTCGCTGTGAGTTGGAACTGACTCCACGGCGTGTAACAACAACAACTGTCCGAGGTAGGGAGTCCTGGTGCGGTGCTCTGGGTTAATGTGCCAGACTGCAAAGCTGTTTGAAATGCAAGGTCGGCGGTTCAAGCTCACCAGCTGCTCCTTGGAAACCCTATACAGGGTCGCAATCGACTCCATGGCACTTCACAACAACAACTGTTGAGGTGTTTGGCTTTTTCATGGCTATGTTTAAGAATGAATTTCTTTTTATCCTGGTGGAGATTTGTATTCTGCATTGGTGTCACTTCATTTCTAGAAGATTCTCAGCTATTTCTTGAAATGTTCTGTCTCATTCTCCCCTTCTAGATCTTGTCCCTACTATATTCTGAAAGATTACTTTTGTTAATTTTTGCAGCCCAGTAATGTTACAGGGTTTCTGAGGAGCAGCTGGTGAGTTTGAACCTAGTGGTGGGATTGGAACCGTTTGGTTACTAGTCAAATGTTTATCTTACAGTGCCTCACCAGGACTCATTTTTAATTCTAGCAGCTCTGTTAGTTCTCAAAAGTTGCTATTTCATCATTAATTGATGAAAACACAGTATAATTAACTGAAGAATTATCAAGCTGGTAAGCATGGCTATCTTTTGGTCTGTTTATAGGTATGCTTGAACTATACTACAACAATTTAATATCTTAGATTGATTTCTGTTGTATTCTTTTCTGTTATCTTTATTATCCTTGAAAATTGTTTGTATAAATTATTTTATCTCTAGGATGAAGGTTCTTTTCACTTAGCATTTGTTCCTGGGAACACTCATAGCCAGAAACCTCTTCTAAACAATGTAAAGTTCTGAAAACAACACAGATAAAGTGAATTTGGGCTGTTACTCAGAAATACTGGTACACTATCTCTGAGGAGGTAGCACTTTGGGATTTATGCTTGAGGTAGAAGGGTTGCTATTAAAGGTGGAATCTGAAAATCAAAATTGAAAACTTTCCAGATTTACAGTTGTCCTTAAGGCAAAAATGGTTTCTTTCTTCTGTTTACCATTGTACGTTTTGTTTTGGGCTAGTAATTCCTTAGTTTTCTGCTAACATTTTGATGCTTTTAAGATTTTACCAAGTACTTTATTGTTTTACTTTTCTGTTAGAAAGTTGGTTTTAATAATCTTGTTCATATTAGAGATCTTGGAGTGGTATTTCATGTCTAATAATAAAAATCTCATCTTAGTTTTTTGCCTGCAACAAAAAATTAGTGCAGGTGTTAAGCTCATGTTTCCTAATACAGTTATCTGAGAAGCACTTGTCTCAGAAGCTAAGATTCTTGTTTAAAATCAGGCTTGTATACTTCATAGACTCGTTAAATCCTGTCGAGTCAGTAACTCATACTTGACACTGTAGAGATTTCTGAGGGAGCCGCTGGTGGATTTGAACCACTGACTTCTCTGTTAGCAGTCCAGGACCACACCAAGGCGCCACACCAGAACTGATGATTTTTAATTTGGACATGGGGTCTAAATGTTGGGTTCAAACTTTTAAAAATTGTTAAACTAAGGATAGAGTTTTTCAGAAAGTTCCCATGTAACTCTCAGGCAGTTTCCCCTAGTTAAGTTAGCTTTTTAATACTAGCATTAGCATGGTCACCTTAGCATTGAGACGCATTGTGACCATATATGACTTAGTAGAACTGCCTTGTAGGGTTTCCAAAGCTGTATGTAAATCTTTATGGAAACAAACCAATTTTTCTCTCATGGAGCAGGATGTGGGTTTGAACTGCCAACCATTCCATTAGCCAACTAAGCCCTTGGTCGTTATGCCACCAATACTCCTCCACAGAACTAAAAGAATCTATCGTTAACTATCATCCCAGCCAATATTTCAGAACCACTGACTTCATGCTAAGAATGATAATCCAAAATAGACGTAATGAAAAAATTACTGTTTATTGAGTACGCAGTATCAAACACCACTGGTGTCTTCACATGGCTTTGGTCCATTTGTCTTACAAGCAATCCAATAAGGAAATACACATTTATATACTGAGACTTTGGAAAAATCTCAGAAATGGTTTGCTTAGGTTGTTGTTGCTGATTGCATCGAGTTGATTCTGACCCATAGTGACCCTGTATAGGGCTTCCGAAAAGCAGCTGGTGAGCTTGAACTGCCGACCTTGCAGTTCGCATGGCTTTTGCAGTCTGGCACATTAACCCACAGTGCCACACCAGTATGTTGTTGTAAAGCTGAGTCAACTCAAGTGGCTTGATTAAAATTAAAGTTTTGAGATACCAACTTTCTTCTGTCATAACTGTAAATGTATTCCCATTCAAAATGGTCACTAAGAGCAGCCATTTTATGACTATGTTAAAAGTGTTACAAAAAGGATTTTTTGCAATATTTTATTGTGAATTGAGTGAAGGTTTAAGCAGATCATCAGTTTTACATTAATCAAATCATACACTCCCTGATGTTATTGTTTACCTTATATGTCTGCCTATTGTTTGGGTGGAATTTGAGCCACAGAGGTGGTCATGGTAGTTCTTTGTTGGATTTTTTTGAGGAACTACCACATGTTTCTCTATTCATAAGGATTTTTCATTGACTAAATATTCGGAAGTAGTTTTTCACTCTTTTCTTGTCTGGAAGCTCATCTGAAACCTGTCCACCATGGCTAACCCTGCTGGTATATAAAATACCGGTGGCATAGCTTTCAGAATTGGCAGCAACTCACAAGCCACCACAGGACAATAAACTGACAGACGAGTGGTAGCTTGTGTGTTACCTTTTGCTAAAAGTAATACAGAAACGACTACAATCATACATTGACAGAGAACTTTCAGAAGTTCAAGCCAGATTCCGAAAAGGCCGTGGAACAAGGGAGATATCATTGCTGATGTCTGCTGGATCTTGGCTGAAAGCAGAGAATATCAGAAAAAGATGTTTACCTGTGCTTTATTGACTACGCAAAGGCTTTCGATTGTTTGGATCATGACAAGCTATGGACAACATTGTGAAGTATGAGTATTTCAGAACACTAAATTATGCTCCTGAGGAATCTGTATGTGGACCAAGAAGCATTTGTTCGAACAGAATATGGGAACACTGAATGTTTTAAAATTTCTTAAAGAGGTGTGCAACAAGATTGTATTCTTTCATCATACTTATTCAACCTGTATGCTGAGCAAATAATCCGAGAAACTTGGTTCTATGAAGACAAACGTGGCATCAGGATTGGAGGAAGACTCATTAACAACCTGCGATATGCAGGTGATACAACCTTGTTTGCTGAAAGTGAAGAGGACTTAAAACATTTACTGATGAAGATCAAAGAACACAGCCTTGGTCAGGAAAACAAAAATCCTCACCATTGGACCAATAAACAACATTCTTATCAAGGGAGAAAAGATTGAAGTTGTCAAGGACATCATTCTTGTTGGATTGACTATCAACACTCACAGAAGCAGCAGTCAAGAAATCAGAAGATGTATTGCATTAGGCAAATCTTCTACACAAGACCTTTTTAAAGTGTTGAAGAACAAAGATGTCAGCCTGACCCAAGCCATCATGGTATTTTCAATAAGCTCATATGCATGTGAAAGCTGGCCAGTGAATGAGGAAGACTGTAGAAGAACTGATGCTTTTGAGTTTTGGTGTTGGAGGAGAATATTGAAAGTGTCATGGGCTGCCAAAAGATCGTTTTGGAAGAAGTGCAGCAAGAGTGCTCCTTGGAGGCCAAGATGCCCAAACTTCGTCTCTCATACTTCAGATATATTGTCAGTAGGGACCAGTCACTGGAGAAGGATATCATGTTTGGTAAGGTGGAGGGTCAGAGAAAAAGAAGAAGACACCCCCCCCCCCCATGAGATGGATTGGCCAAGTGGCAGCATCAATGTACTCAAGCGTGGCAACAGTGGTGAGGTTGGCCCAGGATCGCGCAGTGTTTCGTTCTGCTGTGCATAAGGTTACTATGGGTCCATGCTGACTCGATGGCACCTAACAATAACAACCACATGTTTTCACAGTTGCTATACTGATCTTAACTTCTACCAGCAATGGGGGTGAGAGTTATAATTTCTTCAAAACCTCACCAACACCTATTCTGTTGTTATTTTTGTACATCGATGCTTTTGTAATGGAAGTGAGGTAGACTGACTTTATTTTTGATGCAGTTAAGTAATTGTAATTGCCATATATGGGTAATAAGTAAAAAAGTATTGCTGTAAAATCATTGAAACCTTTATTTAAAATATCAAAATGTGAAACTTTTTGTTGGCCATATCATCCATGGAGGTCTTTATCTCAGAAGGTAGTTATTTCCATCTATAACTTTCTCCAAAGAATTCTGAGCTCTTCAGTTTATTCTGTTATAACAGCAGTTTTGGCATCCTCAAGGAACTCAAATTGTGTTCCCTGGAAATGTTCTTTGAGTTTTGGAAAGAAAAATCCAAAGAATTGTAGCACAGATGGAATAAGGTAAGGTTTCTCAACAAAATACTGGTAGGACAGCTCTTGCTACTCTTGAAGAATGACCATGTATAGTTTCATGATGGAAGATAATTATGCAACTGTCCTACTCTTGTTCTCGCCAATGCAGTTTTCAGTTTTCTTAAAATGTCTTCATATTGTGCCCTTATGATCACTTTGGGTCCCTCAAGAAAAATCTCAAATTCCAGAGAACTAATGAGCTGACTTCTGCCATAAATTGAACTAGTCCTGCAAATCCCCTTGGAAACCACTGTTTTGTTTGGACTTTGCTCTCCGGATTGTATGGGCAGATCCAAGACTTATCCCTGGTTACAAGTTGTTATATAAAATTATATTCATTTGTTTTTCTGTTGCTTAAAAGGCTAATGGAAAGATTGCCTTTATGTTTAGTGTCCATTTCCCCCCCCCCCCCTTTTTTTTTTTTTGAAGGCACCCAAACAAGACTGAGAAAAAGTGCATTCCTTTTTGGATTGTACTGTAAATCCAAGACTTGACCCTCATTATTTAGCCATTCCATAAAATCATCTTCGTAAGCTTCAGTCAGCTCTTTTGAGTTTAGCTGAGCTTTGCACAATGCTTTTCTTAACACTGACCCCTGAGCTTGTGGTGGCCAAGATACTTGGTAAAACTGAAAATACTGAGCTATGTGAGATCCCAACTTTATTAGCTATTGCATCGATGGTATAGTCTGTTATTTGCCATTTGTTTCTGGATTTCACCCTGTTACTTGATCTAGATTATGGTTTTCCCTATCTTGGTTCATCTTTGAGGTTTTCTCCATCACCTTCCTTAAAAATCTTTGATCCATCTAAGAAACTTGTATGTATGATAGCATTCATGTAAACTGGTTGCAAAGCTTCAGCAAATTGGGAAGATGTCCACTTGAGATATTTTTTTGTATGTGAATTGAGTGAAGGTTTCCAGATAAGATCCATCAGTTCAGCAAACCATATAATTTTGTTCCATCTCAATGATTGTAATTCACTCCCTGAAACAACAATGATCTCACTTCCTCCCTGTATTTCTTATTTTCCATTCCCCTCACCTTTCTCTCCCTTCTCAACTTTGCCCTTAGGTAAATGTTCCCTTTTGGTTTTGAAAGATTGACCATTCCATGGGGAGTATACCTTACTCTCTAGTGTTGTTGTTCCCCTTGTATATAGATATACTATATACACTTTTGCTGAAAATTGGGCCATGAGAGTGAGTTCCTTTCCAGACCTGAAGGACGGTCTAGGCTGTGGTCTCTTTCTCATCAGTAAGCCCATTCTTTTTCTTTTTTTAATAATTTTAAGTTTTGTTCTACATTTTCTGCCACTGTATCCTGGAGATCTCATGTAATAATACTTTGAAAGCCGTGTCCACTGGAATTTTGTTAAAACATTGATCATTAGTCCTGACTTAAAAATCTTTTTTTTTTTTTTTTCATTTTGAAATAATGGACAAAAAGTATCCTCTTTGAAGATGAGACTAAGTATATTACTGAAAAGAACAAGGCTGCAGCCCATCTACCGATCTTAGCGTTAATACACGTTTTGCTTAGAATAAGCCCATGAATTATATGAACTGGAACCTTTATCACAGTACTTTTTGACTTTCTGTATAAATTTTGTCTGCTCTTCTGGAGGATAAGGAACTCTGGTAGTGTAGTGGTTATGAAGTGGGCTGGTAACCTCAAGGTCACCAGTTCGAAACTACCAGCTGTTCTGCGGGAGAAAGATGAGGCTTTCTTCTCCTGTAAAGATTTACAAGCCTCGGAAACCCTGTACAACGTGGCGGCTATGAGTCGGAACCAATTCCACGGCACTTAACAACATCAACAATTCTGGAGGATAGATAACAATGCATTGTGTATCAAATGAAGTCATGATTCTTTTTTTGTGAACTGAGTGATAGTTTACATGAGAGAACATCGACTTTACACCATCATTTCATTGCAATCATAACATCTCCATGCATCATCATTCAGTATTTGCTTCCATTCCCTCTGTTTGTTTGTTTGTTTTTTTTTGGGGGGGTGGGGGGAGATGTACACAAAAACACTCAGAAATATGTAATGTAATAATTTAAACAACCAAAGGGCACATTCTGCAAGCCTGCCTCCTGGCTGCCAGTACTCTTTCCATGAGTCTAGAGTCCTCAGCTGCTCCCTCTCTCCTTATCCTCATCTCTCATAGGCATGGTTCTTGTCATCAAGAGTGGTCACTTAGGAGATACATGTTAAATGAAATAGTGGGGCTAGTTAAAAACTTCAGATGTCCTGTTCTTGTCAGTACTGTCGAGTAGGCAGCAACTCATAGTGTTTCCAAAGAGCAGGTTTGAATTGCCAGTCTTTTGGTTCGCAGTCCAGTGCAATAATGGACAAGTTGAAGAAGGCGTCTATTAAAAAGTGAACTTTTAAATTGAGTTCCAGAGAATGTGCAAGAGTTGCGTTTAACCAGTTTTTGGGAGAACCTATCAGACAATTGTAAAATTGCTGTAGTATAGTTCATAGTAATGCCAACTGTATTCAGGCATAATTTGCCCTGTATTAAAAAGACAATTACTAATTTGATACAAACTAGAATCATACTTGAATTTCTTTGAAGATTTTATTTTTTTCATTTATCATTCCTGCAAATACAACTGAATGTGGTGGTACATACAGTGGGTATAATGATGAAAACTTACTAGCTGTTACCAAACAGCTTAAGTCAATGAGTAACCTTGGGGGTGCAGGACCATAGTCTCTGGGGACATCATGGTCAATTGGCACAACATAGTCCACAAAGACAGTGTTCTAAATCTTACTTTGGTGAGTGGTGTCTTGATATTGAAAGTTGGAATCAGCTAGTTTAACGAACTAATGGAACATATAAACATCAGTCTCCATGGATCTTGAGAACAGAAGAACTAAATGGTGCCCAGTTACCACTACCAATTGCTCTGAAAAGAGTTCACATGATTAGAAGGTCTTGGAGAGAGCAGCATAATGTGTGGAACAAAACTCAAAATTATTTTAAAAAGAAAGAACACCTGGACTTACTGGTCAGTTGGTGCTGTGGAATTATGCACTGGACTGCAATGTCAGTGTGAACCACAAGGTTGGCGGTTCAAACTTGCCAGACATTTCTTGGAAACCCTGTGATGTGGTGGTGGTGATGGTGTGCTGAAGAGTCGGTTCTGACTCATAGCGACCTTGTCTTGTACAGGGTTTCCGAGGCTGTAAATCTTTGTGGGAGCAGAAAGCCCTGTCTTTCTTCTGTGTAACAGCTGGTAGTTTGAAACTGCTGACCTTGAGGTTCGCAGCCTGATTCGTAACCAATACACTACACTACCAGAGTTCCTTTGGAAACCCTGTACAGGCAGGGCCACTATGAGTTGAAACCAACTCGACTGAATTTAACAGCAAAACACTGTCAGAGACAGAAACCTGAGACTGGCCCTTCCGATCTGGTAGGAACATACTCTTTCAGCCAAGCAGTAGATAGGTATATAGGGGGAGCAACTTTTTTCAAAGCAGTAGGTAAGTATAAGTATATAAAGGGAACAATACTATTAGTAAGGTTTGCTCACTATGAATGATAGAACAGTTAACCATTCAAAATCAAAGGGGCAACATGTACCTAAGGACAGTAGCAAGAAGGGATGGGAAGGTGGGTGGAAGGGAAAGAGCCATAGAAACTGGATTATTGTTCTAAGGTAGGAATGCAACCATTGATGAGAAACAAAGTGTATTTATTAAATGTAAAACTGATGATATTGTCTGTAAATCGTCACTTAATTAACAATAAAAAGCTTTTTTAAAAAATTGTGATTCTTCCCCCCCCCCCGTTTTTGAGTTGGTAATTCTTTATAATTGTTTATACTGGCTAATTAATACTCAAGTACTACTGTGCTGTAGGGTGATAAACACTGGACTGCTAACTGCAAGGCTGGTAGTTCAAACTCAAAAGGTGTTTCTCCTTAACAATTAATTACTACTGTGAATCAGCAGAAAAAAAATATAATTTTATTAGGAATTATTTAAAGCAAAAAGTATTTAAAATAGAGATAGTTAGAAAAAAATTCTTTAATATTTTCTAAATAGCAGGTTTTAGATCAGTAGTTACGTTAAGTGCTGTCCAATCAGTTTTGACTCATAGTGACCCTTCTCTGAGGAGCTACTGGTGGATTTGAACCACCATACCAGGACTTCTTTTGTGGATTCAAGTATTATAACTTGACTGGTGAGAGTAATAGCATTTTTTGAAAACTCTTGGAGCATAAGCATGTTAGTATGAGTAATCATGTCAACAGCATTTAAAGACAATTTTAATGTCATTTTCGTTTTGTTTTTCTAAAAGTCTCTAAGAAATGCTTATGAGAAAGAAGATAGAAAATGCTGTTCATTCCTCACAATAACTTTATTCAGGTCTGATAACCAAGAGCATTTTGACAATGTATAACATTTGTTAGGGAGGCAGGGAGAGCCAACAGTAATGTGTGATATATGAGGTACATTTTAAACAGAAAGGAAAGATATGCCTGGAATGGTTTGTAATCCAGAACTTTATGATGGTGGTGGTGTGCTGTGGATTCCGTTCCAACTCTTAGTGAGCCTGCATTAGGGTTTTGAGGCTATAAATCTTAATGTTAAGTGCCGTCGAGTCGGTTCCGAGGGTGTAAATCTTTACGGGAGTAGAAAGCCTCATCTTTCTCTCGCGGAGCGGCTGGTAGTTTCAAACCGCTGACCTTAAGGTTCGCAGCCCGATTCGTAACCACTACGCTACCATAGCTATCTTAATATAGGATGTTTATTTTAAAGATTTGTAGGTGCTTACACCTAACAAAGTGGTGGTTCAAGTGGTAGAATTATATTCATCTTCATTTCTCAGCCAGTGTACTTCCTGCATAGCCACCACGCGTTTGTCCATGAAGGCTTATGTTAAACTGTAATTCCATGCATACTAAGATGGACTAGGAAGCAGGCTTGACAATCTACCCAAAAATAGCCAGTAAAAATTGGATCACAACAGTTCATTTCACAATTAAGCATTTTCTGTCACAAGCACATGACCAGGCAGTATTTTGTTTAATTAAGCATGGGCAGCTAACAACGGGAATAAATCTAGTAGGTAGAAGATTCTGAGTTATGAAGCTGACTTTGATAAAACTAATACTATTAAAAATGAAATAAGTTTGCTCTAGGAGGTGTCAAGTAAAGTAAGCAAAAATTGACCACTTGTGCTTGTTTTGTAACAGAATTTACAAGATAGATTTTAAGAACCTAGCAATAACTTGATTGTGAGCAGTATCCTGGGTGTGACTAATGAGGTAGTCTTGTCTGTCTGTGTTCTTCGATTTATTTATTTTTATTTTTTCTGAATACTGTTGCTTTTCAAAGGGAGTATATATTCTTGGGATAGTTTTCAATAGCATGGCATTGTTGTAAAAAGTTTTGTCTTCAAATATTTTTATTGGTTTTAAATTTATGTGTAAGTTTTTAACATTGACATTTCTCTCCATAGATAATTTGGAGTTCTTACTAAACAACATGGCAGACATTGACAAGTAAGTGACAGATAGTTGGTTCTTCCCCTCCTTCCCCTGAGTAATTTAGCATCAGTTTGTGTTGTGATGTAGTTAATAGCTGCATAATTCTGTATTTGAAAATTATGGTTGTGATTAATGATTATTACTGTAATAAAAATTGGGTACTGTATATCCAGGATAAAATACCGTATAATCACTGTCGATATGTTAAATGATTTATCAGTGTTTATTCTTAGCAAAGTGCTGAGCATATAATGGGTCATAAATACTTGAAATTTTTTTACCATTTATTTCTCCAAGATTTTTGGTAAGTATAAGTGTGTGCAATAATGTATACATACAGTTTAAAGAATAATAAAAGTTGTGTACAAGTGAAAAAAAAAGTATTACTATTTCTTGTTTCCCCTATTGCTGCATCTTCTACTTTTCCCGCAGGTGTTATCCCTACCTTGACTTTTATCTGATTCTGTTTTGCTTTTCTGTAGCGTTTAACCACCTGTGAATTCTTAATGTTTACTTTTGAAAATCTGAATAGCAATCACAAACTAAACTGTGGAAAGAAAAAGGCAGTTTTATAGTACTTTTAGTTGAATACTCCAAAGGTGAGATTAAAAGATAGTATGTGGATCAGCTTTCTTGAGGCTTTACAAGGGCCTCTTTGAAGAAGTCGTTGGTCAAGGTCATGCATTCTGGGAAATTCAGATTTCACCAACTTGGAATATAGAATAGTTTTAGTTTGAATGTCTTGCAGAATGTTGTTGTTGTGAAGTGCCGTCGAGTTGGTTCCAACCCATAGCGACCCTGTATAGGGTTTCTGAGGAGCAGCTGGTGAACTTGAACCGCCGACCTTGCAGTTCAAACGATTTTGCAGTCTGGTGCATTAACCCGTAGTGCCCCACCAGGACTCCGTCTTGTAGACTATGATAAAGAAAATAGGATGAGTTGATAGTAGGTTAAGTAGAACAGTTAGACATGGTAGTGGTGATTGTATGACATGGTAGTGGTGGTTGTATGACATGGTAGTGGTGGTTGTATGACATGGTAGTGGTGGTTGTATGCCCTGAAGATTGTATTTCAGACTCATGTTGTTACTTGATGTGGAGTCAATTCCAACTCATAGCAAAACCTATATAGGGGTTTCAAGGAGCGGCTGATGAGTTTGAACTTACCAACCTTAAAAGTCCAGTGCCACACCAGGGCAGGAGCAGATAGCCCTTGGTGATATTATACAGCTTTTTAAAATAAAACATTTGAAAGAAAAGACTGCAAGGCATGGGAGTGAGAGGGCAGGAAATTTCTTTATTATAAAAAGGAGCTCTGGTAGCGTAGTGGTTACAAATTGGGCTGTAAACCGCAAGGTCAGCAGTTGAAACTACCAATGCTCCGCGGGAGAAAGATGAGGCTTTCTACTCCCGTAAAGATTTACACCCTCGGAAACCCTGTACAGGGTCGCTATGAGTCGGAACCGACTCCACGGCACATAACAACAACAACAACAAAGGTCAACCCACCCACATATGCTGGTTTCCTTATCAACAGAAAAGTACCAGACATTTTTGTGTTACTGACTTTCAGAGTCTTTGTTTCCTGCTAGACCTTAGTCATCATGATGCAGCTGTCATCATGGGATGTACTTTACTGACTGCCTGGGGTTTAATTTTTATTCTATCAAGGTCTGGGGCTCAAGCTCACCAGCTGCTCCTTGGAAACCCTATAAAAAGGTCACTATGGGTGGGAATCGACTCCATGGCACTTAGCAACATCTTAGGTTTACGTTAGTTACCCTTTTTTTTTTTCATTGAAGAAGTTTGAAAGCATTGTCAAATTGTTTCTAGTGTTGCTGTTTTAAAAAGTTGATTCATAATCATTTGTGGCAGTTTTTTAGAAATTTATACATATACTTTTAGACTCTGACTTCATAAGAGTTCTGAAATTTTCACACTGATATATTTTTATTCCTTTTTTTAAAAGACATTCAGTGGTGAACTTATTTCTGGCAACTCTTAAGGTGCTCTGGTTGCGTAGCGGTTACGAATTGGGCTGCGAGCCTCAAGGTCAGCAGTTCGAAACTACCAGCTGTTCCGTGGGAAAAATGAGACTTTCTGCTCCCGTAAAGATTTACAGTCTCGGAAACGCTGTACAGGGTCGCTATGAGTCGGAACCGACTACTGCACAAAACAACAACTCACTACTTCAGTTCTTGGGAATATGCTTAATTCTTATTGATTGCATTATTCTGTTTACTTTTTTTGTACCTCCCTTTTGTCAAATGTTTTATATTGAACTGGTGTTGTAGGTATCTTGTCTTTTTGTGCTTTGGGAAAAAAGGAAGAAAAACCCTTGTCTTTCAATTATTAAGTTTTAAGTTTTCCATCAGGAGCTTCTTTGCTGTCTGAATGTATGTCTTTTGTATAAAAACATCCTGTTCTTGTCTCATTGGTGTAATATCTTTTTTCTGGACATTTCTTTCACCTGTGTAGCTTAATTCTTATTTTTATTGCCCTCTATTTTGATCTCAGTATAAGATGCCCTCCAAAATGTGAAGCTCATTAAGATTGGCTGGTTGTAGGACAGTTGTTGAGAGTTTAAGAAAAAGCTTAATTGAAATTTTTGAGTGCTTGGGTTGAGGGAGAACTTGTCAGATTGGGAATTTCCTGTATGTAGTTATTAGACACTTAAGAAAAAAATTGCTAGTATCAGTTTCATTCTGGGCTGGTCAGATTCTCCAATGAAGAGATTTTCTGGGAGAAGGCTCTCTGGGCGAGGGTTTCGGCATTCTAACACATATATGTTGTTGTTAAGTGTTGTTGAGTTGGTTCTGATTTACAGTGACCCTGTATAGGGTTGCCCAAGGAGTGTGGTACAGTGCTTTATCCCACAGTGCCACACTAGGGCTCTCCCCAGCCATATATCTTAGGTATTGTTTTACTGTGTGTATGGTCCTCTAGTCCAAGTTCTCAGTTTTACTTTCTCCAGAGACACTGTCATACATGCAAGAATGAGGGAAGGGGAAATCTCAGGATTTAATGGCTTATCAATTTTTACTTGTTATTATGTGGCATCGAGCTGATTTCCAACTCTTTGGGGCCCTGTACAGGACTTCCAAGGAGTAGCTGTTGAGATTTTGGAGTGCTGACCTTGTGGTTTGAAGTTTAGTGATATTTCTATAGTACCAAACTGGAACTTCCCTAATTTAATCACCATCGTTCCCTAGTATATTTGATGCTGCCAGTTCTTGTCGTTTTAAAGATTCTGTATGTGCTGTGGGTTAATATGCTGGACTACAAAATTGGTTTGAACTGAGAGGTCGGTGGTTCAAGCTCACTAGTTGCTACTTGGAAACCGTATACAAGGTCGTAATGGGTCGGAACTTACTCAATAGCACTTACTAACAACTATAACAACATTTGGGACTGGTTCTCAGCTTTCCCTGCTGCTGCTCCCTTAGAGTGTAACTCTTAGTGAAGTTTGTTAACTACTTATATGTTTTTCAGTTTCCAGAATTATGCTACTTTTGACTCCTTGTTCTTAAGTGTTTCTGTTCATTTTTGAATCTCTTCATTACAAATTTAGGTGGGGCTTTTGAAAAATTAAAATTTATGAAGGAGCTTCAAGAAAAAGTTAATGAAACAATTCCATTTCCCATAAACTTTTTGAAGCCCCTCCTACAATCTTGCCATCATAACCTGGAAGTCTCATTTCCCACTTTATTAAAAAACTAAAACCAAAACTGGTTGTGACAAATTGATCCCCTGTGTCCCCTCCCCAATTTAATTTGAATGTCAAGATCTCTTTTACTGTAGGGCAGGATTCTGTAAACTTTCTCCATCGGACACATAATTATATTTTGGCCAATGTAGTTTGCTGAAAGTGAAGAGGACTTGAAACATTTACTTACAAAGATCAAAGAGCACAGCCTTCGATATGGATTACATCTCAATGTCAAGAAAACAAAAATCCTCACCACTGGACCAATAAACAACATTCTTATCAACGGAGAAAAGATTGAAGTTGTCAAGGACTTCATTCTTCTTGGATCAACTATCAACACTTGTGGAAGCAGCAGTCAAGAGATCAGACAACGTATTGCATTGGGCAAATCTGCTGCACAGGACCTTTTTAAAGTGTTGAAGAGCAGAGATGTCAGCTTGAGGACTAAGGTGCGCCTGACCCAAGCCATGGTGTTTTCAGTAGCCTCATATGGATGCGAAAGCTGGACAGTGAATAAGGAAGATCGTAGAAGAATTGATGCCTTTGAGTTGTGGTGTTGGAGAATACTGAAAGTGCCGTGGACTGCCAAAAGAACCAATAGATCTGTTTTGGAAGAAGTGCAGCCAGAGTGCTCCTTGGAGGCCAGGATGGCTAAGCTTCGTCTCTCATACTTTGGATATATTGTCCGGAGGAAGCGGTCGCTGGAGAAGGATGTCATGCTGGGTAAGGTGGAGGGTCAGAGAAAAAGAGGAAGAGCCCTGAAGAGATGGATTGGCCAGGTGGCATCATTGATGGACTCAAGTGTGGCAGCGGTAGTGAGGTTGGCCCAGGATCAGACATTGTTTCGTTCTGCTGTGCATGGGGACGCTATGAGTCGGTTCCGACTCGATGGCACCTGACAACAACAACAAGTTTGTCACAACTATTCATTTCTGCTTTTGTAGTGCAGTATATAGTCAATTTCTGCTCAAGGTAACCCTGTATAGGGTGTCTGAGGGAGTGACTGGTGAGTTTGAACTGCTGACCTTACGATTCATATGCACTTGGTCCAGTATTTACCCTACAGCACCACATCATAATTGATGAAAAAATTCTATTATTGTTAATTTCATTTTTTCCCCCCCCATGAACCTTTAAGCTACCTCCTATACTTAAAGTTTATGCTAAGTCGAAGATAGTTCACAAATACTGTTTTCGAGGGGAAGACTGGATCTTTTTTCCTCAGCTGACAGGAAATTTTACTAACAGAATTTTTTCCCTCAGTTGACAGGGAATTTTACAAGCAGAATATAGTTATCCTTTTCTTTAGTAATCAATATTTGTCTTTACGTGAAAGTTAAATTTTCAAGTGCTGCTTGTATGAAGGCAGCTCTTTGTAATCCAGGTATTAAAATGAAAAGTTAGACAAGGAGTTACATGGTGGTCCTTTGTGTTGAGTTAGTTATCCTTATTTCATTTTTGTGTTAATTGTAATTTGCATTCAAAAGTTGGATTTTAATATGAAATGGAAAGTATGTCATCTATTACTTTTTACCTCCTCTCAATGGTGCCATTCCTGTCTTTGCTCTAAACATAAGTTGGAATTAAATCTTCGTAGCTTTTTACTACTTTTCTCCTTCTGCACTATGAAGTAAGGAAAGCATAAAAGTATTGAGTACTCTGGAATGGTTGCTCCACAACCATCAAGGATCTAGGTCTATTTTGTTTGTGTGTGTGTGTTTCCAAACTTCTGATAGTTTTTCATTCTCTAAGCTGTCTCATGGCTGTTAGGCATATTCAAATTGGGAGAGCAGGAGGAAGCTCCATCATTTACCTGGTTACCTTACCACCCTAGAAGAAGGCTTTGTCAGGGTACTATACTACTACTTTGGTCTCACCACCTAAAACTTAGTCATATAGCCTTATCTAGCTAAAAGGTTAGCTGGGAAATGTAGGCGTTTAGCTTGGTGTCTCTGCCCCCCAAAAATGAGAGTTGTGTTAGTTCCTAAGAAGTAAGAGGGGACTAAGTGTATATTGGGTAGGAAGCACACTCTTCCTGCTATCATAGTCCACAAAAATCAATCAAACCACGTATTCTAATGTTGAAGTATAAATATTATATTTGACCATATGCTTTTAAGTAGAAGTTTTAAGTATCTCCAATTTGTAAAGACTATATAGGAAGTTAGAAAGAAAACTGAATTTCCTGTTTTTCATCTTTGAGAAAGACTCATATTAATCTAGAATGTGAATTTTTTAAAGTTTTTCTGTATATATTTTTAATTATTGGTACATTTGAACCTTGGCGTGATACTTTGATATTGTAGCAAAGAACAGTCTGAACTTGATCAAGAGTTGGACGATGTTGAAGAAATAGAATTAGAAGAAGAAGAAACTGGTGAAGAAACAAAAATCAAAGGTATTATTTTAAATTACTTCAGGAGTCAGTGATTGCTGACACATATCCTAGAGGGTAGTAATTGCAATTCTCTTTGAACCCTTTCCACTTGACTCACTTGTTCCTACCTCAAGTTTAGTGACTGTGTGTATTTTTGTTTGTATGTATCATAGAGGTGGTAGTAAGGGATAAGGGTCTGAATATGGTATAATTCATGAAAAGTCATTATGTATGTGACATGGAATAGCTGGTCAAATCAGCTGCTCATGAGTTGTCTGGATTTCAAAATGTTAACTTTATGGGCTTGGGTTGTTTTAGGTGGTAACTGTAGATAAAGGAAAGACTATTTACTATGAAGGATCTAAAAAAAAGTTCATGGAAAAATTCTATTATCTTTTAATGTAATTTTCCCCCAAACTTTGAAGAACCCTTGTATATAGTAAATGGTTTTGTTTTGTTTCTTCCCCAATCTACTCTAGGAAAACAAAAAAAGAAATATATTAAATGTAGATAAAATCATTCAAAATTCACTTAAAGCAGATAATTTTTAAAAAGAGGGTGGTGGTGGTGTTACTAGAAAATTGCACTGCTTTAGTTTACGTCTTGTAGATCTGTACCAGGTGATCTGACTTTTCATTGTTAAATGAAATGAACACAAGACAACAGCATTTTATTTTGCATAAAATCTAGCATATGTTTGGATCAGGAATCATTCTTTGAAGCCATTAATCACCAAATTTTATTTGGCTTTTATCAATAATCTTTGTCAAGTGTTAACTTGTGTTAAATATTCACAAGTACATACACTATAGGAATTATCAAACATTAACAGTTAGGCCCACTCTTTGATCTTTTTCCTAGGCTTAAACTCACTCTTGGAAATTAAAGTTTTCTGATAATGTCTGCCTTCAGAGAGTTGTTTGACATCTAGATGGATTTGGGCTTTTCAAAATACAAGGTGGTGAAACAAATACTAGGAAAAAGAAAAGATACATTGTTTATAGTAGTTGTGCCAATGACCGTGAGAAATGGTGTGACTTAGAGATCATTTGGAATCTGAACTTGCTGAACATTGGAATTTCCCAGTATTATTTTCTTTAGTTTGCTTCCCATCTCTACTCATATTAGTAATTTATGGGCAAATCAGGAAAACTTGATGTTTGTTTATCCTAGAAAGTCGCATAAAATATTTTCATAAAATTCTTCTTTTGATGCCTCCCCCCCCCCCTTTTTTTTTTTCTTTTTTTAATAGCGCGTCAGCTGACTGTTCAGATGATGCAAAATCCTCAGATTCTTGCAGCCCTTCAAGAAAGACTTGATGGTCTGGTAGATACACCAACAGGATACATTGAAAGGTACAAGTTCTATCTTCTGTAATCACTGTTGTAGGTGTATCTGTGTTTTTAAGACCACCTAGGACTTATGTTTGTAACAATGGAAAGCTGATGTCCATTACTATGTAGTATTAGGATTGTTTGGAGTGTAACATTTGCTAAATACTAGAAATTTATAGTTAATCTTGTCTTCTAAGTTTATTTTGGTTTTAGCCCATAGGAAATAAAATAATTTTAATGATTCCAATATTTCTTGAGAGAATTGTTAGGAAAAATGCACAGAAATAGAAGAAATAAAGTTTTTGTTTTGTTTTGTTTTACTGGTGGTGTAAATCAGTAATAATAGCTTAAATATCTTATTCTGTTTCCACATTTGTTTGATACTTCATACTTTAAGCTCCATCCACATTACTATCTATATTTGTGTCTAGTCTGTACTTTATAACTGCTGCATAGTTCTCCAGTGTTCATGCACCATGTTTTATTATCTGTTATAACACACCTAGATTTCCTCCAAACGCCATCCCACAAATTCTGTTTTCAATGGATATCCTTGTGTGTCCTTTTGAGGAACTGTTAAGCTTTTCTTTGAGATATGTACTCAGCAATAGTATTGCTAAGTAAGGTATGCAAGCCTTATAGCTTGTTCACTAGAATGGTTCTATCTGCCATCCTTACGTCTCTGTCATCCAACTTTGTAGTTTACTAGTCTAATAGGTACAGATGCAGTCTGTTTCTAAGTTCATTTGATCTATCTGTCATTTAACTATGCTGTTAAGTGCTGTTGAGTTACTTCCAACTCACATTGGTCCTTTTTTTTTTTTTT
>NW_006408688.1:6833552-6838439 GCF_000296735.1 Chrysochloris asiatica | reverse complement strand
ACCCTGCATAGGGTTTCCAAGGCTGTAAATCTTTACGGGAGCAGAAAGCCTCATCTTTCTCCCGTGGAACAGCTGGTGGTTTCGAACAGCTGACCCTGAGGTTCACAGCCCGATTCGTAACCACTACGCTACCAGAGCTCCTTTGATTAGTGTATAGTTGATATTTTAAAATCTGATTATTTTCCTTTTCATATTGTGGTTTCATTAGTGTTTTTTAGAACTGACTTTTTGGCTTTTGTTTTCTGTATTCTTTTTAAATTTGTTTCTAACTTTAACCTTAATGTTTCCTTATTTGTGTACCTTGTCATTTCCTGTCAGTTTCTTTAGTTGAATGCTTAGTTCCCTTTTATATGGTCCTCAGTAGTCTTATTTTTGTAAATATTTGACTGTAGGTCAGTATATAGCTAGCTATAGGTTAAACTTACTCAGTATGTTGATCTATGTCCGTAAGTAAGGAGCTCTGGTAGTGTAGGGGTTACATGTCAGGCTGCTAACCTCAAGGTCAACAGTTCAAAAATACCAGCTGTTCCACCAGAGAAAGATGAGGCTTTCTGCTCCTGTAAAGATTTACAACCTTGGAAACCCTGTGCAGGGTCACTACGAGTCAAAACCGACTCCACAGCACACCACCACCACCATCATGTCCATAAGTGACTTCTATGAGGAGGTGGAAATCTTGGTAAAATATTGTATTCTATATGATCTCAAATTTCAAATTAAATATAGGGACTTAAATAGAACAACAGTGGTGTAGTATATTGTTTCTGGAACAAGGAAATACATTTAAAAGGGTTTTTTTTGCAGGTAATAATTGTTATTCTCAGTAAGGTTGGCTAGTCTAGTCTTTGACTTTTTAACTTCATAAGGAGAGACTACATTTTACAGTGGAGATTCCAGCACTGTGAAGTCTTACTGAATTTGATTACTGTGAAAGGTATAGATTTGTTGATAGTCAAGGGGTTCATATAATTATATCTATAATGAATTTTAATTGCTCTGTAATACTTCTTTTCAGATTTTAATTGCCTCGTATGGGTTATGTATACCTTTCACTTCAGATAACTTTAAAATGCTTCAATTTCAGTTAATAAGTATGACTGTTATATTATTATGTATGATACTATGTAACTGGTGCTTTCTTAACTTTTCAGCTTGCCTCGGGTAGTTAAAAGACGAGTGAATGCTCTTAAAAATCTTCAAGTTAAATGTGCACAGATAGAAGCTAAATTCTATGAAGAAGTTCATGATCTTGAAAGAAAATATGCTGTACTCTATCAGCCTCTATTTGACAAGGTAATACTTTTTACTGCCTTTATCTAAAATTCTAAAAGTAAAACTCTTGAAATATATATTTGCTTATTCTAAAATCAGAAATAACTTATGAACTTGTTTCTTATTTAGGCATTACTGAGATGATTGTTAACTAGAAATGCTTATGAAAATTATCAAAAATGACACTTGAAATTGCACACATTAAATAATTGTTAGTTTTTATGTAGTGAGAAATTTCTTGTTTTTTTGCTTGGGTGCCAATGTTCTAATGTAAACTTTAAAATCATTTTAGCGATTTGAGATCATCAATGCAATTTATGAACCAACAGAAGAAGAATGTGAGTGGAAAGCAGATGAGGAGGATGAAATTTCGGTTAGTGCAAACTTTACTTAATTAGTTGTTTGTAAGACAGTAAAACCTTCTGTTATTGTTAACATTAGTTATGTGGTATATAATAAAACCAGTGGTTTTTTGTTGTTGTTGTTTTTTTTTCAATACCTAGTAATTAATTTTCTTCATTTTAAGATGAGTAGTGAATGCCAGTGAGCTGTTACTTAACCTGACACTGCTTGTATATTTTTGTAGCATTTAAAGTTTATTACTTTATATAAACTTTTACTTTGAAATTCATGATGACAGACAAGGAAAAAGTTACATTGATTTTTCAAGAGAAGAATGATAATGAATGGCAGAGCTGAGATAACAAATGTATTTTCTGACCTGACCCTACGTCTTAATATTTTGATGTTGATTATTAAAAGTACAGAGAATGTTGTATTTACGAATACCAAGGGTTAAAACATTGGACCCAGCCTATATTTTTTACTAAGCTTGAAAAGAGCTTTCTTTTACATAAAGTTTTCTATTCTAAAGCCGTTTTTCCTATAGCTTAAGGCCCTGTCCAAGTTGTTTCTGACACTAGGCACAAAAGAGCAAAACACTCCTACATCCTTCTCCCAAATGTTTGAGCTCATTGTTGCCGGCACTGTACCTGTCTTTATTGTTAGGGGCCTTCCTTGTTTTCATTGACCCTCCACTTTACCATGTGTCATGTCCTCCTTCAGGGACTGGTGCTTTCTGACAGTATGTTCAAAGAATGAGACAAAGTCTCACCATCATGGCTTCTAAGGAGCATTCTGGCTGTATTTCTTACAAAACAGTTTGTTCTGGCAGCTCATGGTACTTACTCTTCACCAACACTTGACACTATGATTGAAAAGCATTCAAAAAGATTCTTCCAGTCTTCCTTATTCATTTTTGAACTTTCACATGCATACAAGGTTGTTGAAAATACCATGGCTTGGATCAGGTGCACCTTAGTTCTCAGAGTGACATCTTTGCTCTTGAGGACTTTAAAGAGTTCTGTTGCAGCAAATTTTCCTGCAGCCGGCACAAGGCCTTTAGTGATTCATTTTTTGGAAGGATTTTGGTATTGGCAGTTTTGAGTAGACATGACAGCAGTGTTTACATACTTCAACCAGAACTTTTTTTGACTGAAGGTGCTATTGGTGATTGTGAGTTTTTTAATTTTTTTTTTTTTTAATGTGGTACTGCATGTAAGTTAAGGGGAAGTGCAAAATGTTATTAAAAGGATCTAATTAGTATTCTGTCATTTATTAAGGAGGAGTTGAAAGAAAAGGCCAAGGTTGAAGATGAGAAGAAAGATGAAGAAAAAGAAGATCCCAAAGGAATTCCTGAATTTTGGTTGACTGTTTTTAAGAATGTTGACTTGCTCAGCGATATGGTTCAGGTAATTTTACTCTTAAAAACACCTGTTGACCTTATATGTTATACTGTTGAAATTTTAAAAGGCTATGATTAATTATTGTTGACCACAATAGAATGGTGGTTTTGATTCTTTTGCAACTGCTAATATTTGTAGAAGAAAAATAATGACTTTTATTAATGTTAAAAAGTAAATTCAAATCCATTTTCAAAAAGTAATGGCACGATCTCATTGATAACATTGACTTATATTTTTTCATATCTTTGTGCAAATTGCATTTTAATACTTTAAGGATAGATGAAAGAATCTTAGAGTTTATATTCTTTATTCTAAAAGACCTTTTCATTCTGAAACGAAAACTATGCAAGTATACTCTGGTAGCGTAGTGGTTACGAATCGGGCTGCGAGCCTTAAGGTCAGCGGTTCGAAACTACCAGCCGCTCCGCGGGAGAAAGATGAGGCTTTCTACTCCCGTAAAGGTTTACACCCTCGGAAACCCTGTACAGGGTCGCTATGGGTCGGAACCGACTCGATGGCACTTAACAACAACAACAACATACATTAGTATATTAAAAGTACATTTATAAAGATCATTCACAAATGTCATTTTCTCTGGGAAGCCACTAAGTAGAAAATGATAAGCAGGAGGGAACAGGTAGGAAAGCAATTATAATCAGGAAAATCCAGCAATTAGAGAATACTTTAAAGATAAAATGTTTTTCTTAGACTTCGTGGTATGTTTTTCTGTCCAGTGACAGTATTTGTTCAGTCCCATCGAGTTGGTTTTGACTCATAGTATAGGTATAGGGTTTCCAAGGAGCAGCTGGTGCTTATGAACCACTGACCTTGTGGTTAGCAGTCCAGTGTTGGTTATTTTTTTTTACCAGTAGAACCATATTATAAACTGATTTTAATATAAGCCATAATAATGGAGAATAAGTCTTAAGGTTAATAATTATTATATAAAGCTTTATTATAAAATACATGTCAGTAAGGTGGTAATATTTCATGTTTTAATTTGAAGGAACACGATGAACCTATTCTGAAGCACTTGAAAGATATTAAAGTGAAGTTCTCAGATGCTGGCCAGCCTATGGTAAAAAAGAAACCTTGAAATATTGTCAGTTTATAACACTAGATGCTTACTGGTGTATAACTGCAATTTTAAAAGGAGGTGACATTAAAGTTGAGGAGTGGGTGGGAGGTGGGGAAGAATTCAAAGTAATAATGGCATTCCTTTAATTTTTGGTAGTTAAGTATAAAAACTTAATGTAGATAGAGACATGCTGCCCAAAGGTACATGAGAAAGTAAATAAATTTGTATTAAAAGGCATTTATCTGGGAATTACATAAAACAAACTTTAGAGAGTCCCTATTTCCCTCTTTTCAGCCAGTAAAACTGCCCCACACCATCAGTATGTCATCTATGGGCTAACCTAGTAAACACTGTAGTTTTTTTATAGTGCATGCAGTAAGATTGATTTTTTTTTTTTTTTTTTCTTTCCTTCTGGTTTGTGTAAACTTACCTTTTTCAGTTTATAAAATAGTTTTAGATGATTGATTACAATGCTAATTTTGATTCTTCTTTTTACATATATCCCCCTATTGTCTTCTTGCCTGCATGGTTTCTGCTGAGAAGTCACAGCTTAAACTGATTTGCTTGCCTTTGTAGGTTAACACTTCTCTTTTCCCTGGCTGCTTTTAGGATTCTGCCCTTGTTTTTGATTTTGGAGAGCTTGATTATGATATTGTCTCAGTGATTTTCTTTTGGTATCTCTCCTTCCTGGGGTTCTTTCAGCTTCTTGAATGTTTATTTTCAAGATGTTAGGAAAATTTTCTTCCAGAAGCTCTTCAACCATCTCTTTTGTGGCCTTCTTTGATTCTTCCT
>NW_006408688.1:6812729-6833452 GCF_000296735.1 Chrysochloris asiatica | reverse complement strand
CTTTCCTTCTGGTTTGTGTGTAGGAAGGTGAGGCAGTCAGAAAATTTTTATTTACTAAAGCCATTATGGTGTTGGAATGTTAACTAATTTCTATGCTTTTTTTTCTTTTAAGAGTTTTGTGTTAGAGTTTCACTTTGAACCCAATGAGTATTTCACGAATGAAGTGTTGACAAAGACATATAGGATGAGGTCTGAACCAGATGATTCTGATCCCTTTTCTTTTGATGGGCCAGAAATTATGGGTTGTACAGGGTGAGTTTAATTTTACAGATAATTATATCTGTTTTTTTAAAGATTTTATGGTTTATGATTTTGAGCATTAGTCTGTTGTATGTTTGTCTACAATAGTATATGTTGTTATGTGCTATTTAGTGTATTCTGACTCATAGCAACTCTGTATAATTTTCTATGGTTGCAGAAAGCTACATCTTTCTGCTGTGTATTCGAACCTCAGGGCAGGCAATTAACAGCCCAATGCATAACTCACTATGTCACCAGTGCTCTGACATAGATAGACTCTACATTGTATGTATCTCCATGCATTGCAATAGTAAAATGCTTCCTGAGGATAACTTTCCGGTTTGCTAGGATTTCCATGGCTCTTAAACTTCAGCACGCCGTTTTATTTATATTACCATGCTGTGTGATTTTTGTTAATATAGAAATAATAATTACATTAAAAATTGCTTAAAAATAAGATTTTCCCCTTTTAACTGCTACTGAACGGATTTGATCAATAATGCAATAAGTATTTAATTGCAAAAATCATAATTCAAATTCTTTTAACAAATTGTGATTTGTTTGTTTTGAAAGGTGCCAGATAGATTGGAAAAAAGGAAAGAATGTCACATTGAAAACCATTAAGAAGAAGCAAAAACACAAGGGGCGTGGGACAGTTCGGACTGTGACGAAAACCGTTTCCAATGACTCTTTCTTTAATTTTTTTGCCCCTCCTGAAGGTAGTGTTTGGTTTGGATATTGATAATTGTTTATAGTACACTCTGTTTAGTTGTGTATTCATTTGAGTTTCTTCTCTCTTTTTTGCAGTTCCTGAAAGTGGAGATTTGGTATGTTGAATTGTTATTTATTTCTTAATTCTTTACTATATTTGAAATTTAAGCACTGGTTTTTGAGTGAAATGGTTGTTGATGATACCGTGTGGAATTTTGAGGCTTGCAATGCATAGGGAAGGTAACCCTCAATGGATCTGAAAACTTGCTCTACTCAAAATGCTAATAGTGTTTCTTCTAATAAAAGCAAATAAAGCAAGTGAATTTCTTTTGAGATTGGCAAATATCTTTGAGGGTTGTAATTTTGTAAGACTAGTAAATATTAAGTTGTTAATGTTTATTAAATTCTTAGCTGCATTCTAGTTCAAGTTATTTCTTAGTTTGTTATTCCTGTGGAAGTAGGGTAACAGTTTTGAATATCAGAATGTGTATTGTGTGAAATGACAGAAAATGAAAAATGAAGTTGGTTTTCTTTATTGTCTGAATTAAATACACGTGTTACATACACTAAATAAGTTCTAAAATTTTGTGATTTTGTTTTTCCCAAATAGGATGATGATGCTGAAGCTATCCTGGCTGCAGACTTTGAAATAGGTCACTTTTTACGTGAGCGTATAATACCAAGATCAGTGTTATACTTTACTGGAGAAGCTATTGAAGATGATGATGATGATGTGAGTGAATCTGAACCATTCATGAAATCATTGATGGGGGTACAGTAGACAGAACCAGTGAGTGGAGTTTGAATGAATAAACTTACTTTTTAAAAAGCTTGCTTTTAAATAGAATGATACAAAATTAATTCTATGGGTTTTCTTACAGATAGCTTTCTTGGTTTGATTTAAGTGTAGGAACTTTTCAGATCTGCTAATAAATAGTAAGACTACTCTGAATTGTTAGTGCTCTTGAGTCAGTCCTGTGCTCGTCCAACAGTGCCAATGCCAGGTCTCTGAATTAGATGAGAGATACATTGTAATTATTCTGTTATGCTCTTGATTTTGACCACACAAAACTGATAATAGAATTTCATAGTACTTTTTAGGTAATGTTATTAGGAAGTATAGACTATTTATTGAAGGGAGTATCAGGTAATGCTGTGGCACTGTAGGAACATCACTGAACTTCTGACCACAAGGTTGGCAGTTCATGCCACCAACTGCTCCTCAGAAACACTGTATATGGTCTCTATGGCACTTTATAGTAACAACAGATAAAATGGGGCATTCCTCAATACTTTACTAAATGACAGTCAGTAGAATAGGCTTTAAGTGCTTATTGTGCAATTAATTCCTTATATCAAGTTACAAACAAGTTATATAGTCATAATGGTCTGATCACACTTTGCTTGATTGTATTTTTTATTTCAGTTTTGGGCAGATGTAGGTGTGACACTGAGCTGAATAACTCTTCAGATTAAAATAACTTGTGGCATTTTATAATCAGTTACTTGGGGGAAAGTACTTTTTCTCCCCTTTTAGTTATTATTGGGTACAGTTATAAATGTTAATAATGTCATTCTCAAAAATATATTACACCGATCTTCCTTTTTTCTCCCTTTTTAGTATGATGAAGAAGGTGAAGAAGCAGATGAGGTAATGTTTACCAAATGAGCAAATAATTCTGTTTAACACATTGAGAAACTGATTAAGTGACTAATGTATTCCATGTTATAATCATTCTGTTATATGGGATAAAACCGTTATTGGAAAAATGACTTTAGAATTCTACAGCCGTACAATGTATGTATAAGGTTTCAATAAATAAATTGTAAAACTCAGCAACATTTTTTTTTATTTCAAATAATTCTGTTCTGCTGCAGGGTTATCAGCTCTTTGAAGAAGTCAAAAGCTGCAGTAAACTTTTTCAACGTTGGCTGCAGTAAATCTTTTCAATAAAAGCTGTCTGGATGTCACGAGTTGTGTTGGGAAATTTACATATTAGAAGCTATCAAATTAAATTGCATTATCACCAAACTCTGTAATCATGAAAATCCTATGACCTATAGAGTAACTTGTGTTAAATACTCCCTACACTATGAGCCATTTCTTCCTACTGTACCTACTTCATTGGATGCATTTTGAACTTTAATATAGGAAGGGGAAGAAGAAGGAGATGAGGAAAATGATCCAGACTATGATGTGAAGGTGAGCAAAATTATTGCTACTGTCTATTAAACTATTTAATTTTATTAAGGCATGGTGTTCTGAGTACTATAGTTTACTTTTACACATTAAAATTCTTTGTTGTTTCGACTCATAGGAAACTGTGTATAGGGATAGGGCTTTTAAATCTTTTCAAGAGTAGAAAGCTTCATCCATTTCCCGAGGAATGAATGGCAAGCTTGAACTGTGGGTCTTGTGTTTCACAGTCCTGTGCTTATTATATTGAGCCACTGTGTTATTAAAATTAACTTCTTTAGTTACCTATTCATTCTATAAGTTTATTGTTTTTATTAAATCCCCACTGCTGTTTGAGTAGTGCACATAATTTTTGTGCACCTTTTGTAAGAAATGCTTTGATTTGATTTTGACCATATGCTTCTCATAGTTTCAGGAAAGTAAGCCTTAGGGGGTTATATTTTAATTATTGACTGTATTTAAAAAACATATTGTGGTGCTCTTAAGTCATTTTTCTTCCCAAAGAAAGCTTATAATGACAGGTGTGTTGTTTAAGAGATTTGAATACATTATTTTTCAGGATCAGGGTAATAGTGAGTGCTATTTGTGAATTACTCTTTAAAGTTCAAAGTAATTGGTAATATGACAAACATTGGTAACTTTTTTAAAGATTGGTTTGATGTGCCTCTCGGAATTCATTTTATAATGAAAGTTTGGGCTTAGTTTCGGCATTTCAATGACTTAGTAATGTACGAATAGATAATTTACCATTATTTTTTTTACTTTGGTTAAAATGTTGTCAGAGCTGAGGAACTAAATTAAGATAGTAGTGGAAAGTTTACTAAAGCAGGTAGAAAATAGATTGATTTGTTGTTTTCCTTTAACAGAAGGATCAAAACCCAGCAGAGTGCAAGCAGCAGTGAAGCAGGATGTCTGTGGCCTTGAGGATAAGCTGCACTGTAATAGCCTAAACACAACTATTAGTTACTTACAGCCTTAGGGTTTTGTATTTTCTTGGTATTCTCCATAATTTTTTTAAAGGAAAGGAACTGATTTTAAGACAAATTTGTTCTACCTATCGTTTTGACTATAGTTTTTCTGCCAAGTATATGGAATGCATAAATTCTCTCAAGCATGTTTATTCATTAGTACATAGTTTGGTTCTTGTGGAATATTTTTATAATTAGACTCTACAGCTTATGTAATTTAATAGAATTGGTAAATGAAACAAATTTCTTGCTTGGAAATTATTTTCCCAAAGAGCCAAAGTATTTTTTTCACCCAATAGTTGTAAGATTTAAGTTTGCTTGTATTAGCTGTGCCTTTCATTACTTTGTTAATGGAATTGCAGTGACTTATACTAAAAGAAACTTCACTATTGCTATTTTTTTAACTTGGTTAGAATAAGTATATGGTTAAGAATTTCCAGTAAGACCACATATGCTTACGAATTATTAACTGCTAGATTGCTTACGGATTTTGTATTTTAGTGATACAATTAGCTATAATGACACCTAACTCATAGAATTGGGAATTTTAGTTGTCACAAGGAAATGCATAAAAAACCTAGTATTTCAGACATTAACCTCACACAATTTAACTGTACTTTAAAATCTAACCTCCATTAACTAAGCATCTTTTCTTTGTGGTAGGGTCTACCTTCTACTTCCCTGGAAAGGATGACTTTTCATCATTTGACAAGCCTATTTGAAGTTTTTTTGTTTGTTTGTTTGTTTGTTTTTGTTTTTGCAACCTAAAATAAAAATGTCAAATATAATTTTAGTTCTCATAAGATAATGTCTTAATTTTGTATTAATTTAGGTAGAGGCAGAGGCCTAACTTAAAATGTTTATGCCGAGTTTCAAATTGCTTTTGAAGAAAGTGTGCCAACATTGGAACATCACCTAATAAGCAAGTGTAAAAAAGAGAAGACAAACCTTAAGTGGAGGTGTTTTTTTGGTTGTTTTTTAAGTGCATTAAAAAAAGTACATTCTTTTTGAGTTAGAACTAGAGAAAAAGCCCCAAATGTCTGGCTTATTCTATCTAATTCATATTGGTTAAAGTATGAGTATGTCATTTACCCATGCTTCTGTTTACTCTGTACTAAAAATGGGTAGTACTGTTTACTTAACTACCTCACAGATTTGTGTTGAGGCATAATAAGTTAAATTTTGTTACATATTAACTTAAAATTTATAAATTGTTTGTGTTCAATAAGTTGAAAGAATTTTGGGCCTATGTAGTATATCACAAGTATGATAGTCAGCATCTTTTTTTTTTTTTTATTCTAAGGTTTAGTAATTCTTACACTGGAAAACAAAGGTTAGTTACCTCTGGATCTGGACAGGCAAAACCTGCAGATTTTTGTGTGGCACCTAAAAGTGAATGGGTGAACAACTATTCCAAAATGTCCAAGAAATTTTTTAGATGACCACGTTGTAGTAAATACTACAGAGATCATGGAAATTTAAGATATAAAAATTTTGTTGCCATAACTTCGAGGAAAGAGCCACACTTAAAATACCTCAGGCTAATTACTGTTAATTTTTTTGTGATAAATTTAAACTTTGAATGTGAAGGTGGACTAATCAGTAACTCTGAAGAAGACCAAGAGTTTCTTTTCTTAATAAAATTATACTGGATTTATTATTAAAGATAATTCCCCTTTAAATATTAAGTGTTAAGGTATGGAAATGTGAACACATTTTTAAAGTATTATATAGTATTCATTCACTAGCTACTCTTCCAGAGAAAGATGGGGAGAGGTTGCTTTTGTTAAAGATAATACTGCCTTAGAAACCCCATGGGGAAGTTCTCCTCAGCTCTGTAGGGTTACTATAGGATTTGCTTTTTATATAATTTCACTATAAAATTTTAATTAACTACTGGAAATCCTTAACCAGTTAAAATAGCTTGTAGAAAAAAAATGCCATGAAAACACCTTTTATTTTCAGAATGATATTGGTTGCTTAGATCAGACATTCTGTATTGGTTTTTGTACCCACAGCTCGTTATCAAACTAACTTCTTCTGAGCTTGAAACATTTTTTACCTTCAGATAGAATCCCATTTTTAATGAACATAAGTAGTAAAAACCACTACTTTTATTTTCATTCCTTTAGGAAATAGCTACTGCCAAAGTGAAGAGGTAGATAATATTTCATCTTGTTTTATAAGGGGGAGGTGGTGTGCACAGGAAATGTTGGCGTTTCAAGAGACGAGAGTGTTCATCTGTGCTGTTTTTCCAGCTCAAAAATGGTTCAGTTCCATTCTAGAAATTTGAAATACAATGTAATTTCAAACCCCTTAATAAAAGTTGGATTTTATTTTATAAAATTTTGGGTGTTTATTTTTCATTTGTATATATACTTTTTAAACATGGGTAGAGCTGCTGTCTTAGTTTAGGGTCTTCTGTGCTTAGGCCACCATGGTCTGTACGTTTGCTTAATTCTAGAAGCAACATCTGAAGCTCTTTTTAAAATATAGTTTGCCATTGGACTATGAGAAATTAGTTCCACAGTTACTCACAGATTTTACTCTTGAGATAACCACAGACCTTTTTGGATACAAAGATAAACCAAGATTTCTCTGTCTTTATATTCTCAGTGTACAGTTTATCACACTTCAGATATTAACTACTAAAAAATTCTCCTTCGTTTTATTTTCAGCTCCAGGAACAGCATTGCTCATGTAACACCTATAAAGTAACACTTTTACAACTCTCACTTTATAATCATTTAAGTATGATAAATAAAAGACAAGTTTCATAAATCCACTGCTACTTTAGCATGGATGTTTGAAAGTTATATTTATGTAATTTCTCATAATTCGATTACCTAGTTTGCTGAAGTTATTAACATTTCTATGATAAGAGTATGTAGAATTGACTTAGAGAGTAATATCTAAGAAAAATGGGATTCTACCTGTTAATTTCTCTAGTTCATTTAATGATAAATGGGAAGAAAACATTAACTTTGTGTCTTGTTTTTTTCCCATATCGGCAATATATTTTGTTTTTAGCTTTTTAAATTTTAAATCAACCAATTCTTAAGGCTTGGTTGTGACACTGGGTTAATGCGCTGGATTGAAAAGTTGGTTTGAACCTCAAGCTCACCAGCTGCTCCTTGGATACCTTATATAGAGTTGCCATAGGTCATAACCAATTCAACGGCTCTTAATGACAACAACAATTCTAAAGTATATAATGAATGAGGAGTGAAGCATACAATTTAGAAGTGCAAATTACAAGGAGGACATACACCCTTAATTTAGTTGACCTTTCATTTTGGTCATTGTAGGTTATTTTGTTGTACAGCCTTTTCAGAACTTTGGTTCAATTGCTTTTACTTTGTAACTAAGGATTAAATGTTCTGTATGTGGTGAAAATCATGTGAAACTTCTTTACAGATTAGTAAGTAAGCATAAATATGTCTTATTTACCTTGCTTATAGGCTAATTTGACACTGATCTCAGATCAATAATACGTTTATCAAGCCTCTGGCTTCAGAAAGTCCTTGGGAATTTCAGGCTGTAGTCTGAGCTTTGGAGTCCTGGTGTGGCACTGCGGGTTAATGCTCTGAAATGCAAGGTCGACTGTTAAAGCTCACCAGCCATTCCTCGTAAACTTTATACAGGATCGCTATGAGTTAGAACCAAATCCTCTTAGAATCTTTGATTAAAATGTTGAGTAATGGTAGTGGGGCACCATCCACTTCCATTCCCCCTCTGTTATTTCTAATTCTCATTAAAAAAAAAAATACTCTTTATTGTGGCAGATTATTTACAGAACAAATCAGCTTTTCATTCAGCAGTTCATACATTCATGACTGCAGTCTCCACAGTATAACACCTTTTATTCCACATTCTTTTTTACATTTGTTCTTCCTTAGTCAAATACTTCTCTTTTCATATTTAATGGTATTAATTCTAAGGAATGTTTGGCTCCATAGTAGTGCCATTTTCCCTAATGTAAAGTGCCATTAATATTCATAGCAATCCCATATAGGGTTTGAACCTAGAACCTTCAAAGGTTCGCTGGACTTGGCTTATAGAGCTGTCAATTGTTTTACTGAAAGTTGAGGATAAATTCAATCCCAGGGCTAAAGGGTAGTTAAAGGCCATGGTTAGTGCTAGTCTGTGAGTTTGGAATTTTGCTTTTCACTTTATTCATTCTAGCCAGAACCTTCTAAAATTCTTTTCAGAGCAGTTGGTAGTGGTAACCAACCACCATCTTGTTTCAGGGCGCCATAGGCTGAGGTTTGCGTGTAGTCTTTTGGGCTAAATTTTTTCATGAATCTTTTATCATATGCTCTCGAGTTGGTCTTGGGGAAAGACCAATAGTTGCACCTTAGATGGCTGCTTCTAAAGGTTTTAAGACCCTGGTCATTACTCTCCAAAGGATGTAGAACATTGTTTTGTTGGCTATGTTATGTATGCCCTCTGGGACACATCCTTCATAGTGTTTGGTTATGGCTAAAGCACTGAGCTGAAACAGACTACATGGCACAAAACAAAAGTTTCTTGTTGTTGTGCTGCTTGTTGCACTGCACTGCAAAGTCTGACCCGCAGGGTCCAGTGGTTCAAGTTCACCAGCCCTTCCTTGGAAACCCTGTTCAGGGTCACTGAGTCAGAATCAACTCTATAGCACTTAACAAGATTTCATGACCCTGTTCCGTATGTGCATTACGATATTCATGGATGTATATTATTATGAAATGTGCAAAGAACTACAGTTAGATAATCAAAAGGGGAAAACATTCAGCATTTCTTAAGCTGAAAGAATTGAAACAATTCATGCCTCAACTTGAAATACAGAAGGATTCTCTGGGCAAATTGTTGAATGATGCAGAAAACATCAAAAGAAGGTAAAAGGAATGCATAGTCACTATACTGAAAGTCTTTCGAATTGTAACGTCAGTGGTTCAAGCTCACCAGCTGCTCCTTGGAAACCCTATACAGGGTTGCTATTGGCACTTAACAACATACTGAAAAAATTGGTGGGTAGAGAAAGTATACCCAAACCCTCAGGAATCTATAATTTAAACAACCAATGGGCTTATTCTGCAAACCTGCCTCCTGGCCACCAACACAGTCTTTCCACAAGTCCTTTGCTGCTCTTAACTCTCCATGTTCTCATCTCTCTCCATCTCTGGTGTCACTGCTTCTCTAGATAAGGTTACACATTCTGTTCATGTTCTCCCTTGATGGTCCTAGGGTTCTCTGATGCCGGATTGTTAAGATTAACTGAGCTCTGGTAGCGTAGTGGTTACGAATCGGGCTGCGAACCTTAAGGTCAGCGGTTCGAAACTACCAGCCGGTCTGCAGGAAGCTTTCTGCTTCCGTAAAGATTTACACCCTCAGAAACCCTGTACAGGGTCGCTATGGGTCGGAACTGACTCGACGGCACTTAACAACAACAACTTACCTGTTAATGTTACAAAACTTCTACCTTTACTGTTGGGATGATTGCAATTAGTCATAACATTTACTATTGAATCATAAGAATCTTTTCCGTTTTACCTGATCTCCTTTAACCTGATCTGTCTGTTGTGTTGTTGTTAAGTGCCGTCGAGTCGGTTCCGACCCATAGCGACCCTGTACAGGGTTTCCGAGGGTGTAAATCCTTACGGGAGTAGAAAGCCTCATCTTTCTCCCGCGGAGCGGCTGGTAGTTTCGAACCGCTGACCTTATCTGTCTAGAAGGGATGAAAATTATTCAGTGGAGATTCTACCTCTCCTCACTCCCCTCACACTGAAACTAAACTCCCTCTTGAAAACTTGTAAGCCAGTCACTTCATGCCTTTATAGCATCCCCGTGTCGAAGTTGCCTGTCCTATCACTCCTGTGTACAAGGGGGTAGGATGACTCCTTCCCTCAACTATTCATCCTTGTCTAAACAAGATGAATACTATTCAGTGGAGATTCTACCTTTCCCCGCACACTCTGAAACTAACTTGAAACAGTTTTTTCGTACCTTTATAGAAACCTCCCTCGCCCATTTTAGGTAGCCAGTGTCTAAAGTGCCTGTTCCTATTAACCCTGTATACAGAGGAATAGGATTGAGCCTTGATGGGAAGACTCATTTGTCCTTGGTATTTTGAGCTACTACATCCATAAGTATATGTCAAGTTCATCAAATTGTAGCAATTTATACTTGTTTTCTTTATTAAAATTTTTTCCCTAGTATACCTCTAGTTGAGTTCTGATCATCAAGCCATCGAAGCTAGGTTGAATGTATACTATATACAAATTTGTGAGTCTCCCCTCACTTTTAATCAGTTGGACACTTTGCTCTCAGCTCTAGCCCTCTGTCTATGTCTTTTTCCATGGGCTCAGGAGACCCTAGATCGGTCTCACCATGCTTCAGCCCAGTCAGCCCTTCCTCTTTCTCATCTGCAGGTCGACAGAGTCTATGGAATGTGGTTGGACACAGTCCATATCTTCATTGTTGCCTTTCCCCCACTTCCACTCACCAATAGACCAACATGGTTGCCAGCAAGCTTACATGGCTGCTTGTGTGATCCCTTTTGAGTTTCAGCTGGTGGGGGGGTGGGGGGGTGCGGGGAGTTGTCCTGAAGGGACTTGATTGTCTTGACGTCTCTTGATTTCTTATAGTAGTGTTTTGTAGTTTTCTTAATATAGGGGTTTCACTTTTCTGGTTATATTTATTCTTGTTTCATCTATCAGGTGGCTATTATAGATGATACGGTTGTCCTGATAACCTTTTCATAGTTCTTGATTTAATTTTGTGTTGATTCTATACCCTGCCACTTGGTTGAATCTTCCAATGAGTTCAATAATTTTTTGTATATTGGGTTATATCATCTGCATATACGGTTTTAACTTTTTTTGCTGATTTGGATGCCTGTATTATTATTATTATTATTTTTTGCCTATTGACTCTGGCACAGTATTGAATAGAAGTAGTGGTGCAGAAGGCATTGTCTACTCATTTGCAAGGGAATGCTTTAGTTTTTCTGTTGAGTAATGTTATCCAGGTGGGTTCAGCGAAGGGTTTCCAAGGAGTTTAAATTGCAGACGTAATGATGCTTATCTTGACAGGAATAGTTTTGCCTTTGTTGGTAAGTGCCGTTGAGTTAGTTCTGACCCATAGTGACCCTGTATAGGTAAGATTTCCAAGGAACAGCTGGTGAGCTTGAACTGCTGCCTTTATGGTTGAAATTGACTTTGCAGTCCAGTGCATGAACCCACAGCGCCACACCAGAACTCTTGTATATGTGCCCTTAATTATGTTGCAAATTTTTCCTTGTATTCCTAATTAGTTGAGTGTTTTTATCAGGAATTTTTTTTTTTTTAATCAAATGTCTTTTTTGTAGTGGTCAATATAATGTGTTTTATTTTCTTTTTATGTGGTGGATAACATTGTTTTTCAAATAGTGAACCATCCTTGCATACCTAGTATAAATACCATTTAATTATGGCACTTAAAAAAAAATACTTGTTAAATTCTTTTGGCTAGAATTTTGAGAATTTTTGCATCTATGTTCATGAAGTAAATATTAGTTTACGAGTTTCTCTTTTAGAGATGGGTTTTGCCTGGCTTCAGTATCATGCTTGTGCTACCTTCATAAAATGAACTTGGGAATTTCCCATCCTTTTCTGTACTCTGGAATAATTTGTGTTGAATTTGTGTCAACTCTTTTATGAATGGTTGGGAAAATTCACTATTGAATCTGTCTAGATCAGTTTGGTGGTTCAAGCTCACCAGCCGTTTCTCAGAAACCCTATACAGGATGTGGGCTGCAACCAACTCTCGACGACACTAAACAGCAACATACCTCGATTCACTTAACTATTATATTCCTCCCCGTGTCTTCTGCTACCTTCATCTTTATTAATCCCCCTTTTGTTATTGTCTGTCGTGGCACCTATATGTATCTGCATTCTAGCCCATGAAAAATTCTCCCCACAAACCAATATAGTTTCTCTCTCTCTCTCTTTTTAGCAATTATATAATTCACAGTTTAAAAGTAGCAGTGGCACACCCCCTTCATCCCCTTCCCACATCCCATCCGAAATCCTTCACTGTGATGGAGTGTCTTGTCTTCAGATGTGAAGGTTTGAATATGGTTCTTTGAATGGTTTTGGTGGTGGTGTGCTGTGGAGTGCATTCCAACAGCGACTCTGTTTAGGGTTTCAGAGGCTGTAAGTGGAAGCCGAATATGCTTTCATAATTTTTTTGCTTGGATATCTGGGCTACCCAGGACCATAGCTCTCTGTGATTGTAGCTTTCCGGGGGCATGGCTTTTAAGTCTTGGTGGGGCCAGATAGCCTCATCTTTTTCTAGAGCAGTTGGTAGGCTGCAGTGTGTCTACCCAGTCCACCATGCCCACTAGCCACTCCAGAGGAGATGAGACTCTGCTCCTGCAAAGATTTCAAAGGCCCTTGGGAATCCTATACAGGGACAGAGTGAGTCAGAACCGAATGGATGGCACTGAACAACAACAAGGGAATTTGGTATGTTGTGTTTTCATTCTCATTGATTCCAATTTTTTAAAATTTTTTTCTGTGACCCTATAGTTTTTAAGCAGAGTATTGCTTTTTCTGTGGGTTCCCCACTCCTCTCCATCTTATTTTATTTATATTGTTGTGATCTGAGAGCATGGTTTCTAATTGAGGTTTGTTTTGTGACCTAATACTCAGTTCTAGAAAATGTTCCATGTGCACTGGAAAATAATGTTTCTTTTGTTGTTTTCAGGTGGTGTATTCTGTATATGTTGATGTCAGGTTGGCTTATTTTGTTATGTAGTTCTTTTGTGTCTTTGTTGAGCTTATAGTTCTGTCCTTTGAAAGTTGTATATTACAGTGCTGCTAACCTCAGCATCAGCAGTTCAAAACTACCAGCTGTTCCGTGGTGAAAGGTGAGGCTTTCTGTTCCTGACTGATTTACAGCCTCAGAAACCCTATTCAGGGTCGCTATGAGTCGGAACCGACTTCACAGCACACTGCTGCCACCACCACCACTACCACTATTGAAGACTTGTCTCTTCTGTTATGTTAAAATTTGTTTAATATATTTTGGGTCTCTAGATAGGCTGCATAGATATTTATTATGGATATGTTATATTGTTGTATTGACCCTTTAATCGTTATGCTGGTTATTTGTTGAATTCTGTTGTTTCAGGAATTAATCTTGTCACATCTGTTCCTTTTGGAGGGCTATTTGCTTTATAAGTTTTTTACCAGTGGTTTTTAGTTTTTTTCTTAGTGTCTAAGATGTGTCTTTTATAAACAGAATATTGATGGGTTCTGTTTTCTTACCCATTTTGCCTATACTCTGTTTCTTAACTGGTGCACTTAATTCGTTTACATTCAGTATAATTATCAGTAGGTATGAACTCCTGTCTGTTATTTTACTGTGCTTTTTTAGTGGTGGTGTTGGTTTCTCTTTTCAACATAATTTCTGTGCTGAGGTTATTTTGTGAATTTATTGTAATTTTCTTCATTGATGTTAGAAGTACATTATTTATCCCCTGTTTCTAGTGTGTTAAGTGCCGTCAAGTCATAGCATCCCTGTTAGAGTTTCTGAGGAGCAGCTGGTGGGTTTGAACTGCCAACCTTTGGGTTCATAGTCCAGTGCTGATCCTAAAGCACATTCATATAATTGGTACCTTATTTTCAGACTCTATAAGGTTTTACTTTAAATACATCTTTGTCAGCTTTGGTTTCAGGTGGTGGTATCATGTGTGTTAATCTCAAGTTGTTGTGTCTACCTTTGTGGTACTCTGTTTGAAGAACTCTTTTTAGTATTCCTTGTAAAGTTTGTCCATTTTTTACATGTTTCATTAATTTCACCGTTGTATTTGAGGAAAAATTTTAATGGGTATGTAATAGTTGACCCACTTATCTGCCATTTTGTTGTACACTGGTGGATTGTGTGTTGCTATGATGTTGGAAGCTATGACACTGGTATTTGAAATACTAGTACTGTCAACCCAGTGGAGATTCCAGACTAAGCTGGACTAGAATGAAAATACAGACCGCGTCTGAGAAATTAGCCGCTTCTGAAAACCTCATGAATAATGGTAGGTTTTGTCATAAATAGTGCACAAAGATAAGCCTCTTGGTGTGGAAGGCACTCCAAAATATGACTAGAGGAGAGCTGCCTCTTCAAAGTAGTGTTGACCTTAATGTTCATTGAGCAAAGTTTACAGAACTTTTACTTGCTGATTGAACAAGATTTAAATGAGAAGAACAAGCTGCAAACCATCTGTTAATGATCTGAGTGTTACAGATCGAAGAAAATTAGAATTTGTCAAAGATGGAATGGTATTCGCCGTTTTTATTTAGACCATCATAGTTAATTATGTCAGGAATGGATGGCATTGTATTTATCAAGATCTAACAAGAAATCAAATGACGTATTAGGTAAATCTGCTGCAGAAGACCTTTTTAAAGTGTTGAGCGAAGAGATGTCAGCTTGAGGACTAAGGTGCACCTGACCCAAGCCACCGTATTTTCAATAACCTCCTATGCATGCAAAAGCTGGACAGTGAATAAGGAAGATTGTAGAAGAATTGATGCTTTTGCGTTATGGTGTTGGAGGAGAATATTGAAAGTGCCATGGGCTGTCAAAAGAACCAACAGATCCGTTTTGGAAGAAGTGCATCCGGAGTGCGCCTTGGAGGCCAAGATAGCCAAACTGTCCCTCATACTTTGGACATATTGTCAGGAAGGACCAGTTGCTGGAGAAAGGATATCATGTTTGGTAGGGTGGAGGGTCAGAGAAAAAGAGGAAGACCCCCAGCAAGATGGATTGGCAAAGTGGCAGCATCAGTGGGCTCAAAGGTGGCAATGATAGTGAGGTTGGCCCAGGATCGGGCGTGTTTTGGTCTGCTGTGCATAGGGTCACTATGAGTCGGTGCTGACTTGATGGCACCTAACAACAACAAAATCTTGGTGTGGTGCTGTGGCTTAATACGCTGGACTGCAAAGTCAGCTTGAAGCGGTGGTTCAAGTTCACCAGCTGCGTCTTGGAAACCCTATACAGGGTCTCTATGGCTTAACAAAAAACAACAAAAATCATGAAGTTTGGAGTCCTGGTGTGGCATTGGACTGCTAACCACCAGGTCAGCAGTTCAAACCACCAACTCCTTGGAAAACTAGCATAGGCTCACTCTGAGTTGGAATGGAAGAGCTGCCTCATCAAAGTAAAGTTGACTGTGATGATATGAATGGAGTAGAGTAAAGCTTTTGGGACCTTCATTTTCTTATGGGGCACAACTAAAAATTAGTGGAAACAGCTATAAATATCCATTACTAATTGGAACATGGAGTCCTAGTGTGGTACTGTAGGATAAGCACTGAACCACGTGGCCAATGTGAACTGTAAGGTTAGTTCAAATGCACTCAGAAACCCTATAGAGAGCCACTGAATCAGAACTGACTCATGTCCCAACAACAGTCAGAACATGAAATATATGAAGTATGAATCTAGGAAAATTGGAAGTTCTCAAAAATGGAATGCATAAAAGAAAGATACTAGGAATTAGCCAAAATGGATTGGTATTGGCCATTGTGAATCTTGACAATCACATGTTTTACTATGCTGGGAATGACAAATTGAAGAGGAATGGTGTCACTTTCATCATCAAAAGGAATGTATCAAGATCAGTTATGAAGTACAGTACTGTCTGTGATAGGATAGTATCTATACACTTTCAAGGAAGACTAAACTAGTGTAATGCTCTAGGATCACCACAAGGTCAGTAGTTCAAATCCACCAGCTGTTCCTTGTCACCATAAGTTGGAAGTGACTCATGATAGCACTTAACAAAAATAAGACCAATTAATAATAGTATTCAAATTTACACAAGAACCACTAAAGCCAGTGATAATTAAATTGATTTCTACCAACTTCCTCATGTTGCACTGTAAGGTAAGCTTTGTGTACCACTTCAGCCACACCTTAGAAACCCTACATAGGGTTGCTATGAGATGGAACCGACTCAGCAGCACTTAACAACAACAAACTTCTGCCTGAAATTGATCAGACATGCTAGCAAATGTGTTGATTACTGGTGATTGTAATGTAATAGTTGGAAACAACAAGGAAGTATCAGTATGTGGAAAATAGAACTTTAGTAATAGTAATGATCCTGGAGATAGCAAGGCCAAAATTTATTCATTGCAAATACCTCTTTCAACAATGTAAACTGCAACTAAATACATGGATTTTGCCAGATGTAATACACAGAAATCAGTGGAGAAGATCAGTATCATCATTCTGAAGGCCAGGTAGCCACTATGGAACAGACCTTCAATTACTCAGACTCAAGCTTAAATTGAAGCTAAGAAAAATAAGTCCATGAGAGGCAAAATATGACCTTGATTATGCACTACCTGAATTTAGACACTTATTTGAATAATAGATTTGATGCATTGGCTACTAATCACCAAGACCAGAGGAGTTGTGGAATGACATCAAGGACATTATGCATGAAGAAAGCAACAATTATTTAAAAGACAAAAAAAAAAACTATCAGCACAGACACTGAAAATCGCTCTTGAATATAGAGAAACTAATGTGACTGGAAGAAATGAAATAATAAAGCTGGACAGAGTGTAACTTGAAAAGACAAAGTATTATAATGAAGTGTGCAAAGACTTGGACTTAGAAAACCAAAACTTAAAAACATGGTCAGCATTTCTCAAGCTTGAAAAAATCTGAAGAAAAAATTTCAATGAAATATTGAATTTCATTGAAATATTAAAGGAATGCTTACTGTAAAGTCAACAGTTCAAACCTGCCTTCATGGGGCTGGTGGTGGAAATGAGGCTGTCTGCTCCTATAAAGGTTAATAGCCTCAGAAACACTATTTACAGATCGCTATTAGTCAGAATTAACTTGATAGCAATTGTTTTTTTTGTTTGTTTGTTTGTTTTTGTTTTTGTGGTCAAAATATTGAATGATGCCAGAAACATCAAAAGAAGATGAAAGGAATACACAGGGTCAGTGTACTAAAAAATATTGGACAACATTGTTATGTGGTAACAAGTCTGTTCCAACCCACAGGGTTCCCTAGGAGCGGCTGGTGAGCTTGAACCACTAACCTTGTGGCTCAAACCTACTTTGCAGGCCAGTGCATTAACCCACAGCACCACACCAGGACCCTAAAAGGATGATACTGAAGGAAGAAAGCTGAGCTGCACTGAAGCTATTGGTGAAAAACAAGAGTTCAGGACTTGATGGATGGAATTTTAATTGAAATGTTTCAATAAATTGATGGTGGTTTTAGAAACTTTATTTTTTTTATTATTATTTGATTTTTCTATCCTTTTTGATGTTATTTGAGCTACTTGAATGCATATCTTTAATGTCCTTCAACAATTTTCTCTTCCTGTTCTGGTATTGTGTTTCCCTGAATTCTTCCATAGGGTTGTGTGTTTTCCTTGATTATATTTGTGCTTTCATCTCTCTATCAATGTAAAAGTACCTTAATTATCCTTTTTATATTTCTTATCAGGTAGTTTCAGTACCACTTCTTTTTCAGGAAGCTTTTCTGGGCTTTTATTTTTTATAACCTGTTTGAGTCACTGTCTTGTTCATGTGACCTTAAGGTTATCTTTTATCTACAAGACATTGTGATGCTATTTATATTTAATTAGTATGTTGGTGTGGGTTGCTCAGAGTTTAAATTTTACTTTTTGTTTTGTTTTAAATAATTGAGCAAGGAAATGTGCTACTCTTTTAACTAGCTTGGCAGGACTTAAGCATTCCCCACTTTTCTCCTGGTGAGTGTGATAAAAAAACATGCACACTCCTCTGCTCACTGTTTATGTAGAACAGTTGAGGGTTGGTGTTGGCTGCAGTGCAGTCTGATACAGATCAGGTAAAACAGGAGTAGGTGGTGGACCTTGTCCAAGTAGGGGTGTGTGAGTACAGCTGTGGTTGGGCAGTGTGGACACAGTTGCTTTATAGAATGCAGCCATCAGTGTGGGTGCTTGTGTGGTTCTGGGTGGGTGGATCTGACTACTAGGTTGTTGCCCCGTTGGAATAATGCTTGCAAAATTTCAAATTTGCTGTGCTTTGTCATTCCAGCAGTTCACTGTTCCATTTGGCTCTTTGTTTTTGTTCAGTTTCTTCTCCCAATTGGAACTTGATCCACTTCTCTATCCTTCCCTGTGAAGCTCAGGTTCCCAGGAATTTCCATTTGTCTCTGTCTAACCTTTCCCAGAAGAATTTGGCACTTTAATTTATATCTTGTCAAAATGGTAGTATTGGCATTTTCAAAGCACTGAAATCACATTATTTTTCATTGTTCTCTGAGTTTGAGGAACAAAACAGTCTGATGGGACAAGATCAGGGCTACTGAGTTGGTGGATAAAGGTTTTCCAACAAAATTTTTATAGGACAGCTTGGTGGTGGTAGTGGTCTGCCATGGAGTCAGTTCTGACTCAGTGACCCTGCATAGGATTTCCAAGGCTGTAAACTTTACGGGAACAGAAAGCCTCATCTTTCTGCTGTGGAATGTGGTAGTTTCGAACTGCTGACTTTGAGGTTAGCAGCCCAACTATGCTACCAGAGCTCCTCAGCTGTCCTCAATGAAGTTCTTGCAACTTTGTTGGCCTTTTTCCTCAACCAGTGCAGTTTTCAGTTTTCTTAAAACGTCTAATAATCTCTTGTGAGTGTTTTGTGTCCTTCAAGAAAATCTTTTTTTTCCCCCCAAGAAAATCTATCTGTCTGTATTTTGGAGTCCCAAAATACAGGCACCATAACTTGAGCTGACTTGATTTTAACTGGCTCCTGGGAAGCCACTGGTGATTGGACCTTGCTCTCTGGATTGTATTTGCAAATAGAAAATTCTTCCCACATTGCAGTTTGTTCTATAAAATAATCTACATGAGCTTTGATTTTACTTAAAATAATGGTGTTTCATGCTTTTGACAGCCATCAAGCTGCGGTCATGCTGCTGCTGCTAAGATGTTGTTAAGTACCATTGAGTCAGTTCTGACTGGTAGTGACCCTGTAAAGGGTTTCCGAGGAGCAGCTGGTGGGTGAGTTTAAACTGCTGATCTTGCAGTTCAAACCAACCTTGGTAGAGTGCTTATCCTAAGTGCTACAAACAGCTGTCAGGATATCACTTAAAATTATAAATGCCAAACCATGTGAGATCCCACCTCTGTCATCAACCATAATTCTATGGTCGCTTTCAACAGTTTGAATTTAGTTCGTTTTTTCATTCGTCAAGGTTTACGTTCTCCCTCCTTAACTTAATTTTTGAGGTCTTTTCACCATTCTTTAAAATGCTGTTTTACATGGGACAGTATTCCTGTTGTAAACATGTTTTAAAGTTTCAACAATCTGAGAAGATAATTCACTTGGGTTTTGTTTTAAAAAAAATTTTTTTTTGGTTGGGGGGAAGGCACTTTAATGAGATAAGTCCATTCTGAAAGAATGTATATGCAGCCACACACTGATGGCTTAGACATGTTTAAACATGCCTTTTATTAAATAAACCAGTGCGTATATGAGTTTGTCTATTGGGGAAAACCAATAAAGTTGAACAAAAGTTGTCTGCGTACTACTCTACAAGTCCCTCAGTGAAGATGTTGAGAAAGGAGAGTGCGTAAGTAGTTATAATAAACTACCCCCAAAACTACAAGTGTGCATCAAAAATTATCTGCACTCCAGTTGTATTAAAACACCCGTCCACATCCACATCCACATCCACATCCATGGCTGATGAAACATTGAGCATACTTCTGTTGAATAGATGAGTGACAGTATGCAAATCAGCCATATTGCTGCCTATGAAATCATTGATGACAAAGTTGGGTTTCGAAAAGTCTGTAAAAGATGGGTACCAAAACAACTCACGGAAGAGCATAAACAAGTGTTTGGACATCTGCAAACTTTTTTTTTTTTTTAACCAATACTTTCAGGAAGGTAAAGTTTCTTTAAAACAATTTTTACTGGTGACAGAGTATGGAATGGAAACATCCTCATTTGCCGACCAAGAAAGAGAAAGGTCAAAAGTCATCCATCAGCTGGAAAGTTGGTAGAGATTTCTGGGATTGTTAAAGGTTGGAAGGAATACTCTCAGGAAAACGGTTCAACAATGAGCAGTGCTTATTATAGAGAGATGTTGGCTGAAGCCTAAATTTAAGATTAAACTCAGAGGACCGCTGTCCTGGGGCATTGCACGTCTGCACACCTCTGTAAAAAATGTTGGAGGTGTTAAAGTTTCCTCCCTATAGTCCTAATCCTGATCTTGCTTCATTGGACTTTCACCTGTTTGGTCCCCTGAAAGCAGTCCTTTGAAGATGAAGATTCATGAATGAAGAAGTGAAGACACTGGTGCATTTGTGGCTTGCAGCTCAGCCTAAAACATTTTAATGAGGGACTAAAAGCTTGTTGATAGATGGACAAACTATGAAAAGCAAGGAGATTATGTATGTCTTTTCTAAAAGTTTACCACAATAAACTCTATAGCCAGAGTGAGGGTAATTTTTTTACTCACCCTCGTAAATGCCTTAAAGCTACAAGATTTATTTTGCTCACTATTTTGGTAGTTCCTATCACCACTGGTGTGGCGCTGTGGGTTAATGTGTCAGACTGCAAAGCCATTTGAACTG
>NW_006408688.1:6810495-6811944 GCF_000296735.1 Chrysochloris asiatica | reverse complement strand
GCCTCATCTTTCTCCCGCGGAGCGGCTGGTAGTTTCGAACCGCTGACCTTAAGGTTCGCAGCCCGATTCGTAACCACTACGCTACCAGAGCTCCTTATGAGGTTATTAAAAATACCATGATTGGGTAAGGCATACCTTACTTAGTCTTCAAACTGACAGCTTTGCTCTTTAACACTTTAAAGAGGTCTTGTGTGGCAGTTTTGTTTTTAATTTAAGTTTTTATTGTGAATTGAGTGAAAGTTTACAGGGCAGATCATCAGTTTTACATTCAACAAATCATATACTTTGTTTCATTACAAAGGCTATAATCCCCTCCATGTAATATCAGTTAACAGTATTTCTATTCAGTTTAGCTCTTATTTTAAAACACTCAGGCATGTATAATAATTTACACCACCAAAGGGCACATTCTGCAAGTCTGCCTCCTGGCCACCAGCTCTAAGTCCCTCTTTCCATGAATCTAGAGTCCTTAGCTGCTCCCTCTCTCCATGTCCCCATCTCTGCCTCCATCCCTGGTGTCCTGCTTCTCTGGATCAGGTTCCACATTCCACTTGTGCTCTTCTTCCTTAGTGGTCCTAGAGTCCTCTGTTTCTGGACTGTAAGATTAACTACTCCCCTGTTTTTGATACAAAACTCTACCTTTACTATTGTGAAAGTCGCAATTAGTCATTATAACAATTACTATTGAATCATAAGAATCTTACCAGACTCTTTTTTACCAGACTCATCTAGACAAGATGAAAACTATTCAATGGAGACGCTTCCCCCACATACTCTTAAACTCCCCCTTGAAACCTTGTAAGCCAGTCACTTGGAGCCTTTATCACCCCCTCATTTTAGGTAGCCAGTGTCTAAGTTGCCCATCCCTATCTACCCTGTATACAGAAGGGATAGCATTGATACTTGATGTGAAGATTCCTTCCCTCTCTGTTGGTATTTTGAGCCACTACCTCCATGAGGATTAGTTAAGTTCATCAAATTGTAGCAATTTACCCTTGTTGCCTTTATCAAAAAAAAATTTTTTTTTAATCTTCCTCTAGTCGAGTTCTGATTATCAAGCCATCAAGGCTAGGTAAAATGGGTACTATCTGCAAGTTTGGGTGTTCTTGTATGTCTCCCCTCACTTCATATCTGCTGGATGCTTCGCTCTCAGCTCTAGCTATGTCCTCTGTGGCTATATCCTTGTCCATGGGCTCAGGTGTCCCCAGGTCTCATCACACTTTGGACTAACCAGCCATTCCTCTTCTCATCTCCAGGTCAATGGGAGTCTGTGGAATGTGATTGAATTCAGCACATTTCATCATTGCTGCTTTTCTTCCTCTTCAACTCACCAGTAAACCAATGTGGTTGTCAGCAAGCTTACATGCCTGCTCATGTGTTCCCTTTGAGTTTCAGTCTTAGAGGGGGGTTTGTCCTGAAGGGACTTGATTGCTTGCCTTGATGGCTTCC
>NW_006408688.1:6808419-6809904 GCF_000296735.1 Chrysochloris asiatica | reverse complement strand
TGCGTTGAGAGGACCTGGCCACTTGCCTTGATGTTTTCTAGGGAAGCGATTTGTTTGTTCTTGTAGTAACAACCCATCTGCCTCCATTTTTCCTGCAGGTGTTTCTTTCAAGAGGTATCCTTTATTCTTCTAGTCACTCCAGGCTGGTCTGCTCATCCTTTCAAGTGGAGATTTCTCATCTCTGGAGATCTGGATGTGGTTCCGGTTTCTACCTATTTGTTTGATGTCTTGACTGTTGCTTCCATGAGTGTTGATTGATCTAAGCAAGATGAAGTCTTTGACAACTTCAGTCTTTTCTCCATTTATATGGATGTTATTTATTGCTCCAGTGGTGAGGATTTTTGTTTTCTTTACATTGAGATGCAAGCCTATACGGAACATTGTGGTCTCTGATTTTCATCAGTAAGTATTTTAAGTCCTCTTTCAGCAAGCAAGGTTGTATTATCTGCATATTGCAGGTTGTTAATGAGTCTTCCTCCAATCTTGATGCCATGTTTTTCTTCATTAATACAGTTTCTTGGAGTATTTGCTCAGCATACAGATTAAATAAGTATGATGAAAGAATACAACCCTGGCACACCCTTCCTAATTTTAAACCATTTGGTGTTCATTTGTTCTGTTCTAACAACTTCCTTTTGGTCTATGTGCAAGTTCCTCATGAGAACAATTAAGTGTTCTGGAATACTTATTCTCTGCAATGCTACCCATAGCTTGTCATGATCCACATAATTGAGAACATTTGCATAATCAGTAAAGCACAGGTAAACATCTTTCTGGTATTCCCTGCTTTCAGCCAATGATGTCATCAATGATATCTCTTGTATCACGTTCTCTTCTGAATCTGGCTTGAACCTCTGGAACTTCTCTGTCAATGTATGGTTGCAGCCCTTTTTGTACTGTCTTTAGTAAAACTTTAGTAGCATGGGATATCAATGATGTCCAATGATTTCCACATTCTATTGGGTCACCTCTCTTTGGAATGGGCACAAATTTGGATCTCTTCTAGTCAGTTGGCTGAGAAGTTGTCTTCCAAATTTCTTGGCATAAGTGAGTGAGTGCCTCCAGTGCTTCATCAGTTTGTTGAAAGATTTCAATTTGTGTTCCATCAATTCCTGAAGTCTTATTCTTGCCAAAGCCTTCAGTGCACCTTGTGCATCTTTCTTCAGGATCATTGGCTCTTGATCATGCTACCTCTTCAGATGGTTGTACATCAACTATCTCTTTCTGGTACAGTGACTCTGTGTGTACCCTCTATCCTTTTTTAATGCTTTCTGCATCATCCAATATTTTGCCTGTAGAATCCTTCAACATTTGAAGTCAAGGTTTGGATTTCTTCAGTTTCCTCAGCTTGAGGAATGCTGCGTGTGTTCTTCCCTTTTGTTTTTCTAACTCCAGGTCTTTGTACATTTTGTTCTTCCATTTTGCTCTACGGTGGAGAGCAAGTTTCAGAGTCCAAAATAAGTAGACACATTAAAAAAAAAAAAA
>NW_006408688.1:6802313-6808319 GCF_000296735.1 Chrysochloris asiatica | reverse complement strand
TTTTTTTTTTTTTTTAAGGCATTTGTATTATCTGCCCAAATAAGGTCCCCCATTGTATGCATTAAATAGTTCATTTGAGACATTACAGTGTTTAGTAAAGTAACTAAATGGTAAGTATAACATGACCAAGGAGCTTTGGTGTTTTGGGGTACTAACCAGTAGCCTGGTGGTTTGAATTCACCAGCTGCTCCACAGGGAAAAGATGACTTTTGTAAGGATTTATAGCCTTCCATATTCTAGGTGTGGCACTGTAGGATTAGGCTGTTAACCATAAGGTTGGCGGTTCAAACCCATGAGCTGCTTCTCGATAATCCTATATAGGGTTGCTATGAGTTGGAACCAACTTGGCAGCACTTCACAATACCCTAGGGAGCAATTGAACTTCCCCTCAGACATTGGTTTCCAGTGGATATAAGAATCCACCACTTGTCTGTCGTACTGTGGTGTCTTGTGTGTTGCTGGAAGCTAAAACCCACCAGGTTCACCTACAGTGGGGCTTCTGGAGGAGGAAGGAGGGATGGACTAATTCTGAATACTTCTACTGAAAACCTTATGAATAGCAGTGGAACATTGTCAGACAATAGTGTTGGAGCACAAAGACAATAGTGGAACACTGTCATTATAGGGCAGAAGACAAGACCCTTAGGTTGGAAGGCACTCAAAATTGAAGAGGAATGGGGTCACATTCATCATTCTTGTTTTACAATACTGTGATAGGATGGTATCCATGCATCTACATTGGTATACCAGTTAATAACTGCTATATATACACCAAATCACTAAAGCAAGTAAGTGGTAATGAAATTGAATTTGGTAAACATCAGTCAGAAATTTATCAAGCATGTAATCAAGCTGCATTGATAATTACTGGTGATTTGAATGAAAGCTGGAAACAGGAAAATACAGCCTTGGTGATAGAAATGATGCTCAGGATTGCATGACAGAATTTTGCAAGACCAATGAGTTATTTATTGCAAATTCCTTTTTTACACAACTAATTGACAAACCTTGTCAATTAGTTTTTCACCTTCTTTTCTATTTTGCCAATAGACTAATTTTTAGTGTTCCCATTTCCCTCATCTAGGGCCTTACAATAGCTGAACCTTGTGAATCCATTCTTTCTAATGCATCGCCACGAATTTTACTAAAATAGAAAAAGTTTATTGCATACCACTGCATATAAAACAACATTGCAACTCCTTGCCTTAGCATGGAAAGTCCTCCACCTAAGTCCTACTTAACCTTTGACTCTCTTCCCATTCAACCCTAAGTGAACTTGTCATATCATTTTCACTTTAAAGCTAGAGTCCTAAATATCTTCTCTGAAAAACCCATCTTTTAGATTTCCTCTTGAAGTTTTTTCCGAGTTATACTAATCCTGTATAGGGTTTCCGAGGAGTGGCTGGTGGATTTGAACCACCGATCTTGCAATTCAAACCGACTTTGCTGTCATCCTGCAGTGCCCCACCAGGACTCCCTAGCTGAGTTAAATTCTTCATACTGTACTTCTAGCTGATCAGTGGTCAGCAGAGACTGTCTAGTACTGTAGGTATCTGAATTCTGGCCTGGTAGTGATAATGCTTTCACTTTTGTACCTAATACCCTATTGGCCTTTAGATGATCCACAACCAGAAAAAACATTTCAGGTGATACATGTATCTAACAAAAGAAGTTTACTAGTGCATTATGTATTATGATCATTCATTAAATTGATTTAATGATCCACAAATTGGTTGCAGCAGTTCTTGTTAAGTGCCTTCCGACTCATGTTGTTGTTAAATGCCGTGGAGTCGGTTCCGACTCATAGCGACCCTGTACAGGGTTTCCGAGGCTGTAATCTTTGGAGTCCTGGTGTGGCGCTGTGGGTTAATGTGCCAGACTGTAAAGCCATTTGAACTGCAAGGTCGGCGGTTCAAGCTCACCAGCTGTTCCTTGGAAACCCTATGCAGGGTCGCTGTGGGTCGGTACCTACTCGACAGCACTTCACAACAACAACAACAATCTTTAGGGGAGCAGAAAGCCTCATCTTTCTCCCATGGAGCAGCTAGTAGTTTTGAACTGCTGACCTCATGGTTCACAGCCCGATTCGTAACCACTATACTACCATTGTTGTTGTTATGTGCCGTGGAGTCAGTTCCGACTCATAGCGACCCTGTACAGGGTTTCCGAGACTGTGAATCTTTACGGGAGCAGAACGCCTCATCTTTCTCCCGCGGAACAGCTGGTAGTTTCGAACTGCTGACCTTGAGGTTCGCAGCCGGATTCGTAACCATTACACTACCAGAGCTCCTTATAGCCACCCTGTATAGGGTTTCCAATGAGCGGCTGGTGAGCTTGAACCCTTGACCTTGCGGTTCTAATTGACCTTGCAGTCCAACCCTTTAACAGGCAGAGCACTTAACTAGAGCTGTTATACAAATCCGCCACTAGATGGCGCCATTTAATCATCTAGTGCAGTCGACTGGGTTCCTCCTCTTAGCTACCCTGTATAGGGTTTCTGAGGAGCAGCTGGTGGGTTTGAACAGCTGACCTTGTGGTTAGCATTCCAATGCTTATCCTACAATGCCACACCAGGACTCCAACTAATACTGTGACACCTTTCAAAAAAGACAGTTCTGTGTTTAAGTGTTAATATTTATAACCATTTATACCATTTTAGAAATTTGAATCATTGTGGTGTTTCAAACATGAAGAAAGTCTAAATGACACTCTGAACAATGGTCTGTTTGGTTGTCATTCATACAGTGATGGAAGGTGAACTGATTTATATTTTTATACATTATTTGACTTATAGCTATTTCTTGAAAGCCTTTGTTCTATCTATATCTCAGAGTGATCATTGTCATGAGTCTACACTGCAAAGTAGTAAATTTATAGAATCATATAATCAAGGCGTAAGTCAAAAACAAATGCTTCTTAATAACATCCCAAGTTCTACTGTTAAATGTCTTTAAGCCAATATTGATAAATTGACTTGTATTTGACTACTTAACTACCAATAGAACAAATCCATATTCATTACTATGGTTCTCATCTGTTTCGGTTGCCATGAGTAGAAACCAATATAGGATAATAATTTATTTAAATACCTCTCAAAATATTCAGTTGCCTGTTGCTTAATGCAAGAAAGGTTGGTGAAGCTTATTTAAAATGACATCTGTTGGATATAAGATACAGAGACCTAGTGTGTTTACTAGTGATTCATGTAAAAGAATTACACCAGATATGTTGTTGTTGTCATGTGCTGTGGAGTTGCTTGCGACTCATAGCGACCCTGTACAGGGTTTCCGAGGCTGTAAATCTTTACGGGAGCAGAAAGCCTCATCTTTCTCCTGCGAAACAGTTGGTAGTTTCGAACTGTTGACCTTGCGGTTCATAGCCCAATTCGTAACCACTACACTACCAGAGCTCCTTACACCAGTTATAGGTATGGGCAATTTATAAGTTTTTTCAAAAAAACCTATATTTCACAATTTGCAGATGTCAGATGTATTTGTGAAAAATCCATTAAAAGCATTTCAAGAAGTTCACTTTTTGTGTGTGATAGGGACTTTGGGTTCAATTTGAAGTTTCTCCTTATGTTAACCACCTACTACTATGTGTCAAGATTTGTTCTCTCTTGAGAAAGCTTAATAAAGAAATGATCAAGTATAAGAGGAGGTTCCAAAAGTTTGTGGAAAATGGGATTGTATAGCCAGGGACCCCCTGCACATTTGGGTGGGCACCTTAGCATGTATGTTCAGACCAGTGGATACATTGGTGGTATTTCTGGTGTTGTGAAAAGTTCCTTGGAACTGTCCTAGGGAAGAGACCCTGGAAAGAGTAAGGAGGCCATTTTGGCAGGTGTTTGGAATCTTGTGAACCTAGAGTGCAGTTTGAATGAGAGCTATTGGCTTCCAGACGGGCAGGTTTTCGGCTAAAGTGCAAGGTTCCTACAAAGCTCAGGGTTCTGGGTTAGGGCTGCTTTGGGCCTGATTTAAGAGCAACATTGCTCCAGGGGTTTTGGCCTGAGCAACTGTACAGATAGAATTGGTAATCAATTGAAAAGGACAGACTTCAGGTAGAAGCAGGTAAGGGTGAAGGTTGGCTGGAGATCAGGAATTTGGTTTGGCTGCTCATGCATTTGAGTTCTATATTAGACTAGTATGATGCTGTAGGATAAGCACTGAACTTATCCTACAGGGGTTCAAAGGCATCAGCAGTGCAAACCCACCAGCCATTCCTTGGAAACTCTATACAGAGTAGCCATAAGTCAAAACAAACCTGACAGCACTTAGCAACAACAATTACACATCAAGTAGGAGTGTAAACCAAATCACCCAAACTATACAGATCCTGTATTAGGCTTCCAAGCTGTGAGTCTTTACAGGAGCAGAAAGTCTGCTCTTTCTCCCGTGGTGGTACTATATTGCTGCTGCTGTGACCTGTTAAGTCAGTTCTAACTCACAGCGATCCTGTAAAGGTCTGAGGCTGTAAATCACTATGGGAGCAGAAAGCCTCCTCTTTTTCCTGCAAACTAGCAGGTGGATTCCTTTGTTGACCTATCGGGTAGCAGTCCAATGAATAACCCACTACACTACTTTGGTATTTTGTTGTTAGGTGCCATCAAATAGGTACCGACTCATAGTGATCCTATGCACAACAGAATAAAACACTGCCCAGTCTTGGGCCAACCTCACAATTATTGCTACATTTGAGCCCCATTGCTTTTGCCACTGTGCCAATCCATCTCATAGAGGTCTTCTTTTTCTCTGACCCTCCATTTTACCAAACTGGTCCCTCCTGACAATATGTCTGAAGTATGAGAGAAGAAGTTTGGTCATCCTGGCTTCCAAAAAGCACTCTGGCTGCACTTCTTCCTACACAGATCTGCTTGTTCTTTTGACAGTCCATGATACTTTTAATATTCTCCAAAACCATAGCTCAAATGCATCAATTCTTCTACAATCTTCCTTATTCACTATCTAACTTTCGCATGCATATGAAGTTATTGAAAATACCATGACTTGGGTAAGGTGCACCTTAGTCCTCAAGCTGAAGTCTTTGCTCTTCAACACTTTTAAGAGGTCTTGTGCAGCAAATTTGACTGTCATTTGATTTTTTGGCTGTTGCTTCCATGAGTGTTGATGGTTGATCCAAACAAAATGAAGTCTTTGACAACTTCAATCTTTTCTCCATTTATATGGATGTTATTTATTGGTCCAGTGGTGAGGGTTTTTGTTTTCTTTATATTGAGGTGGAACCCATGCCAAAGGTTGTGGTCTTTGATCTTCATCAGTAAGTATTAAAAGGTCTCTTTGCTTTCAGCAAACAAAGTTGTATCATCTGCGTATTGCAGGTTGTTAATGAGTCTTTTTGCAATACTGATGCCACATTTATCTTCATATAATCCAGCTTCTTGGGTTATTTGTTCAGCATACAGATTAAATAAATATGACAAAAGAATACAACCTTGTCGCACACCTTTCCTAATTTTAAACCCTTCTATGTTCCCATGTTCTGTTCAAACAACTGCCTCTTATTCTACGTACAGGCTCCTCATGAACACAATTAAATGTTCTGGAACACTCATTCTCTGCAATGTTGTCCATAGCTTGTCATGATCTATACAATTGAAAGCCTTTGTGTAATTAATAAAGCATAGGTAAATATCTTTCTGGTATTCCCTGCTTTCAGCCAAGATCTATCTGACATCAGCAATGATATCCTCTGTACCACGTCCTCTTCTGAATCCGGCTTGAACCTCTGGAAGTTCTCTCTCAGTGTATGGTTGCAGCCCTTTTTGTACTGTCTTTAGTAAAACTTTAGTCACATGGGTATCAATGATGTTGTCTGATGATTTCTGCATTCTGTTGGGTTACCTTTCTTTGGAATGGGCACAAATTTGGATCTCTTTCAGTCAGTTGGCCAGGAAATTGTCTTCCAAATTTCTTGGCAATGATGAGTGAGTGCCTGCAGTGCTTCATTAGTTTGTTGAAAGATTTCAGTTTGTATTCCATCAATTCC
>NW_006408688.1:6787216-6794558 GCF_000296735.1 Chrysochloris asiatica | reverse complement strand
GGGAAACCAATATTCATAAGACAGTCAAGCATTTTAGTATTATTTCCCCTCTTCAAACTATGCCTAGATCTCTGTATCACAGAGCCCTGTTGTTCCAAGTTTGAGCATGCATCATTATTTACCTCTGTCCCATTTTGGCCATACAAAACTGTCTCAGTGTTTCCTTGTCTATCTTGTTCTTCCACCTCTTCCCCCTCTTGTATTGCCCTCCCCAACATCTGAAATAAATCCCCCACCCCAATCCCACTGTTGTGGTTACCTTATATTCCATTAACTCTTCCCTCCATTTTATCCTGTAATCTACCTGATTGTCTCGCTACCTGGATCTCTGTTACTCTGTGTTTAACTTCTTTCACATTGTAATTGTTTTGATCATAGACTGACCTCCCAGATCCTCTGTTCTTATAATTTTTTCTGTTCTTGACTCTATCGATTGAGTTCAGGATGATGCTGCCACATACGTGATTCTCTGGTTGTTGTCTGTTCTAGTTGGTTCCCAGTGCACAGAACTTCTTTAGGATGTTTTTCATAGCAGGGTTGGCTTTGGAAAAATCCCATAGTCTGTTTATCCTGGAATGTTTTGATTACATCATCATATTTGATGGACAACTTTGCTGGGTAGAGGATTCTCGGTTGGCAGTTTTTGTCTTTCAGGGTTTTATATATGTCTCCCCGTTGCTTTCTTGCCTGCATAGTTTCTGTTGAGAGATCCGAGCTTAATCTGATTTGCTTGCCTTTGTATGTTACACTTCTCTTCCCTAGCTGCTTTCAGGATTCTATCCTTATTTTTGATTTTGGAGAGCTTGATTATTTTATGTCTTGGTGATTTTCTTTTAGGTGTCTATCCTTCCTGGGGTTCGTTGAGCTTCTTGAATGCTTACCTTTTTGCTTTTCAGGATGTTAGGGCAAGTTTCTTCCAGAAGCTCTTCAACCATCTCCTCTGTGGATTTGTGTGATTCTTCCTGTTCCAGAATGCCAATAATTCTTATTTCTCTTCATGTTGCCCAACATGAATCTTAGGCCGTCTTCAGATTTTTTTTATCCTTTTTTTGCGCTTGCTCTTCTTAGTAGTGTTGAGAGATTTATCCTCTAGCTCACTTGTTCTGGCTTCTATCTCTTCAATTCTACTCCTTTGCCCTTTCAGTGTATTGCCCATTTCTGATATTCTATTATTAATCATTTGGACCTTTTTCTGTAGGTGTTGTTTCCAATGCTGTATCTATTTTATTTGATTGTTCCTGTAGTGCTTTCCTGACTTCTTCCTTATTTTTCTCTACTTCTTTGGATAGTGTTTTGATAGATTTTATAATCCTTTTGCTGAATTCCTCCTCAGGCATTTCCAAAGCCTATCCTCCTTCCAGTATGGAGTGTAGGTGTACTTCCAGCTCATTTGCCTCACTTTATCTCATTTCTGGACATGTGCTGATGTGGTAATCTGCCTCTGTTTTTTGGGGCATATTCAGGAGTTATCTGTGGCCTTAATACTTAGAAGGGTGTGTATTTTGGTAATTTTTATGTTTTCTGATTGCCTCCTGGTAGATATGATCAGGAGATGGGCTTCCCTTTTTACTCTTCTTCCTGAGAAATTTAAAGATGCCACTGTTGGTCAATGTGACATAACTCAGGATTTAATATTTGGCCTATTTCCTCTTTAGTTACCTGTCTTGCTTCACAATCCCTGTTCAGGTCTTTTTCCTAGTTATAAACAGTTCAGACAGAGCTGGCTGTGGCCGTTTTGCACTGTGGTTTGGTTTTAAGTGGAAACTGTGACTTTAAATTTCAAGGAAATCTGTGCACATGCGTAGTAGAACCCTTCAGGGTTGGGGGTGTCCACTTGCTCAGGCACCCCCTCTAGTCACCAGAATGGAGGTGTGCAGACAGCAAGAGACCAATGAGCAGATACCAAAAAAAAAAGAATGTCCACACCTGCATCTCCACGGTTCTGTCAGGTGTTCTTGGCTGTTCTGATCCTTACCCCGCTTGGTCTCTCCCAAGATGGTGGCTCCGGGAGTAGTTGAGCATCTTGAATTAGAAAGCAATGGCTTTCTTGCGTCTGCTACAAATACCTGTAGTTGTAAGCCTTCCAACCTTCTAAATATTCCTTTATATGTGGTTCAGAGTTCTGGGACCATTCCTGAGCCTTCTTGGCTCAGTATTGTGTTGTTGTTGATGGGCTCCTCACTACACTTCTGCCTGATCTGACATCTTGTTTATTCTCCCGTTTCCATTTTGAAGGCTGTACTTGAACCACAACTCTTCTAACCAACCACAGATCTTAAAAGAACTGTGAACTTTAAGTGATTCTGTTATTTCATAGATTGGTTGGACTAGTTCTATTCAATGAAAAATGGAACTTCTTTTAATTACTGTGTTTAGCCTAGGGACTTTTCCATCTTATTCCTAGAGCAAAGCTCTATGAATCCTGTTTTATAGGACTTTAAGTTACTTTAGATATTTCTCTCTGGTTGTTACTCAGTGAATGTCCTCAGTAGTATGTGTCCCCTTGTCTGGAATGTTCTTTGTACGTGCTATTGACTTGGTTCCGACTCATAGTGACCTTATGTCCAACGGAACAAAACAGGGCACAGTCCCGTGACATTGTCACAATCAATGCTTTGTTTGAACTAATTGCTGCAACTGCTATGTCAGTCCATCTCACTGAAGATCTTCGTCTTTTTTGCCGACCCTGTACTTTACCAACCATGATGTCCTTCTACAAGGACTGGGCCCTTCTGATAATATGTTCAAACCTGAACTCTCACATACCCATCTACCAAGACTAGACTGGTTTGGTCTTCTGGAAGTCCATGGTATGGTCAATATTCTTTGTCAATACCATTACTCAAAGGCACAAATTCTTCCTTATTCATCGTATAGCTTTCAGTGTTAGTAGTAGTATTTTTAAACTTCGGTGGTCTTTGTTCTATGACAATAAACAGTTGAGAATATGAATTTGGCAGTCTTTGATATATCGATAGTATTAAGAGACTGCCTGAGATCACCAAATTGTGAATGTATGTAAAAAGGACCAAGGACTGAAAACTAGTCCATTCCAACAGTAAAAGAATGGGAGACATGGAGGAACTTATAGGGGACACTGTGACCAGGGAGATAAAAGGAAAACTGAGAATGTTCTAGAAGGCAATTAAGAACTCTCAAACGAAAGAATGATCAATTTTGTCACATGCTGCCAATAGTATAAGTTTGACTTTGATGCTGGCAGCCACAAAACACAGTTTGAATTAGCCATTTCAAATTCAACAAAACAATAATTGTTTTAGCAAGTTTCCTAAACTTAAAAAAAAAAAAAATTAAAGCGACATTTGTAGGTTTTTTTATTATTCTTACACACCCAATTCCCTCTTGTTCATTTTTTAAGGAATTGTTATTTACTTAGGATGCATTTTCTGTGAATTTATTTCATTGTCTTAAAAAAAAAAAGGCAAATATGGCCATTTTTGTGTGTTGGTTGTGACTTGAAATTGCAAGTCAAGAGCAAAGTTATCACTGATCTATGAGATTTTCATAGTACTAAGATTTCTAGTAAGGAGTACAGACAGCATTGTCATAGAAGGGACATAGGGCTACTCACAAAATTACTAAGTTGTGAAATAGCCAAATGGAAATTCTGTATTTTAGTTTCTAGTTATAATAAAACAGGTGCTTTTGACAGTTGTACTGGTGGTTTAGACACTTTGATATAAGTTGTTGTTGTTATATGCCATGGAGTCGGTTCCGACTCATAGTGACCCTGTACAGGGTTTCCGAGGCTGTAAATCTTTACAGGAGCAGAAAGCCTTCTCTTTCTCCCATGGAACAGCTGGTAGTTTCGAACTGCTGACCTTGTGGTTCACAGCCTGATTCGTAACCACTACGCTACCAGAGTTAGGATATTATAATGCATTTATTGCTTTCTATTGTTGTAAATAAGGAGCTCTGGTAGCGTAGTGGTTATGATTTGGGCTGCAAACCTTACAGTCAGCAGTTTGAAACTACCAGCTACTCTATAGGAGAAAGATGAGTCTTTCTGCCCCCGTAAAGATTTACAGCCTCGGAAACCCTGTACAGGGTCGCTATGGGTTGGAACCGACTCAACAGCACTTAACAACAACAACAACATGGCTTAAGGAGTCCTGGTGTGATGCTGTGGGTTATAGTACTGGACCATAAAGTTGGTTTGAACCACAAGGTCGGTGGTTCGACCTCACCAGCTGCTCCTTGGAAACCTTATACAGGGTTGCTATGGGTTGGAATCAACTCGACGGCATTTACAAACAACAACAACATTGTTGTTTAAGAAGTCCTGGTGTGGCGCTGTGGGCTAATGTGTCAGACTGCAAAGTTGTCTGAAATGAAAGGTCGGTGGTTCGACCTCACCAGCTGCTCCTTGGAAACCTTATACAGGGTTGCTATGGGTTGGAATCAACTCGACGGCATTTACAAACAACAACAACATTGTTGTTAAGTGCCCTTGAGTCAGATCTGCGTTCCGAGCTGGTGAGTCTGAACCATTAACCTTGTGGCTCAAACCAACTTTATGGTCTAGTGCTTATCCTATAGCACCACACCATAACTCCAAAACAAAGAAACCTGTAACTGGCTGTGACCAGTTAGTTGTAAATCCCACTGCAGTTTAGATCGTTTCTCCGCAGACATAATAGCTTGGGTTTCCTCCATCTCTTGTTTTTTTTCACCCAATTAAGGTTGTGTTTTTCCACATGAAATGTTTCTCCCCCATCTACACCTGCCTTCAGAGACTCTGAATCACAGATTTAAAGTATCCTTTCCAAATAAGCAAGAATGACATTCTGTTAATAGGATGAACAGCTGGTCATGTAGAAATTCTCTGGAATGCTCACTTGTCCTACAAAGGCAGATAAACAGATGTTTCGTGTAGTATTTGTAACAGATTAGTCATTTAAAATGTAATTTTATTAGAAATCTTTAAATAATTTCAGTAATTGCTTTTCTACTGAAAAAAAAGTGCTCATCCCTAAACTTCAACATTTTACCAAATGCAATTTAATGGGACTAAAGATTGCACTGGGATTTCCCATTTGCTAAAGCATTCTTCCTTAGAGTAACAGTCAACCCTTCCAAGTTTAAAAGTTACCCTTTGTTCTCCATTACCTTCGGGATTTAGTTCTTTCTTAGCAAGACACACAAGCCCTAAACCCTTTGGAATTTGACTCTTGTCAACCTCTCCAAGCTCATCTCTCACTTCTTGCCCTCTTCTTTGTTCCAGTCATACAGAGCTAAGCTTTCACTTCCTCCTCGTGTACAAGCGGCAAGCTGCCTTTCCTCCTAACTTGCCCAACTCTGAGGTGTCCATTCCTGGAGTATTTCTTGTGATTCGTATTTCTTTCTAGTTGGTGTTTACTTAATGGATGAATTTCTTCAAGAGACTTGGTCTCTCGGTTTATGCTCTCTATTCTGCCTTAGGCCCTGGTGTGGCGCTGCAGGATAAGCACAAACCCAGCAACCACGCTCTAAAACCCTATACAGGGTCGTCCAGAGTCAGAGCTGACTTCACGGCGCACACCACCACCACCTCCTTGGAAGCGACTTCTGCAGAAATTCTGTAGAAGGGAACTAGGGCCAAATATGGCATCAGATTCCAAAATAGAGCCCTGACCCTTTACGTTGTTGCAAAGAGTGGGAGATGCAGCGTCAAAGGGTGGGAGATGCGGAGGCAGTGACCTGGCTTTTGGAGGACTCAACTGTCTTGAAGGGGACGTTTCTCAGCACAGGGCTTTCCCTTGCTTTGTAAATTAGTAAATAGTTAAATTGAGAGGGGTGGAAGGATGCACGGCTGGGTCAAGGACGTAACTGGCGAGTTAAGTCTGGATTGGTGCTTGCGCTCCCTTGTCGAGAAAAGGCAAGACGCCCACTAAAGTACTGTGGGTACAGCTTTCTCTACTTCCAATCAGAACCGGCAGTAGCACTAGTGCGTTGATGTAACAATAGCCCATTCCGTCCCAAGAAGAGCTACTTAATAACCGTGAGCGAATGTACGTGTAAAGACACCATGTCCTTTTGGCCTTTGTGCTCTATGTTTATGTAGGCGTCCCGTGGAGGGAGGCACACTTCCGCGGGACTCCGCTGCTCTCTTATTCCCAGCACCGGCTCGTCGGGGCCGCTACACTGCCTCGGCGAAATGTGGGAGTCCGGTAACTACCTGCCTTCACAGCCCTAGTCTCACTTTTTGAGACTGTTAGCAGACAGACCCCGAAAGACGGTGGCAATGGTCCATCAGCGCCCTCTGGGTGTCGGGATTCGTCGTCAGGCAGCTGGCGGCAGCCCAGGACGGCAAACAGTTTCTGGAGCTTGGGTCCCAGCAGCCCTCCGGAGGAAGGATCACGGAAGCGAGTGGGCGGCGGGAGGCGGAGCGAGGGACGTGGGGGCGTGGACACAGCGGGCTTTGGAAAGGCCCCAAGTTAATGAGGCGTGCGCCGGCAGCCGAGCACCTCTCAGAACTGGGCTTCCCCCCGCGCTGCGGGCGCCAGGAGCCGCCTTTTCCGCTGGGTGTCACTCGGGGGTGGAGGAGATGGCCCATTCAAAAGCACCGCGAGGGGGCCCGGCCTGTGCCCTTCAGTGAACGCTCGCAAGAGGACGGCAGAGGCCCGGCGGCTCGCAGCTCTGGGACCTTGTGGCGCATCAGGACGCGGCTGCCAGTCTGTCCGGACTTGGAGCCGCCGCCGTTTTGCCTCCTGCGTGTCAGCTTCTTCTGCGCGCTCCGGGCGGGCGGCCGCGGCAGCCGCTGGGGTGAAGACGGCGCGCGATTACTTCTGCTGCCCCCAGCCCGGGCTACTGGAAGCGGAGAGGCCGGGCCGAGCTGTGGCCCCCCTTATGCCAGTAGGATGCTGGAGAGCAGCGGCTGCAAGGCGGTGAAGGAGGGTGTGTTAGAGAAGCGCAGCGACGGGTTGCTGCAGCTCTGGAAGAAAAAGTGCTGCATCCTCACTGAGGAGGGACTGCTGCTCATCCCGCCCAAGCAGCTGCAACATCAACCACAACCTGGACAAGGGCCGGGGCTAGCCGAGCCGTCCCAACCCGGAGGTCCTGCTGTCGCCGGCCTCGAGCCGCCGGTTAAGCTCAAGGAATTGCACTTTTCCAACATGAAGACAGTGGACTGCGTGGAGCGCAAGGGGAAGTACATGTACTTCACTGTAGTGATGGCCGAGGGCAAGGAAATCGACTTTCGGTGCCCGCAGGACCAGGGCTGGAACGCCGAAATCACGCTGCAGATGGTGCAGTACAAGAACCGCCAGGCCATCCTGGCGGTCAAGTCCACCCGGCAGAAGCAGCAGCACCTGGTTCAACAGCAGACCCGGCCGCCGCAGCC
>NW_006408688.1:6758078-6786842 GCF_000296735.1 Chrysochloris asiatica | reverse complement strand
AAAAAAAAAAAAAAAAAAAAAAATCAGCCCAAGTAAACTAAAGACAGGAAGGTCGGGCAGTGAGACATTGAGGACCGCCTCCTAGGCGACCTGAACTCGCGCTTGTTGGGTGATGTGCACCCCAGGACACCGCTGGTTCTAGGTGTCACCAGCGCCTCTTGATTGCTGTCTTTCTGAGCACTCTTGTTTCTCCGAACTGGTCCAAAATCAACTGGGTCTGGGAAGAGTCTGGGCCACCTACTTCATTTCGTGTCATTTCTTTCCAGGTTTGAGGACTTGAAGTGAGACGAGCACATTGCTATTGTCTTCACTTGATGGAAACAAAACAGTCCACCCGCCCCAAACCAGATCAAGTAGTTTGGACATCACACAACTGTTAACTTGCGATCTGTTACTTTTCTGCACTCTTCATCACAATGCAGGAAACAATTTGGAGTCAAGACTTTATTTATGAACATTTAAGAAGATGATGTAGTCTGATGGACCTTCTAGGAGAGATTATGTACTGTAATTTTATTTTAATGTATTTTGATTTATGATTATTTATTAGTTTTGTGTGTGTGTGTGTGTTTTAATGCTTGTTCTAAGACATTTCTGAATGTAGGCCATTTCCCAAGAAAGAAACTTTAGGTAAAAAAAAAAACCCTATTCCTTAGGAAGTCCTTCTCTTGGAAAAGAAAAAAGCAAGGTTGGTGGAGGGGAAACATTAAGAATCCATTCATTATTGCTGGAGAGCATTTTCGAAAGGTCGGATACTTTCTTTGTTATGCCAGGTGGTTGAAATTAAATTCTGTGCTGACTGTTTTTTTCTTTAGCAATGTTTCATGTAGAAATTTAAACATGCTAAAGGTTCAGAATTGTGTGTAATTATGAAAATTTAATGCTCAAGATAGTGCTTTTCTAAAATGCTATCAGTAATAATGGTATCCGGCTTCAAAATGCCATTTAAAATATAACCCAAAAGATAGCAGGGTGATCATATCTTGATTATACGATAGGGCTAGGTCTATTGTAGGAAAAGCCTTCTGTGTGGGAGGGGATTGATAAGAGTCCTTTTGACTGTAATTTACAGTATAAATGCATTCATTAGATGTTTTATTTCAAAAAAGTAGTGGGAGGGGAGGGACTAGGGATAGAATCATTCCACATATTTGAGAGAATATCTGTATGTGCCCCAGACTATAATTTTTCTTCAAGAGCAAAAACTTCACACACTTGACTTGAATCACATTTTCTGATCCTTTTACTTTGTTCTAGAAGTACACTGAAGAATCTCATTGTTTAAAATGCGTTTTGTAAATATTTCAAAGGATTAGGAGTCAAAGCTTTTTGTTTCAATACTGAAAATAATGTTGGTCAGGAAGACTGTTTTACTTTTTATTGCCTAGGAGAAATTTGAGGGTTATGTGTTTTGTGTTAGGTTAGCAAAACCTAGAAATTGAAAAAAGAAAGCCTAGATTTAAAAAATGAAAGACCTTGATTTTTCTGTTGGAACACAGCCCCAGTCTTGTTTCAGCAATCTGGGAAAATAAAAGGAGGATGTGCTTTTAAAAGGTGGAACAAATAGTCTTCTGTGTTAAATCAAAATGGTCAAAATCCACAAGGGCAGATGCTACATATGTTTGTAAAGAGCCATAGATGCCACCAACTTCTCATGTGACTGAAAACCACTTCCTAGCTTCATGTTTTTATGAAAGGGCCTCTGGGTTTTCTATTTTTGTTGTGTGTTTTTTTTTCTCTTTCACAAAGGATTGGTCAGGATTTTTCCAGCATTCAATTTGGAACGATCAGTGTTAGGCCAGTAAAAAGTTATATACTTAAGAAATAAAAATAAAATTACAATCTTAAAGATACCTTTATTTTCCCTGTAGCTAGAAAGGACCTTCACTGTCAAATTATTTTTTGGAGCAATATTTAAATGATGAAATTTATTAAGGGAGAAACCAGAACCTAAGCTAATTGACTTCAACATTCATTGACTTCAGGCTGCAGGTTGTTAAAGACACTCTGCAAAGTTTTAAAACTTCATTTGACATATATGATACATCATATGCTGGGCTGCTTAGAGAGCTAGGTGTAAAGGAGACTTCTTAAGTGAAGTTTGGTACAGTTTCCTTAGAGCTACTGCTGTATTTTTGAGGAATGCCTCAGGCATAATACTGTAGTTGTAATACAAGATCATAATAACCCAAATTAAACCACAGTTTTTTCCAGATGAGTGTTTTTCCTTCCAAATTTCTGTGCTTAAAAAAAGAGTAAAACACCATGCCCAATATTTTAAAAATTAAAACTCATGTAGATTCTTAAAAGAGACATTTGTATGGCTTCCTCTTAGCTGCTGAAATTACATTTCCCCTCAGTAACCATGGGTCTTAATTGGACCACCAGAATCTTGGTTACTTGTCTTTCTTCAGCACCTGCTTCTTGGCCAGCTGTGAGGATTATATATTTATGGTGCGTGACCCCTCTTTGTGACCCTAGGTCTGAACCCCTGGGACCTCTGAAAAATAAGGGGAGTAGGATGGTTTTTGCTGTTGTGACATTTGAAAATTACAAGCATGCTTAATAAAACAACATAAATACAAAATGTAAATCATTTACTGTTCAGTGACTATATCTTACTGAAAGGCAATTATGACACCTGCCCCTAACAAACCACCTGAAATGTTAAGAGGCCTGATAAATCAGCTTTAGGAAAAATGGTGAAAAAATTTCTTTCATCCCAAGAAAGAAGCAAGAGGGTAGGTCCAATAAAACAAAACAAAAAACCATCCTTTAAATAAAAATAAAATGTAAAACATTAGAAAATTAAAGGGACCATTCCATTTTGGAAATTGAACTTGTCCTTGAACTTGTGTTGCTACCAAGCCTCCTATTAGTGAATTCAATAACTGTTGGATGAACAATTGGAAAAGGGAATAAAATTGTAACTCCCCAGCAGGTTTGGTCAGTTGGTTTACTTGTTCTCATGTGTCCTCCGAGCACAGATAGTACTTGGGTAGGCTAAGGACTTTGACAAGACTCCTTAAACATGATTTTTTATCATGGAAATCCATATATATTTATGTCAGACTTTAAAGGACTGCTGATGTCAAAGAGTAATGCTTATAAACCCACTGAGTTAATTCAGACTCCTAGCGACATTATAGGGTTTCCATGGCTGTTATCTTTACAGAAGCTGACTGCTACATCTCCCCTGTGAAGCAGCTGGTAGGTTTGAATCAGGGCTTTGAACTGATTTGTTCTGGTTCAACCTGAGGTTGAGAATTTGCATTTCCACCCAAGTATGTATATTGAATCAGGGGAATGTGGTGGTTCTGTAGGATAAGCACTGGACTGAGAATCCTAAAGTTAGCAGTTAGAACCCACCAGACACTACAAGAGAAGGAAAGGGCTTTCTGCTCCCGCAAAGATTTATAGTTTCAGAAACCCTATATACAAGGTCATTATGACAAGGAACTGACTCGATGGCTATTAACAACATACTGAATCAGAATCTACAGTTTAACAAGATCCTCAGCTTGTAGGCTGTAGTTCTCCAGGTTGTAGGCTGTAAAGATACTCTGCAAAATTTAAACTCTTACTCATACTTACACATAAGAATCGTGATGGGGGTGAAAAACACCCCTTATACATCACTTGATTAAAAGGAGTTTCTTTCACCTGTGAACATTGTTAGGCTAACAAGCCAAGCTAAGTTGAAAGGCCTGTTTTAACTCTTCTCTGCTATCATATAACAAATATATTTATCATGCATATTTCTCTTCAAGATCCCCAGTTTTAAATCTGACACTAAAATTGCTACCAGTGTGTGAGTTCAAACACATTGCTTGCTTTCTGTTCCCAGGGAAAGCCGCTTGAGTCTAGCTTGGCTCCAGGTGTTTACAATACCACTTAAGTAGCGGGCTTAGAAGAGGCATCTAAGAGTTGCGGGAAGCCTGGAGCAATCTTATACAATTAGAGCTTTGTGGGATGAAAATAAGCCTTTGAACAGTGGTTCCCCACTCCCCCTTTTCCTGTAAATATCAAATGAATTGTTTATTACTCTACCAATAAGATATTCTCAGTAGAATGAATTTTAAATCTGGAAGTTACAGAGATCAGTGTTTAATTCACTAGTGATTCAAGAGAAATGCACCTATGTATCTAAACCAACCTAAGATGTAATCATTGTGGAATTTTGTTGAATGAGTTTTAAAACACTTTCTAAATTCTTGACATTTTTGCAGGGGGACTTTTTGATTTTCAGATTTACATCAGATTGGGTGGGAAAGTGGTCTGCAACTTTGTTTAGACATTTTCCAAAAGGGAGTGAGTGTAGTAGGATCAAACAGTTTTCTTAGGATAATGATGTTCAATACAGGAAACAGATGGGTTTTGGGTCATTGGGAACATTTGTATAAGCTCTGGTAGAGCTTGCTACTCAGTACCCTCAAGTTGCTGTGGTGGCGATCTGTTGGACAGTAAGAAAGCAGGTTTTGACAATGGTAAGTGCCGTCGAGTTGATTCTGATTCATAGCAACTGTGTATAGGGTTTCCAAGGAGCAGCTTGTGGGTTTGAACAGTGTCACGCCAGTCAATAGGTTGTCTTTAAAACAACAGTATTTATTTTGAGATGAAAAGTAAAACAATTGTCTGTTACATTCTGCAGTTAGCCTTCTGATTAAATTTTCAGAATATGCGAATACAAACTTCCGAAAATACCACCACATACCAAATGCTTTACAAACTGTCACATTTGTGAAGTTAATAGTGTGGTCATAATTTGTATAAATATGCCACTGTAATGACTTTGGAGAGATGTATTTATTTTTCATGTTTTCAAAATGCATTCCATTTCAAATAAAGTATCTATTGAGACGCTCTTGGAGAGTTGAAGGAATTGTTCACCTGGCACATACATTCTGTGTTCCTCTGGGAAAAAAGGTCCTAAAGTGTTTGACCGTCAAGGCCAGGACTATTATGGGAAGAAAAAGACCATTTGTAAGATTAGGTTTTCAGTTTCAAAAAAATTCACCTGATAATTTTGAACATAGAAGGTCATTTGGTGAAATAATAACCTTTCAGAATGCTAATGCATTTGAGCTGAACTTCTACAGTGCCGCAGAGAAAGCTACAAGCCTAGTGAATTGACTTGGCAGCAGTTCCCTCTTGGGTTCCAGATAGAGATTCCAGTCCTCCTAGGTTTCTTGAAGGAGCCCTCATGGCTCAGTGGGTTAAACACTGGACTGCTAACTCACTGGTTCAAACTCACCAACCTCTCTGCAGAAGAAAGATGAGGGAGTCTGTTTTCATAAAGATTTACAGGCTCAGAAACTCAGAGAAATGGTTCTACTCTGTTCTATAGGATCGCTATGAATCGGGATAAACTCAATGCCAGTGGGCTTGCTATTTTAGGGTTCTTGGGAGGGTGAGGACTTGACTCACATAATCCTCCTTCAAACAGGATATAAAACTTCCTGTTTTGTGTGAGCCACTGAAGAGGGACTCGATTCTTTGACAAAGTACTTGTAAATCTCAAGAGACATGAAAATGTATAAAGAAAGTATAAATAGGAACTTGAAGGCACATTCCTAAGAATAGTCTTATTATAGACTTATATACTGCTTTATTACTCTTCCTTTTTCTTTTGAAGAAGAAATGAAATTTCAGAAGACAAATTACTGCCATTAGGAAGGGACTTTAGGACACTGAAATAAATATATGTAGTAGGTGGTAAAGAAGGATGGATGTGAGCTATCGGTTCAAGACCCAGTTCTACCACTTACTGTGTAGGTCTTGTACCTCTTAGCAGCTCAATTTACTTCTCTGTAAAATAGAGTTAAATACCTTAGAGTTACTGAGAAGATTTAATAAGTTAATGCAAATAAAAGTGCTTAGGATAGTGGCTAGTACTGCTAAGAAAGGAAGCTCCCCATATTTTAGAACAGACAAAGGGGCTTGGAAATCACTATTGCCATGTTGTTACATTCTCTCGAGTCAATTCTGACTCATAGTGACCCTGCACAGGGTTTCCGAGGAACAGCTATTGGGTTTGGAATACCAACCTTGTGGTTTGCAGTCCCATGAATGTCATATCCTACAAAGCCACTATTTTGAAGCTATGATTTTTATTTTATTTTCTAAGGTCTCAACACTTTTTTTAAAATGGTAAATACAGTATGATGTTTGTTGTTGGTAAGTGCCATCCAGGCTTTTCCAAGTAATAACCACCCTGTGTAGGGTTTCTGAGAAGTGGATGATGCGTTTGAACTACTCACTTTGTGGTTGGCCGTCCATTGTTTATCTTACAATGAAAACAACAGGACTCCAAAATTTGGAAAAAGGAAAAAGATTATTCATAATACTATCATTCCCTCTCTCCCCCCCCTCCACACACACAATTATGGGGTTTATTAGGGAAGTGAACTGGCTACAATTCAGAATCAAAACCAATTCCAGATACAGCAGTTTTCCAATCAGGAATGGCTCTTCTCTGCCATACTGCAGACATGCTTTACTTTTTTTTTTTTTTTTAGTGTTTTAGTGTGAATTATGTGATAGTTTACATGAAAGAACATTAGCTTTACATTCATCCTATCGTATATCATTTCATTGCCATGGTTACAATCCCCTCCATGCAGCCTCAACCAACCAAAGGGTATACCCTGCAAGCTTGCCCTTCAATTGTCAGCACACAGCCCCTCTCCCTCTCTGGGTCTAGAGTCCCCAGCTGCTCCATTTCTGGCATCACTATTTCTCTGGGTAGGGTCCCGCACTCCACTCTTCTCTGTTGATGGTTCCAGGGGCCTCCGCTCCTAGACTGCAAAGTCAATCACTCCCCTCCTTTTGTACAAAACGTCTACCTTTACATTTCCAACCCTCACAATCAGTCCTGATAACAATTATTCACCATTGTATCACAAGAGACCTATCCGCATCTCCTTTCATTAGTCCGGCCCAGACAGATTGGATACTACTCAGTGGAGATTCTACCTTCCTCCATGCCATCTGGATCTATGCTCCCTCTTGAAAACTTGTAAGCCAGTCACTTCTTGCCTTTGTAGCCCCCCATTTTGGGTAGCCAATGTCCAAGTTGTCCATCCCTGTCTACTCTGTGTATGGAGGGGGTGGGAATGATCCTCACTGTAAATATTTGTTCCCTCTTTTGAGCTACTGCATCCATAGGTGGTGTTGTTAGGTGCCATCGAGTTGGTACTGACCCATAGTGACCTTATGCACAGCAGAACGAAACACTGCCCGGTCCTGGGCCAGCCTCACTACTGTTGCCATGCTTGAGTCCATCAATGCTGCCACTTGGCCAATCTATCTCGTTGGGGGTCTTCCTCTTTTTCTCTGACCCTCCACCTTACCAAACATTGACTGTTATGATTCTCCATTGACTGTTATGATTCCCCAAAGCACCTGTTTTCCCTCAAAACTCTTGCAGTTAAATCTCAGAATCTAATTCTCAAGGACTCTGTCTGTGACCATGTCTGTCTGTCTGTATGGATATAGGTATACTCCCAGCACCAGGAGGGGTAGTGGTTTTGGGAGCAGGATACGCAAATACAGCATAATGGTGAAGTCTAGAATTTAGTTACTGTGTGTCAGCAGGTCAAATTCAACTCATATGACAGAGCAGAACTAACCAATAGGGTTTTGTATGCTGAGGAGTCCTGGTATGATGCCATGGGATAAAGCACTGGACTGCAAGGTTGGTTTGAATCACAAGTCGACAGTTCAAACTCACCAGCTGCTCCTTGGAAACCCTATACAGGGTTAGTATGAGTTAGAATCTAATTGAAGACACTTAACAGCAACAATACTTTTTACAAGAGCAGATTGGCAGATCTTTTCTCTCATGAAGTGGGTTGGCTGGTAGGTTTAAACAGCTGACATTTTAGTGCTTAACTATTGTATCATTAGAACTCCTTAGGCTTTAGAATAGTGATTTTCAACCTAGAGCAATTTTGTCTTCCAGGAGACATTTGGCAATGGCTGGTGATAATTTTGGTTTTCACAACTGGTGGTAGATCTAGATCAAGGATACTGCTAAGCATCTTGATCCTATAGTGCACAGGATAGCCAATTCCCCAGAACAACCAAAAAAAAAAAAAAACACAAAAAAATTTATAATGCTTATAATATCATTAGTACTGTGGTTAAAAATCCTCCTTTAGAGTCAGAATGTCTTATTTTCTTATTAGCTAAGTTACTTAGACAAATTATTGAATTTTTGTTTAACCTTTGTTTTCCCATGTGGAAAGTACAATAATTATTATAATAATTAATAATCATTACTATTGTACTTGTGTCATGGAATTGTCAAACCAAAATTAGTTCACATAAAGGTCTAGTGCTATTCCTGCCACAAAGTAAGCATTCAGTAAATTGCATGATTATGAGTCAAAATCAACTTGAAGGCGATGGGTTTGGTTTGGGTATCATCATCTTCAAGGAAACCTAGTGGCACAGTGATTAAAATGCTTGACTATTAACTGAAAGGTTATTGGTTTGAACACACCAGCTGTTCCATGGGAGAAAGGTATGGGAGTTTGCTTCTGTAAAGATTTCCAGTCTTGGAAATCCTATAGCAAAGGCCTACTCTGTCCTTCCTTTAGGGTCTCTATGAGTCAAAATTGACTCAACAACAGGGCTGGTTTTCCATCTTTGGATCATCATCATCATCACCATCATTTAAACTCATGATTTTAAAGACACCTATCCCATAGAATTGATGTGTTATTTCATTCATTTACCTATTGTCAGCTAATGAGTTTCTGTCTTTATGCTCTTATCAATAATGCATAAAGTAACAGTAAACGTCTTCCTACATGCATCATATTGAAGAAAGCACTAACTTGGGTTCTAGCTCTGACCATACTTAGTCTTGTACTTTTATACACCTCCTTTAGTCTCTCTGTGCCTTGGTCTGCTCATTTGGAAGTAAGAATAATAATTTGCCCTTGAGAAGCTATTGTAGGCACAACATGAAGTGACGGTGAAATCTACTTGAAGTGAATTCCTAGTGCCACTGCTTATCCACTTTATTTCAGTAAAGCATTATGGGATTGAAAGCACTATTATTATATGGATACCATTTTAATAATACATATTAGCCATTTCATGGGAGAAAGATGATGCTTTCTGCTCCCATAAAGATTTACAGCCTCAGAAATCCTGTGCAGGATCACTATGAGTTGGAACCGACTCTGTGGTACTTAACAACAACAACTATTTTAAGGGGGGTTGGGTGTTATGTATTCATTCACATACATTTATTCTAATCCAAGTAATTTGCATTTAAGAAATAGGATGTTACTGAACTAGAACTGTAACATCACTTAAGCCCTACGTTTTTGGAGAATTTGAGCCGAATTTGTATTTGTGTTAAAGTAGAAGGAATCATATAAAAAACAATGCAACTGTCCAGAATTACTGACAGAACAACCTGAATTATGAACACACGGACTGTTTGAATCCATTGAACTAGGTGTCCCCTTGCTTTGTTTTTCTCAAACAGTTGCTAGAATCTCTCTCCACATAGAAAGGCCATAGTCAAGTAACTGTCCTAAGATGAAGTTTTTAGAGCCTTCGCCCTGTATACAAAGTGAGTCTGATTAGCAACAATGGTACAGGTGGGGTTCAAAGGACTTTGGAAATTTAGATGACCATGATAGACTGTTGATATAGGCAGGTCTTATTGATTTGAGGGCTGTTATGAATCCAGTTTTATCATGGAGAGTTTGTGAAGACCTAAGAACAGAGATTTACTTTTTAACTCCTTGTGGTATAGTGAACTATTTTTCTTCTACCATAGTTTTTGTAAGTCTCACCAGAGAACTGGGTTGTTGTTGTTAGGTGCCATTGAGAAGGTACTGACTCACAGAGACCCTAGGCATAACAGAATGAAACACTACCAACCTCACAATTATTGATCGCTATGTTTGAGCCCATTGCTGCTGCCACTGTGCCAGTCCATCTGGTTGGAGGTCTTCCTTTCTTTCTCTGACCCTCCAGTTTACCAAACATGATATCCTTCTCCAGGGACTGGTTGGTCCCTTCTGATAATATGTTCAAAGTATGAGAGACAAAATCTGGCCATCCTGGCTTCCAAAGAGCGCTCTGGCTGTACTTATTCCTACACAGATCTGTTCGTTTTTTGACAGTCCACGGTACTTTCAATATTCTCCTCCAACACTATAACTCAAATGTATCAATTCTTCTACCGTCTTCTTTATTCACTATTCAACTTTCACATGCATATGAGGTTATTGAAAACACCATGGCTTGTGTCAGGCACACGTTAGTCCTCAAACTGACATCTTTGCTCTTCAACACTTTAAAGAGGTCTTGTGCAGCAGACTTGCCTAATATTATTTGTCATTTGATTTCTTGGTTGTTGCTTCCATGAGTGTTTATGGTTGCTCTGAGAAAAATGAAATCTTTAACAACTTTAGCCTTTTCTCCATTTATATGGATATTATTTATTGGTCCAGTGGTGAGGATTTTTGTCTTATGTACATTGACATGCAACCCATACTGAAGGCTGTGGTTTTTGATCTTCCTCAGTATTTTAAGTCCTCTTTGCTTTCAGCAAGCAAGTTTGTATCATCTGCGTATTGCAGTTCGTTAATTAGTCTTCCTTCAATCTTGATGCCACGTTTTTCTTCACATAATCCAGTTCCTCAGATTATTTGCTCAGCATACAGATTGAATAAATATGGTGAAAGAATACAACCTTAGTGCACACCTTTCCTAATTTTAAACCATTCAGTGTTCCTTTGTTCTGTTAGAACAACAGCCTCTTGGTCTATGTACAGGTTCCTCATGAGTACAATTAAGTGTTCCGGAATACTCATACTCTACAATATTTTCCATAATTTATCATGATACACACAATCTAAAGCCTTTGTATAGTCAATAAAACATAGATAAGCACCTTTCTGGTATTCTCTGCTTTCAGCCAAGATCCATTTGACGTCAGCAATGATATCTCTCATTCCACATCCTTTTCTGAATCTGATCTTTAGTCTTTAGTGTCTAATGCATCAAATCTGTTCTTCAGATGATCTCTAAATTCAGGTGAGATATATTCAAGGTCATGTTTTGGCTCTCGTGGACTTATTGCATTTCTTCAGCTCAGCCTGAATTTGCATATGAACAAATGATGATCTGTTCCACAGTCTGCCTCTGACCTTATTTTGGCTGATAATATGAAGGAAGCTTCCTACCATCTCTTGACACAGGTGTAGTCAATTTGATTTCTGTGTATTCCATCTGGTGAAGTCCATGTGTATAGTCATCTTTTATGTTGTTTAAAAAAGGTATGTGCAGTAAAGAAGTCATTGGTCTTGCAAAATTCTATCATGGAATCTCCAGCATTGTTTCTCTCACCAAAGTCATATTTTCCAACTATTGATCCTTCCTGCTTGCTTCCAACCTTTGCATTCCAATCACCAGTAATTATCATACATCTTGATTGCATGTTTAATCAATTTCAGACTAAAGAAGTTGGTAGAATTCTTCAATTTTATCATCACTGGGTTTAGTGGTTGGTGTGTAAATTTGAATAACAGTGGTATTAACTGGGCTTCCTTGTATGCGCATGGATATTATCTTATCACAGACAGTATTGTACTTCATGACTGATTTATTTTTTTTAACTTTCTATGTGAATTGAGTGAAGGTTTACAGAGCAGATCATTAGCTTTATATTCAACATATCATATACTTTGCTTCGTTACATGATTGCAATCCTCTCCATGCACCAACAGTTAACAACATTTACCTCTATTCACTTTAACTGCTACATTCCTCCATGAGTCTTCTGCCACACCCATCTTTCCTCTGCCAACCTCCCTCCCATTGTGTATTGCTGCTCCGTCTCCCATGTGTGTCTACCCTCTAGTGCATGAATCAAATAATTTCCTTCTCCTACCATAACCATCATAGACTGTTTCTTTTATTAAGGATTCCCCGCCTCCCCCCTTTTTTTTAGTACAAAAAAAATTCACGCTGGAATATCTGATCATTTAAACAATAAAAGGACACATTCTGGAATCCAGCCTCTTGGCCGCCAGCATGCAGCCTTTCTCTTTCCATGAGTCTAGAGTCCTCAGCTGCTCAATCTCTTCATTCCATCACCTCTGCCTCCATCTCTGGTGTCACTGCTTCTTTGGTTAGTGTACTGCACTCCACTCATGCTCTTCTCTCTTGATAATCCTAGCATCCTCTGTTCCCTGAATGTAAAATGAACTACTATCCCCTTTTTGTTGTACAACTTCTACCTTTACAGTTGTGACAATTGCAATTACCATGACTGCTCTTGATATGTTCTTTTTGATGATGAACACAACGCTCTTCATCTTCATTTTGTCATTCCCAGTAAACTATGTGATTGTCCGATTCAAAATGGCCAATGCTAGACCATTTCAGCTCACTAATGCCTAGGATATTGATATTTATATATTCCATTTCATTTTTGACAAATTCCAATTTTCCTAGATTCATACTCCGCAATTCCATGTTCTGATTATTAATGGATGTTTACAGCTGTTTCTATGGATTATGACTTGTGTCTCATAAGCAAATGAAGGTTCTGAGGGCTTTACTCCATTCGCATCATCATGGTCAACTTACTTTGGGGAGGTAGCTCTTCCCTAGTTACATTTTGAGTGTCTTCCAACCTGAGGCTCTCATCTTCCTGTACTATATCTGACAATATTCTGGTGCTGACAGGGTTCTACTGTGATTCAAAAGGTTTTCAGTGACTAAATATTATGAAGTAGTCCGTTTCTCTTTCTTCCTAGTCTGTCTTAGTCTGTCAGCTAAAACCTGTCCACTGTGGGTGACCCTGCTGGTATTTTTAATACCCGTGGCATAGCTTCTTGAATCACAGTAACATACAAGCCACCACAGTATGACAAACTGGCAGACTGGTGGTGGAAATGACTGGGTTGTACATGCAAATAAGATGCAGGGGACTCTAATGGGGGGATTGGTTAGTTTTGCCATCTTGATAGGTTTTAAAGGAGCCATCTCAGAAGCAGAGACAGATGATCCTGGGGCCATCAAAAAAGAAGAGCCAGGGTGGAGTGTGAGATCCACTGTGTGGAAAAGTGGAAGCAGCAGAGGTGGTGGCAGAGGCAGTGGCTGGTAGAGACAGAGCAGCAGGCTTCCTGGCCAATGGATTGAGTAAAGCTAAGTGCTTGCAGAATTGAGTGTTTTTTGGGCATTCATCAACAGAGCTAAAGATGATTATAACACTGCTGGAGCAGGGCAGAAGCCAAAGGGCCACATGGCTAAGAAGAGATGTTCCTGGCTGGAGAATTTCTGTATCCTGAGTTGATTCTGATCTTGAATTGCATCCTTTTTTGGTGCTGTGGTAGCGTAGTGGTTACAAATCAGGCTGCGAACCTTAAGGCCAGCAGTTCGAGACTACCAGTTGTTCTGAGGGAGAAAGATGAGGCTTTCTGCTCCCGCTTTCTGCGACCCTGCATAGGGTTCCAAGATTTACAGACTTGTAATCCTATGCAGGGTCGCTATGAGTCAGAACTGACTCCACTGTACATAACCACCAACCACCAACCACCATGGTGCTATAGCCTAAGCACTAGACTGCAAGGGTGGTTTGAACTGTAAGGTTGGTGGTTCAAACTCAGCAGCCCTATATCGGGTTGCTATGAGTCAGAACCAACTCAATGGCACTTAAGAACAACAACTTCCCTAATAAACCCCATAATCGTATTGTCTGTGAGTTCTCTGTGGCCATTGCAATGGAATATGGAAGCCAGCAGAGAAGTAAAGAGAGGCATGGGAGGAATGGTTGGTGCCAGGATAGGGTAAAGAAGGTTGGAGCGCGGAGTCATGTCTGTCCTCTGCCTCATCAGAATCAGCCTTGGGCTAATGTGAAGTTTGATTCTCCGTCCCCCTTGTGAAGCCAGAGGAGGTCAGACATGGTCTCCACACCATCACTCTACCTGCTGAGACAAAACAAAACCCCCCAAACCCCATAACAACTTATTGCCACTGAGTTCATTCTGACTCATGGTAATCCTCTGTGCTACAGAATTCATAGGGTTTCCTTAACTGTAATCTTTTTGGAAGTAGTTTGCCAGGCCTTTCTTCTGTGGAGTTTCCGGGTGGGTTTGAATCACTAACCCATATGTTAGCAGCCAATTTTGCAAACTGCTTGCACTACAGAGCTAGAATGAACTGCTTCTGCAGTAGAGTGGATATGGGAGTGGCTTTCTCCCTTCTAAGGCACTCACCTAAGGTACTTGATGTTTAGTTAAGCTCCGGAAATGAAAACTTGAAAAAACAGCGTACGTAGTTATATTGTATATTCTCAAAACCTGCCAAAGCCGTTTATAACAGAGTGAGAAACCCATACTACAGTCCTTTAATGCCAGACATCCTGTGTTTCTGAAGCAACTGATAGATGAGTGTTCAACTTCTGTACCAAAAGAGACAGGAAATGACTTGGGGAGTTTAAAAGTTTTAGTTATGTCATACTGTCCTCCACTGGCTCTCTTCTTAAGCTGGCAGCTCATACTGCTATTGCAAGTCTTTTGAACTTTGCCTTAGCAAATTCTACTGAATATTGTGGCTTACCCCATCACGGCTGACTCATTACTGCAAAAGAGCAAACTGGTTTTGTGATTACAGAACGTCCGCAGATTATGAACAAGTTCCTAAATCTTGAACTTGTATGTAAGTTGAAACAGGCATAGCTCATGAAGCCAGTTAGTCAAATGATGGCCTTGTTGTTTTTGTTGTTGTTAAGTGCTATCCAGTCAACTCCTACTCATGTTTGCCTTAGTATAAAGTATGTAATATACCTTTCTATTCATAAAAACATTAAACACTTATAGATATATGAAAATATATTCAACATAATAATACAGTAATAATAATAATGTTTTGCTGTGCATTACAAAGTAGCATCCATTTGTAATTATAAACCGTTGTATGTATTTCAAATTTTTAATATGATAGGCTTTACGAGGGTTGGTTAGTAACTACAGGTTGTATGTAAGTCATACATTTGTAAAACGACTGTCTATAATTACAGTCAAAGGAGCCAAACTCGAATAGTTTTAGGCATATTCTCTGTGTGGTTTTTAGCTGGTAAAGAAATATTCATTTCTATAAAGCTCAGTAGAAGTTTATATATATAATATATATCAGTCTTAAATTTACAATTACATATATATATATATATATTCAATTTTCTTGCTAGTTGTCTATGAAGGTTGGGTGGTCAGCTTTTTGGTGTGGAGTCTGACGTCTGGAGGGTTGGGCAGACCTTTGAGTGTCAGTCTGGGTCCTGCCTTGCCTGAACACCTACCTCAAAGCAGCGGTGTGCTGCAGTGCTGGGAGTCTTTGTCATTTCCTGTTGCCAGTGTTTCATCACCAGTGCTGGAGGGAATAGCTCCAGTTTCAGTGGGAGAATCATCTAGTGACTTATCCTTTCAGTTTCTGACAGTGAAAGAGACTTCTAAGGTGGCTATTAGTATATACATTGTATTTGCAGGTGTGAGAATGAGTTTAATCCTTGCCACAGCACACTGGTTCACTAGAAACAAGCAAACAAACAAACCCAAAAAAACCCACCCCCACTCCCATTGAGTGAATTCTTGCTCATCATGAAGCTGTAAGAAAGAGATCTGCTCCCTAGAGTTTCCAAGGCTGCAATCTTTATGGAAGTTGACTATCATATCTCTCTCCTGTGGACCCGTTGGTGGGTTCGAATCTCACTTTTAGTAGACAGTCAAGTGCTTTATTAACTGTGCCACCTGGGTTTCTTATGGAGTAATTGTAATTGTTGTCAGAGATTACTGGTGCCTGTACAAAGTGCTAGGTAGCTGCTGGAAGACTCTTTAGTGGGTGGGTCATGGTTTATAGAGTGTTTGACCAAATGTTCTTTGTAAAACTTCAGGCAATAATAGACCTCTCCTCTAAACACCACTGTCAGTCAGTCAGTTTGTCATGCTGTGGTAGCATGTGTGTTGCTGTGATTCTGGAAGCTATGCTACTATTATTTTAAATACCAGCAGAGTGGACAGGTTTCAGCTGAGCTTCCAAACTAAGAGGCTAGGAAGAAGGAGAGATGGGCTACTTTCAAATATTTAGTCACTAAAAACCTTAAGAGCAGTGCAGCACTGAGAAATAGCACCAGAATATTGAAACATGATGAAGAATACCATATTATTGTTAGATATTTGTGCCAGAAAATGAGCCCTTCAGGTTAGGAGCCATCCAACCTTCCAACTGGAGAAAAGCTGCCTCAGAGTAGATTTTATTCATCACGTGATGACATGAACAGGGTAAAGCTTTCAGGACCTTCATTTGCTGATGGGGCACAACTCAAAATGAGGAGAAACAGCTGTAAACATCCATTAATAATCAGAACATGGAATGTACAAAGTCTGAATCTAGGAAAATTGGAAGTTGCCAAAAATTAAATGGAAGACATAAACATCTATATCCCAGGCATTAGTGAGCTGAAATGGACTGGTATTGGTCATTTTGAATCTGACAATCTCATGGTTTACTGTGCCAGGAATGACAACTTGAACAGGAATGGCATCACGCATTCATCATTAAAAACAAAAACAAAAACAAAAAACATTTCAAGAGCTATCTTGAAATATAATGCAGTCTGTCATAGGATAATATGCATATATACACACACCTACAAGGCAGACCAGTTAATATAACTTTTATACAAACTTATACACCAACCACTGAAGCCAGTGATGATGAAATTGAAGAATTCTACCAACTTCTTCAGCATTCTGGTGTGGCAATGCAGTTTAATGCACTGACCTGCAAGGTTGGTTTGAACAGCAAGGTTGGTGGTTCAAATTCACTAGCCACTCCTTAGAGTCAGAACTGATGGCACTTAACAACAACAGCCAGCTTCTTCATTCTGAAATTAATCAAATGCAATGAAAATGTATTGATAATTACTAGCAAGGTTTGACACAAAGGGGAAGGATCAGTCATTGAAAAATATGGCTTGGGTAAGAGAAATGATGCTGGAAATCACATGATAGAACTTTGCAAGACCTGTGACTTCTTAATTGCAAATGCCTTTTTAAAAAAAAAAAAATAAAAGGCAACTATATGCATGAACCTTACCAGATGAAATACACAGATTTGACTACATCTCTGGCCAGAGACATTGAAAAGCACATATCATCAGCCCAAACAAGGACAGGGGTAGACTGTGGAACAGTCCATCAATTGCTCCTATGCAAGTTCAGATTGAAGCTGATGAAAATAAAAACAAGTCCATGAGAGCCAAAATATGACTTGAACATATCCCCCCCTGGATTTAGAGACCATCTCAAGAACAGATTTGATGAATTAGGCACTAATGACCAAAGACCAGAAGAGTTATGGGACGACATTAAGAACATCATACATGAAGAAAGCAAAAGGTCATTAAGAAGACAAGAAAGAAAGAAAAGGCCAAAATGGATGTCAGAAAAGACTCTGATCCTTGCTCTTCAGCATACAGCTGATAAAGCGAATGGAAGAAATGAGGAAGTAAAATAGCTGAAAAGAAAATTTCAAAGGGCAGCTCGAGAAGACAAAGTCAAATGTTATAATGAAATGTGCAAAGATCTGGAGCTAGAAAACCAAGTGGGAAGAACACGCTCAACATTCTTCATACTGAGGAAACTGAAGAAAAAATTCAAGCCTCAATTTGAAATATTGAAGGATTCTATGGGCAATTGAATGATGCCAAAATCTCAAGAGAAGATGGAAGGAATATGCAGAGTCACTGTACAAAAAGATGGTCTCTGTCCAAACTTTTCAAAAAGTAGCATATAAACAATGATACCGAAGAAAGAAGTTCAAGGTGCACTGAAGGCATTGGCAAAGAACAAGAGTCTGGGAATTAATGAAATAAGAATTGAACTCTTTCAACAAATTGATGAAGCACTGGAGACATTCACTAAACTGAGCCAACTGATTGGAAGAGGTCCATATTTGTGCCCATCCAAAGAGAGTGACTCAAGAGAATGCAGAAATCATAGGTCAATATCATTAATATGCAATATCATTAATATATTTCCTAAAAATTATTTTTTAAATGGCTGCAATGATACAGTGACAGGGAGCTGCCAGAGGTTCAGGCCAGATTCAGACGGGATGTGGAATAATGGATATCATTGCTAAAATAAGATGGATCTTGGCTGAAAGCAGAGAATACCAGAAAAATGATTATCTGCGCTTTATTGATTACCCAAAGGCTTTCAAATGTCTGAATCATGACAAGCTTTGGACAATATTGCAGAGAATAAGTATTCCAAAACACTTAATTGTACTCATGAAGAACCTGTACCAAGAGGCAGTCATTCAAACTGAACAAGCGGACACTGAATGGTTTAAAATCAAGAAAGGTGAGTGCCTGGGTTATAGTATTTCACCATACTTATTCAGTCTATATACTGAGCACATAATCCAAGAAGCTGTGTTATATGAAAAAGAACGTGGCATCAGGATTGGAGGAAAAGTCATTAACAACCTGTGATATGCAGATGAGGCAACCTTGCCTGCTGAAAGTGAAGAGAACTTAAAATACTTATTGATGAAGATCAAAGACCACAGTCTTCAGTATGGGTTGCACCTCAATGTAAAGAAAACAAAAATCCTCACTACTGGAACAATAGACAACATTCTTATCAACAGAGAAAAAACTGGAGTTGTCAAAGACTTCATTTTGCTCAGACCAACCATCAACACTCAAGAAATCAAAGAATGTATTGCATTGAGCGGAGTCCTGGTGTGGCACTGTGGGTTAATGTGCTGGATTGCAGAGTTGGTTTGAACTGCAAGGTTAATGGTTCAAGCTAACCAGGTACTCCTTGGTAACCCTATACAGGGTCGCTGTGGGTTGGAACCGACTCAAAGGCACTTAATAACAATGACATTGCATTGCAAATATGCTGCACAAGACCTCTTTTACATGTTCAAGAGCAAAGATATCATGTTCAGCACTAAGGTATGTCTGACCCAAGCCATGGTATTTTCAAAAGACTCATATACTTGTGAAAGTTGGACAATGAATAAGGAAGACCATATAAGAATTGATGCATTTGTTTGATGGTGTTGGAGGAGAATATTATAAGTACCATAGACTGCCAAAAGAACAAAGAAATCTTTGTTTGAAGATTTACAGTCAGAATGCTCCTTAGAAGCCAGGATGGCAAGATTTTGTGACTCATGCTTCAGACATATTATCAGGGGCGACCAATCTCTAGAGCAGGACACCATGCTTGGTAAAATGAAGGGTCAGCAAAAAGAGGAAAAGCCCCAATGAGATAGATTGGCATAGTGGCAGCAGCAATGGACTCAAGCGTAGCAACGATTATAAGACTGGCTTAGGACTGGGCAGTGTTTTGTTCTGTTGTGCATAAGGTTGCTATGTGTAGGTACCAACTCTATAGCACATAAGAACAACAACAACCCTATCTGTATAAATAAGGAGCCCTGGTGTAGCAGTGGATTAATCTTTGGTCTGTTGACTACAAGGTTGGTGCTTCATACCCACCAGCCACTGTACTGGAGAAAGATGAGGCTGTCTGCTGTTGTGAAGATTATACATCAAGGAAGTCCTATGGAGCAGTTCTACTCTGTCATAAAGGGACACTGTGAGTCAGCACAAACTTGATGGCAGTGGGTGGGATTTGGTTTGGTACCTGTATAAATGGTGAGTTGAAACAGAGCTGACCATGGAATTTCAGAAATTAAGAGGAAGTGAATGAAACTCGAGAGGTTCAGTGATCTGCCCAAGGTCACATAGCCAGTTAAAGTCAAAGACAGATTAGAACCCAAACCCAATTCCCTTAATTCCTAATTAATACTCTGTACTTTGCTAGCCTTGGACCACAATTTATGTAAATTCAGGGCACTCACTGTTATTTTTTCAAATGTTCTCTTGAAGCATCGAGACATCAGATTTCTGCCAAACACAAGCATAAAGTATTTTAAAGCTTTTAAATAGTTTTTAAATCTTGAAAATAATATGTTAATTCTTCACTAAAAGAAAAATTAAATCACCCATCTAAATAGGATGAGACTAAAAAAGTTAGTGGAAAATGGAGTTAAAAGATAATGGAGTTTATCCACAAACTTTTTGAAGCCTCACTGTATAATCCACATGGATTAACAGAAACTTCAAGCAAAAACATAACACACACACAAACAAATGTATTTTAAACAGACATACTTTGAAGTGTGAATATTAGAGTATGTTCTTTTTCTAAATGGATTTAAAATCATTTATTTAGAACCTGGGTTAAGTAGCTGTTTGGAATTTATTTTATCTTATGACTCCTAAAACATTCATGGAATGTTTCCAGTGTTGCTAGTCACTACCAAGGTCTTGAAATTATCTGCGGAGTTGAAAAATGTTGAAGTGATTTGAATGTTTTTATAGAGTTCCTTGAGGAGGTAGTCGGTTTTCCTAACCTCTTTCTGTAGGTGTCAGGAGAAATGCTGCCTGAAAAATGTTGGTTGAGGACAATGGATACATGGAGACTATGAGATGAAGTCTTGGTGTACTGTGATAGTATATAAGCACAGGTCTGCTAACCTCAAGGTCGGAGCTTCAAACCCACCAAAAACTCCTCAGAAACCCTGTACAGGATAGTTATGATTGCAGCTGACTAGACGGTACTTAACAAACAAAAACAAAAATGAGATCCTAATTGGGAGGTGAAACTAGTTGCTGTTGTTGTTGTTGTTGTTGTTATGTGCCGTGGAGTCAGTTCCGACTCATAGTGACCCTGCACAGGGTTTCCAAGGCTGTAAATCTTTATGGGAGCAGAAAGCCTCATCATTCCTCCATGGAACAGCTGGTAGTTTTGAACTGCCAACCTTAAGGTTAGCAGCCTGATTCGTAACCACTATGCTACCAGAGTTCCTTATAGGACACGGATAATTGTAACCCATCCTTTGCTGTTATTAAGTACTGTCAAGTCAGTTTGGACTCAGAGTGACCCTGTGCAGTGTTTCAGAGGAGTGCTTGGTGGGTTTGAATCACTGCAGTTAGCTTATGGTTAGCAGTCCAGTGCTTATCCTAGAAAGTCTAAACCAGTGACCCACCCTACTCTGTTAGGAAAAAAAAAACCCACCAAAATATTGCTGTCTAATCTATCCCAGCTCATAGTGATACTATATTGTTGTTGTTGTTAAGTGTCTTCAAGTGGGTCCCGGTGCATAGAGACCCTGTGTAGGGTGTTTGATGCTGTAAATCTTTTCGAGAGCAGGGAGCCTGTCTTTCTCCTGCAGAGTGGCTTGTGGGCTTGAACCACCCACCTTGTGGTTCACAGTCCACTGCTTATCCTCTAGAGCCACCGACAGGATAAATTGCTTCATCTTTGGCCCCTGGAGAGGCTTGTGGATTTTGACACTTAGGTTATCAGCTGAGTGCCTGTAAGGCTCCTTACGAATGCATGTTGTTGTTGTTGAGTGCTGTGATTCGCTTCCTGCTCATAGCGACCCTGTACAGGGTTTCCACGGAGTAGCTGAAGGTTTGAAATTCAACCTTGTGGTTCACAGCAGTGCTGCTCCTTACTGCGCCACACCAGGAGTCCTAGGAATGCACAGAACATGAAATATACTGCAAGTGGATAGTATTTTCCCGTGTGTACCTTTGATTTAAGGGTTCAACTTAGAGAAGTTTTCAGAAATCACACCTAAGTTTAATGGGAAGATAGGGGAGGCAAAAGAGAGGGATCCCCAGTAAGTAGCATCCAGTAGTCTAGTTTTGAATTCAAAATTATATAGATGCCTGGGTGACACCAGTATTTCCTCTTACATAAAGCAACCATTTAGGAGTTTCATTCATAGCACTTGGCTCCTGTCCAGAGTCACAGCACTTGTCACAAGGCAGCGGGTTGCCTGCTTGTTCTTATGCAAGTGATGACTGGGAGAGCTTGATAGGGGGTTATGGTGACAGCCTCTCTTTGACAGCAGATTGCCAGCATTCTTGACCCGGGCACTCGGAGAGCCTGGGAAAACACTTTGATTCCAATATGGCTTCAAAAAGCAATATCCAGTTGAACTAAGTGACGGTGTCGGTGTCAAATGGGTCTACAGAGCATCTTTCATGTGATCTGTCAGTTCTCTGTACCCCTAAACATCACAGATTTCAGTACTATCTTCGTTGTGTGCATTTAACTTGTCATATAAAATCAATAATCTTATTTCAAAGTTATTGCACAAAAGTTAAGTAAGTAAAAAAAAGTACTGAAATCAGAGAAACAATTATTAAACAAAAATATCATAATGTGAAACCATTGTTTCCCTATATAACCTCTATTTAGGCCTATACACTTCTGAAGGTGGTATTTCTATTTTTCTGACCCTTCCCTGGAGTCCTGGTGTGGCGCTGTGGGTTAATGCGCCAGACAGCAAAGCTGTTTGAACTGCAAGGTCGGTGGTTCAAACTCACCAGCTGCTCCTTGGAAACCCTATACAGGGTCACTATGGGTTGTAATCGACTCGACAGCACTTCACATCAACAACAACAACTCTTCCCTGGAGTCCTGGTGTGACTTTCTGGGTTAATGCACCAGACTGCAAAGCCATTTGAACTGCAAGGTCAGCAGTTCAATGCTCACAAGCTGCTCCTCAGAAACCCTATACAGGGTCTTATGGGTTGGAATTGACTCATCAGCACTTAACAGCAACAACAACAACCCTTCTCTGGAGTCCTGGTGTGGCACTGAGGGTTAATGCGCAGGACTGCAAAGTTGGTTTGAACTGCAAGGTTGGTGGTTCAAGCTCACCAGATGCTCCTTGGAAACCTTATACAGAGTCGCTATGGGTCAGAACCAACTCGACGGCACTTAACAACAACAACAACAGCAACACTTCTCTGAAGAATTCTATACTCTTTGATTTACATACACCAAATAAAAATGGCAGGTTTGGCATATCCTTGATGGACCCAAATTGTGTTCACTTTCAATGCTTTTTGGGTTTGGGGACCAAAAAGAATTCTGAAGGAGCAAAATCAGAGCTACAGGATGGGTGAGATAAGGATTCCCAACAAAATTATAGGGCAGCCCATGCTATCGGTACTTTGTTGTGATGCAAATAAAAATTCCTTGGCACAACTTTCCTGGCCTTTTTCTCAACAGTGCAAGCTTTCCATTTTCTCAAAATTTCTTCATAATACCTTATTTCCTTTAAGAAAATATATTGAGATCACTCCTTTGGAATCCAAAAAATAGCTAAACCTTATGAGCCGACATGTGTGCCTTGAATTGAACTGGTCCAGCAAAAACTCTCTGTAGTCATTGTTTTGATTGAAGCTTCTTTGTGAAGTCACGCTAATGAGACTAAGGCAAGTGTATTACTGAAAGAACTTGTCTACAGCCATCCACTGACACATGTTTAACACATTTTGTTTGCAATAAACCCATGCATGGATGAACTGGAATCCAGGTAGCAATGCTTTTTGACTTACCCTCATAGAATAGGAATGAAAGACAAAGAGTGCTCAGGAAATAGAAATATGTGAAGCATCAGGTATGAACTGGAAGGGTCTCCATTGTAACAGCTGCTGAGAGGGCACCCTTCCATCCTGCTGATAGGCAATGCAAAGTGTGGAACATCCTAGTAGGTCTGGAAAGTGAAGAAATCTTGATAGAAAATGGAATGGAAAAGAAAGTATTTCCCAAAGGCCTTCTGAATTCATGCTTTTCCCAGGTACTGATGACAATTGCTCTTTTGTGAGGAAGAATGGTTACTCAGGATGTAATGTTTGTATGGACCAGTAAGGTTTTGATTGTTTCTAACAGCTAATTAGAATCTTTTTAAAAATGAAAATTATATTTTAGGAAAAGGGAAGTGAAGAATGAAGCTTTTTTCTCCTTTTATGAGATTTTTTTTTCTCCCCTAAATTAATCTCTGAAACAGGAAATCAATACAGACTAAAGTAAAACGTCCATGTGTTTTCTATAGACTCAAATTTCTTAAGATATATATATTTGTAATTTGACTTGAGTTTGAAAAGCTGACATTCACTAGACTACTTCTTCCTAAATCCTAATCTTACAGTGAGGGATGCAGATAATTACACCTCTTCCACAGGAATGATGTGAGGAATTAATTCAGACAAGGTTAAGAAAATGCTTAGCTTACTGCCAAACTCATAGTAATTGCTGAATAAAGTTGCTACAATAACAACAAGACTCTATTACAATGTGTATGATAGAGTAGATTGTCTGCTTGGTATTCTATATGGGACCATTGTAACAATTTTTAATTGGTCCTTTTTTCAACATTTAAGAAATTTTAATAGATGTAAACTAAAATTTAAAATAGGGATATAAAGTTGTTTCCTATGCTTTCATATCACAGTCATATTGACATGAGAGAGGTCTAGAATGAGTCTACCACAAAATCCCAATCAGGGTATATTGTTGTTAAGTGCCGTCGAGTCAATTCTGACTCGTAGTGACCCTGTATAGGGTTTCTGAGGAGCAGCTGGTGAGCTTTAACCGCCGATCTTGTAGTTCAAACGGCTTTGCAGTCTGGCACATTAACTCACAACATCACACCAGAACTCCAAAGCAGGGTATAGGAGAAGAATATACAAGGGAACTTCAAAAAGCCTTTGGAAAAATGGATTAGAAAGATCATAGAATTTCCTCACAAATGTGAAGCCCCCTTGTACCTGCTTCTCATCCATGCTGAGCAGGAAGAATGCTTTTGTTATTACTCTGTTCTGAAAACACTTTACTATTTGGGGAGATTCTCCAAGAATCAGTAAGGAGCAATGGGAAAATTCTGAACTCTAGACTTGGCTTTTCTTCTAGCAAGTAACCATGTGATCTTAGGCAAAAAACTTTGAAAGCTTGTCTTTAAGGATTCTTTCAACTGTCTCCCTTTCAATTATTGTATTTTATCATCATTAGTTATTTCCATACTCAATACATATATGGCTGCAGCTATTTTTGAATTATCTTTAGCAAAATTTGCTTGCATGGCATATTTATGATATTGTCTCATGATTTCCACATTCTGTTGAGTCCCCTTTCTTTGGAATGCACACAAATATGACTCTTGTCCAGTCAGTTGGCCAGGTAGTTGATTTCCAAATTTCTTGGCATAGGTGAGTGAGTGCCTCCAGTATTTCATCAGTTTGTTGAAAGATTTCAATTTGTATTCCATCAATTCCCATGCCTTGTTTTTTGCCAATGCCTTCAATACACCTTGGACTTCTTCCTTCAGTGTCATTGGCTCTTGATCATATGCTACTTCTTCAATTGGTTGAATATTGACCATTTCTTTTTGGTACAATGACTTTGTATTCCTTCCATCTTCTTTTGATGCTTTCTGCACCATTCAATATTTTGCCCATGGAATCCTTCAATATTATAAGTTGAGGTCTGACTTTTTTATTCATTTCCCTAAGCATGAACAATGCTGAGCGTGTTCTTCCTATTTGGTTTTCTAATTCCAGGTCTTTGCACATTTTGTTATAATATTTGACTTTGTCTTCTCGAGCTGCCTTTTGAAATTTTCTACTCAGCTCTTTAACCTCATTTCTTCCATTTGCTTTAGCATCTCTACACTGGAGAATAAGTTTTAAAGTCTCTTCTGACATCCATTCTGGTCTTTTCCTTCTTTATTGTCTTATTAATGATCTTTTGCTTTCTTCCTGTATGATGCTCTTGATGTCATCTCACAACTCTTCTAGACTTTGGTCATTGAAGTCTAATGCATCAAATCTGTTCTTGAAATGATCTCAGGTGGGATATGTTCAAGGTCATATTTTGGCTCTCATAGACTTGTTTTAATTTTCTTCAGCTTCGGCCTGAACTTGCATATGAACTGTTGATGGTCTGTTTCACCGTCTGCCCTTATACTTGTTTTGACCTATGATATAGAGCTTTCCCACCGTCTCTTGTTACAGAGGTAGTCAATTTAATTTCTGTGTATTCCATCTGGTGAGGTCTAGGTATATACTTTTATGTTGCTTAAAAAAGGTATTTGCAATGAAGAAGTCATTGATCTTGCAAAATTCTTATCATCTGATCTCCAGCATTGTTTCTATCACCAAAGCCATGTTTTCCAGTGACTGATCCTTCCTCTTTGTTTCGAACTATGCATTCCAATCACTAGTTTTTAATCAATATATCTTGATTGTATATTTGAACAACTTCAGACTGAAGAAATTGGTAGAATTTTTCAATTTCATCTTCACTGGTTTTAGTGGGTGCATAATTAATATTTCATGCAAGCAAAATTTTGCTAAAGATAATTAAAAAATGGCTGCAACCATACATTGACAGAGAACTTCCAGAGGTTCAACCCAGATTCAGAAGGGGACGTGGAACAAGGGATATTATTGCTGATGTCAAATGGATCTTGGCTGAAAGCAGAGAACACCAGAAAGATGTTATTGTGCTTTATTGACTATGCAAAGGCTTTTGATTGTGTGGATCAAGACAAACTATGGGCAGTATTGCAGTGAATGAGTACTCTGGAACACTTAATTGTGCTCACGAGGAACCTCTACACAGACCAAGATGCAATTGTTTGAACAGAACAAGGGAAGACTGAATGGTTCAAAATTAGGAAAGGTGAGTGCTAGGTTTGTATTCTTTCACTATATTTATTCAATCTCTATGCTGAGCACATAATCTGAAAAGCTGGATTATATAAAGAAAAACATGACAGGATAGGAGGAAGACTCATTAACAACCTGAGATATGCAGATGATACAACCTTGCTTGCTGAAAGTGAAGAGGACTTAAAATACTTACTGATGAAGATCAAAGACCACAACTTTCAGTATGGATTGCACCTCAATGTAGTGAAAATAAAAATCCTTACCAATTGATCAATAAATATCATGATAAATGGAGAAAAGATTGAAATCAAAGACTTCATTTTGCTTAGATCAGCCATCAACACTCATGGAAGCAGCAGCCAAGAAATCAACCGATGTATTGCATTAGGCAAATCTGCTGCACAAGACCTCTTTAAAGTGTTGATGAGCAAAGATGTCAGTTTGAGAACTAAGGTGCACCTAACCCAAGCCATGATATTTTAAAAAGCCTCATCTGCATGTGAAAGTTGAACAGTGAATAAGGAAAACCACAGAAGAATGGATGCATTTGAGCTATAGTGTTGGAATAGAATATTAAAAGTACCATGAACTGCTAAAAGAACAAACTAATCTGCTTTGGAAGAAGTACAGCCAGAGTACTCCCTGGAAGCCAAGACTGCCAGACTTTATCTCTCATATTTCAGATATTGTCAGGAGGGACAAGTCTCTGGAGAAGGATATCATGTTTGGTAAAATGGAGGGTCACAGAAAAAGATGAAGACCCGCCCCCCCCCAATGAAGTAAACTGACACAGTGGCAGCAGCGATGGGCTCAAATATAGCAAAGATTGTGAGGTTGGTGCAGAACCAGGCAGTGTTTCGTTCTGTTGTTATGAGTTGGCAATGGCTTGATGGTGCCTAACAACAACAACATACTCAAGTGCCTTTCCCTTTTCTTTAATAAACAGAAATTTATTTTCTCATAGTTTAGGAGGCTAGAAGTCTGAATTCAGGGTGCCAGCTCTTTTAGGGAAGGCTTTTTGTCTCTGTTGAGTCTAGGAGAAGCTCCTGTTTGTTCATCTTCTGTTTCCTTAGAGATCTTCATGAGTTTAACATCTATTGTTCCTCAGCTCTTTTTTATTTGTTTGTTTAGTCTCTGTTCTATTTCAAACTCAACTGACTTTCATTGGAAAGAGGACAGATTTAGGATATGGAGAACCTGGGTTAGAATTTTAGTTCTTCTTAGAATTGAGTGACTTTCTATAAGTCAACATTGTCAATTTCAGTTTCCATACCTTTAGTCATGCAGTGAATTACTTAATATGGCTCTCCTGGAGAACAAGCAAGATGGCGGATCAGGTAGAAGTGCAGTGAGGAGCTCTGTCAGCAACAACACAGAATACTAGGCCAAGCAGGCTCAGGGGATGGTCCCAGAACTCTGAACCACATAAAAAGGAATATTTAGAAAGTTGGAAGGCTTACAGCCAGGGGAATTTGGAGCACAAGCAAGAAATCCAGTGCTTTCTAATTCAAGATGCTCAGCTGCTCCCAGAGTCGCCATCTTAGGCAAGACCAAGTAGGGAAAGGATCAGAGCAGCCATGGATGCCTGACAGAACTGCAGAGATAAAGGTGTGGACATTATTTTTTTTCATATTTGTTCATCGGTCTCTTGCCGTCTGTGAACCTCCATTCAGGTGACTAGAGGGGGTGCCTGAGTGAGTGGACACTCCATCCCCACCCCTGGAGAATTCTACTATGCATGTGCACAGATCTCCTTGAAATTTAAAGTGACAGATTCCATTTAAAACCAAACCACAGTGCAAAATGGTCACAGCTAGCCCTTAGCTGTTTATAACTAGAAAAAGACCTGAATGGGGATTGTGGAGCAGGACAGTCAGACTAAAAAGGAAATAGGCTGAAAATTAAATCCTGAGTTATGTCACAATGACCAACAATGGCATCTTGACATTTCTCAGGAAGAAGAGTAAAAAGGGAAGCCCATCTCTTGATCACATCTACCTGGAGGCAATCAGAAAGCATAAAAAATACCAAAATACATACCCATCTAAGTATTAAGACCCCAGATAACTCCTGAATATGCCCCCCAAAACAGAAACAGATGACCATTGATATGTCCAGAAATGAGATAAAGTGACTGGGGCAAATGAGCTGGAAGTATACCTACAGTCCAT
>NW_006408688.1:6740794-6757611 GCF_000296735.1 Chrysochloris asiatica | reverse complement strand
TAAGCATTCAAGAAGCTCAACGAACCCCAGGAAGGATAGACCCTAAAAGAAAATCACCAAGACATATAATAATCAAGTTCTCCCAAATCAAAGATAAGGCTAGAATCCTGAAAGCAGCTAGGGAAAAGAGAAGTGTAACATACAAGGGCAAGCAAATCAGATTAAGCTTTTATGTCTCAGCAGAAACCATGTAGTCAAGAAAGCAATGGGGAGACATATATAAAACGCTGAAAGACTAAAACTGCCAACCAAGAATCCTCTACCCAGCAAAGCTGTCCATCAAATATGAATGTGTAATCAAAACATTCCAGGATAAACAGAAGCTATGGGATTTTCCCAAAGCTAACCCTGCTATGAAAAACATCCTAAAGGAAGTTCTGTGGACTGAGAACCAACAAGAACAGACAACAACCAGAGAATGACGTATGTGGAGCATCACCATGAATTCAATCAATAAATGGAAGAGTCAAGAACAGAATAAAATGATAAGAACAGAAGATCTAGGAGGTCAGTATGATCAAAACAATTACAATGTGAAAGAAGGTAAACACAGAGTGACAGAGATCCAGGTGGTAAGAAGGTCAGGTAGATTACAGTATAAAATAGACTTTCTTAAATGGAGGGAAGAGTTTATGAAATATAAGGTAACCACAACAGTGGGGTTGGGGTGAGGGGTTTATTTTGAGTGTTGGGGAACCACAATGGTGGGGTTGGGGTGGGGCTTTAGGGGAGGTAGAAAGAGGTGACGGTAGAGCACAGTGTAAGGGCAGACACATTATAGTTTGGGTGTTGGGGAGGGCAATACAAGAAGGGGGAGGAAGTGGAAGAACAAGGTAGATGGGGGAACACTGAGACAGGTTTGCATGGGCTAAGTGGAACAGAGGTAAATAGTGATGCATACTCAACCTTTGGAACAACAGGGCTCTGTGATACAGGGATCTAGGCATAGTTTGAAGAGGGGACATAATACTAAAATACTTGACTGTGTTATGAATATTGGTTTCCCTTGCCTACTCTTGTAAAATAGACAGTTGAGTGGGATAGAAAGGAATGTTTGGGAAACATGATTAGAGAAAACTTGTAAGCCCGTCTTCAGCCTATAACTGATTGGAATACCTAAAATGGATTCTAGAACTTGCCCAGTGAAATAGGCCTCTTGCAAAGTCCTTGCAGAGTATAGGACCTTAGATGGAATCCTGAGTCCAATCTAGAACCTTCTGAGGTGGGGCATTTCCACTAGCAAGGACAAGCAGACCAGCCTGGAACAGCTAGAGCAACAGAAGATACATCTTCAAAGAAAGCTTATCAGGAAAAACCCAAAAGAAAAATGTCAGCATGACTGGCTACTACAAGAATAACCAAGCTGTTCACCAGGAAGCCATCAAGGCATGCAATCAAGTTCCTTCAGGACAAACTCTCCTCTAAGACTGAAACTCAAAGGGTACACATGAACAGGCATGTAAGCTTGTTGGCAACCACATTGGTCTACTGATGAGTGGAAGAGCAGAAGGTCTGCCTTGAAGACATGGGCTGAGTTCAACTACAGTCCATTGACTCCCGTTGACCTGGAGATAAGAGAGAGAACAGGAAGGGCTGATTGGTCCAAAGTGTGATGAGACATGGGGACACTTGAGTCCATGGACAAGGACATAGCCACAGAGGGCTAGATCTGAGAATGAAGCATCCAGCTGATATGAAATGAAGGGAGATGCACAAGAACACCCAAACTTGCAGACAGTACCCATTTGACCTAGCCTTGATGGCTAGATAATCAGAACTCAACTAGAGGAAGATTACAAATAAAAAAAATTTTTTTTTGGATAAAGGCAACAAGGGTAAATTGGAGGTAGTAACTCCAAATACCAACAGAGAGGGAAGGAGTCTTCACATAAAGTATCAATGCTATCCCCTCTGTACACATGGTAGATAGGGACAGGCAACTTAGATAGACACTGGCTACCTAAAATGAGGGCTTGATAAAGGCATGAAATGATTGGCTTACAAAGTTTCAAGAGGGAGTTTAGTTTAAGAGTGTGGGGGAAAGAAAGAGTCCCCACTGAATAATTTTTATCTTGTCTAGATGGGTCTGGTGAAAAGAGATGGGGATAAAATTTGTACGATTCAATAATTGTTATCACGGCTAATTGCGACTGTCACAATTGTAAAGGTAGAAGTTTCGTAACAATAACAAGGGAGTGGTTAATCTTATAGTCCAGAAACAGAGGACCCTAGGACCATCAAGGGAGAAGAACACAAGCAGAATGGGAGACCTTATCCAGAGAAGCAGCAACAGCAGAGATGGGGTCATGGAGAGGGGGAGTGGATGAGGACTCTAGATTCATAGGAAGAGAGGGACTAAGAGCTGGTGGCCAGGAAGCAGACTTGCAGAATGTGCCCTTTAGAGGTGTAAATTATTATATATGCCTGAGTGTTGTTGTTTTTTTGTGGAAAAAAAGCTAAAGTGAATAAAGAGAAACACTGTTAACTGACAGTACATTGTATAACCATTGTAATGAAACCAGGTGTATGATTTGTTGAATGTAAAACTGATGATCTGCCCTGTAAACTTTCACTCAATCCACAATAAAAACCTTAAATAAATAAATAATGTATATGGCTCTCCTAACCACAGTTTTTGTAACACCCACCAAATGGCTAGGTTAGAACATGAAGATTAGGTGGTCTGGGAAGAGAATTTGGGGCAAGATGCTGATAGGATTATATGATTCAGGTGTGAGTATTTGTTCAGGGTTAATTGTGATTGAAAAAACTTGGAAATCTAGCATGAGGATTGGTCAGCTTTGCCAGCCTGCTGGGTCCTCTCAGAAGCAGGAAGGTGAGGTCTAGTTACACCCAAGAAAGAAGCACAAGGAGTGAAGTGTGTCCTTTGGGTCCTGAGATCATTGTGTATTGAACCTCCTTGATCCAGGGACAGAAAGCTGTGACACCAGAGAAGTGGCAGAGGAGTAGCAGCAACAGAACCAGGGAGAGTAGTGGACTTCCCAGCACACTGAGTGAAACCACGTGCCTTTGGGCAGGAGGCTTGCTTGCTGAATGGGATCCCGCCAGGCCCTTAATTGGGGGAGGTGTGCAGATCTTGGAGCTAGAGCTGTTTGCCTCAGGATAAGGCTTATGGCAAAGTGACATGTCCTTTGAGCATTTGTTGGCAGTACTAGAGAGTAGAGTAACAGTTCCTGAGCAGGACAGAGGCCAAGGGGCTTTTTGGCTGAGAAACTGAGGACCAGAGAGAGGCCTGCCTGTGGGCATGGCAGGGAAGAAGACTTCCTGACAAAAGAACTGTTTCCTGAGTATTTTTGATCCTGAAATGTAACCTGTTACCTTCTGTAGCAATGGAGCTCTGGTAGCGTAGTGGTTACGAATCAGGCTGTTAACCTCAAGGTCGGCAGTTCGAAACTACCAGTGGTTCCGTGGGAGAAAGATGAGGCGTTCTACTCCTGTAAGGATTTACAGCCTTGGAAACCCTGTGCAGGGTCACTATGAGTTGGAACCGACTCCACGGTACTTAACAACAACAACCTTCTGTGGCATAAGCACTAGACTTAAAACCACAAGGCCAGCAGTTCAAATCCCCAGCGGATCCTCAGAAACCCAATACAAGGTCACTAGAAGTCGGAATTGACTCGATGGCGCTTAGCACCACCACCAACACGTTCCCTGATAAACCCCTTAACTGTGAGTATTGTCTGTGAGTTCTGTGTGGCCATTGCAATGAATGATTGAACCCAGCAGAGACAGAGAGTGCTGTGGGAGGGAGGGCTGCTGCCAGAATTGGTAAAGGAGGAAAGGCTGGTGACATGTCTGACTCCGCCTCCTAAGAGTTGGCCAAGGGCTGATGCTAATGGTGATTCTTCTCCTCCCCTCCAGTGACGTTGAAGGAGGTCAGATGCAGCTCTCATTTCCTCCCTCTTTAACACCTGTAAGCTGAAATCTATTCCATAGAACTATTGTGAGGATTAAAATAAATTATACATATGAAAGTATTTGCACAGTATTAGATAATCAATATAATCAATAAATATGCCATTAACCCATCCTAGCATTTTTTTTTTTTTTTTGATTACCGAATGCTTAACATATGCATCATACTGAAATAAGAGAGTTCCCATTGTTCTGACCACTTCCTATTCACACTGGGGGTGAAAGAGCCATCTCCTGCCCTAAGTAGCAGAACATACAGCAGACAATGGGCAGTTGAGATTGACAATAGGTTCTTATTTACATGGACTCATAGCCCAGTGGGGAGGATAGCACACAACATGCAGGGTACTTGGGAGTAGTGTGAACTAGGAGGCCTGTGAAAGGCAGCCTTTGTAGTAACAAGAGCATGTGAGAGAATGTGATTGGCTTGTTCAAATAGGTTCAGACTGCAAGGAGGCAAAAAGTTAGAGTGAGGTCTGGGTGGGAAGCAGCTTGTCAAACTGACAGGGTAACTAGCTGGATTAGGAGTTTTTTCTTTTGGGTTGAGAGGCTTGTCTGGAAAAAGCAGAGGAAGTCATGGGTAGGCCTTTGAGGCTCTGTGAGACTCTAAGACACTACAACAACATTTGAAATTTTAGCTTTACAATAAATCTATGTAAACTTTGTTTTTTCTCTCTCTTTGGGAGATAGCAGGAAAGAAGAAATTTACAATCTAAACTTCTACCCATAGATCAAAAAGCAATCTGTTCAGTTCTAGTTAACTTAGCTACAACACAAAGACCTTTTCTCCCTTTATCCAGATGGGAAACTTGTTTAGGCAAAACATCTAGAGAGAAGTGAAGAAGCTTTTCTTCACTGTCTGCTAAAGAGCACTGCAAAACTTTCTATTTAAATTCACTGGTTTCCAGGTAGCAATCATTTCCATCATTTATAAAGCCATCCATTTTCACTCTGTGCTTTTCTCTCCTTTCTTCAGGACAAAGAATGAGACCACAGTGACACAGGTTGTTTAAATAGTCCCAATGCTTCTTAACTCAACCTCTTCAGACTCCTACTCAATTTAAAAAAACTCCACTGTACAGTAAGAACTACTGTTTAGAATGATGAAAGATGCTACATGATTAAAGCACCTGATTACTTGCTAAGGTTGGAATCCATTCTAACAGAATTCAAAATTATTTTCTACGTCATGATCTGAAATGAAAAAGTGTGCTTCTGAAAAAGGAGACTTGGGCCAAAAATTTACTATAGCAGAATCTTCTATTATCCAAACACTGTAATAAACATTATTTTATTTCAATAATGTAATAGGAGTGAATAACTAGAGGAGATAATAATAAAGAACAGTAATTGTTACAGTAATTTGAACACTTTTGGCAGGTCCTTTGTCATAAAAAATGCTGTGAGGTAGATACTGTTATCTCCCTTTTACTGATAAGAAAACAGAAGCTTACAGAAGTTTATTCTGTTTCCAAGAGCAGAAGGCAATTATGTGCTAGAGCTGAGATTAGAACACAGATCTGGGAAACTCCAAAGTCCCTGCTCCTTCCATGTTGTTGTTGTTGTTGTTGTTGTTGTTATTAGGTGCAATCGAGTTGGTACCTACCCATAGAGACCTTATGCACAGCAGAATGAAACACTGCCCGATCCTGGACCAGCCTCACTGCTGTTGCCATGCTTGAGTCCATTGATGCTGCCACTTGGCCAGTCCATCTCTTTGGGAGTCTTGCTCTTTTTCTCTGACCCTCCACTGAGGATACTAATTCCCAGATTTTTTTTGAATAAGCAGAATCAGGGAGACCAAGGGCAGCCGGACCCACCCTTTACTGTGAAGGAGAGTGCTGACTGGCAGAATGGTGTAGAGAGAGACTGACACAGATTTCAGGTTCTCTCTTCAGACCATCCTGCCTAGTGGTCTGTGTGCTTTGAAGGCATCGCTTTATTTATGGAATGGTGGAGTTGTAAATCAAGGAAACCAAAGCAAACCAGACCTAAAGATCATTTTGATTTAGTCTTTATATTCAAGAAAAACACATGCCTTATAAGGAATGGAATGGAGGTTGTGCCATCCGACTGTGATGACAAACATTGTTCTCTAGGGAATTAGAGCACATGGTCATGCCAGAGGCTCCCTGACCTGACCAGGACTCTGGTCCTAGTCTGAGGAGAACACATGGATTATGGTGAAGGGAAGTGTGTGGGGGCCTGGGGAATGTGTGCAGCCAGTGAGCTAAGGACAAGTGGCACAGAACACAAACAGAAGACCTAAAGCTCTGCAGTGGGATGAGGACTCAAGAGCTGGTCCATGAGTATCAGTCAGCCTTCACCTGGTTCTGCTGTCCCTTAATATTATTGACTTATTTATTTTATCAAGGCCCCTTTGGCTCCCTAGGTACCTGTGTGGTTCAAATGGTTAAGTGCTTGGCTGCTAATCAAAAGGTTAGTGGTTCAAACCCACTTAATTGCTCTGTGGACGATCTTGTAATCCATAAAGATTACAATCAAGAAAGTCCTATGTAGCAATTTTACTCTGTGACCCAGGGTCATTATCAGTTGGAATAGACTTTCTATAACACCTGGACTCCTGGTGTGGCACTCTAGGCTAAGCACTGGATTGCTAAATGAAATGTTCAAACCCACCAGCTGCTCCTCAGAAGCCCTATAGAGAGAGGGTCGATAAGAGTTGGAATTGACTTAACAGCACTTAACATCGATAGCACCTAACAACAACTGGTTCCCTTATGGCTTTAGAATTTTTTTTTTTTTTTTTTAAAGTAAGCAAGCATTTTGAGGGTCTCTGGTATCTGGCACCTACCTGCGGCCCTTCCTTCCCAGGGTGGGTGCTCTGGAGCACTAGCAGCACAACGAGGCCTCTCTCTGGAGTTGGCTTCCTCCAGCTCCTTCTCCTATTCTTTGGGAATTACAGGTTCCCATCTATCCCTGTGTGACGCTGTGGAATTAAAGCACTGGACTGCAAGGTCACTTTGAACCACAAGGTCGGCAGTTCAAATTCACCGACTGCTCCTTTGAAACTCTAAACAGAGTCACTCTGAGTCTGAACGGACTTGACGACACATAACAACACCCTCACCCCCAATAACAACAACCACCTAGTCCTCAGAGGCTCAGGAAGTTAAAGCTGTGTTACTTTCCCGGGCAGAGAGATGCTGAAGCATGGAAGCAAAGAAGGGCAACTGGTCCTGACCTTCTCCCCCGGCCTTTGTTCTCATTACTTTCAGAGACTCTCAGAATGTGTCCCTCTGTCTGCAGAGTGAAGGTTTAAGAAAGGCCTTAGAATCTCTTCAGGTTGCTTTTCAGACGTGAAAATCACCTCCTTTCATAGGGGGTTCCCTTCAGCCCTCATCTGGGTTGGACATCTCCAAATGTGTATGCATGTGAAGTGAATGAGGTGGGTGAGTTGGCAAAAGCATTTTCCTAGGAGCACCAGTTTCCCAAGGGATGTAAGAGTATTAGAGGGGACACATTCAGAAAGCAAGACAGATTGTCTGGTAGTAGAAGGGGCAGTGTCGTTTTAACTGCAGATGTAAAGGTGAATAGCCTAGAAGGGGAACAGGGAGCTGACATTTTTGCTTCATTCCATTCATACTTTTAGAGTAAGTGATCATGTTGCCCAGCAGTGAGCGTCTTCCCAAGTGCTATGTTTTGATACTTCCCACCACCTCCACCAAGCCAGCCTGCAACTTTATCTTTTTGAGGTCCTTGAAGTGGACATTTGGATAATCTGCCCACTGTGTGGACAGAAGCCTTCATTCATCTTTGTATCCTGCACACAGCATGCACCTACCCTGCCCCTGTATGTCACGCAGCCAGCTCTCACTCCTTACATGTCAGATGGCTTAGCATTGTGAGGCTCCCAGAGCTTTTCAGCCGGTGGATTCTCTCATGAAATAGTCTGGAGTTTGAGACAGCAGGATTGTAGGAAAGGAGTAGCTTCAAGTTGCTTGGTAGACTATAGTTGGAGGGTATAGTGAGATCACATCACCTGCAAAGGAAAGAACTCAGAGGTGGGAATAGAGTTCTGTGGAGAATCAGAATCACAGAGAGCTGGGGAAAAACTGAGGTGTTATGGGAAACTGCAGATAGGAGTAAGCACTGGAGGCAGGTAGGAGTAAGGAGCTGACCTAGACTTTGTTATTATAGTTACTGCTAAGAAGTCTGTATACCCCTAGACTCTGCTCCATTCACCTTGGAGATAACCACATTTTGGGCAACAATGACAGTGGTATTTGGTTGATCCCCCCCAATCTACTTGTTCAAAGCATCTATGTAGGCAGTTCATTTGGGTACTTGGTGTTGACCTTTTAATTAAAACTTTTATCAGCAGAGCTCCTGCTACATTCTTCTTCCTACTCTTACTTTGTCTCTATAATGATCCACAGGGCATTTTAAGATTCCCACATAAAGTCAGGTTTTCTCAATTTACAGTATTCCCACTGCAGGACTTAGAAAGTGGCAACTGTCATTTATTTGACACTTTGTTATTGTGGTGTGCAGTTGAGTCCATTCTGACTCAGACATTTCCTATATGACATAGTAGAACTGCCTGCTGAGATTTCCTAGGAGTCCTGGTGTGGCTACGTAGGATAAGCACTCGACCTCAAGGTAGGTTTGAACCACAAGGTTGGCAGTTTAAACTCAACAGTGGCTTCTCGGAAACCCTTTATAGGGTTGCTATGAGTCGAAATTGACTTGACAACACTTATCAACAATAACGACAATCTTTACGGGAGCAAATTGTTAGGTCTTTTTTCCCAAAGAGCCACTGGTTGCTTGGAACCACTGGACTTTTGGTCAGTTGCAGACAATTAACAATCATGCCACCAGAGCTCGTTTATTTGCCATCTTGTTGTTGTTGTTAGGTGCCATCGTTGGTACCGACCCATAGTGACCTTATGCACAGCAGAACAAAACCCTGCCCGATCCTGGGCCAACCTCACTACTGTTGCCACACTTAAGTCCATCGATGCTGCCACTTGGCCAATCCATCTTTTTGGGGTCTTCCTCTTTTTCTCTGACCCTCTACCTTACCAAACATGATGTCCTTCTCCAGCGACTGGGCCCTCCTGCAGTATGAGAAATGAAGTTTGGCCATCCTGGCCTCCAAGGTGCACTCTGGCTGCACTTCTATTGGTTCTTTTGGCAGCCCATGGCACTTTCAATATTCTTCTCCTCCAACACCATAACTCAAATGCATCATTTCTTCTACGGTCTGCCTTATTCACTGTCTAGCTTTCACATTCATATGAGGTTGTTGAAAATACCATGGCTTGGGTCAAGTGCACCTTAGTCCCCAAGCTGACATCTTTGCTTTTCAATACTTTAAAAAGGTTTGTGCAGCAGATTTTCCTAAGGCAACACGTCATTTGATTTCTTGACTGCTGCTTCCGTGAGTGTTGATAATTGATCCAAGAAGAATGAAATCCTTGACAACTTCAATCTTCTCTCCGTTGATAAAAATGTTGTTTATTGGTCCAGTGGTGAGGATTTTTGTTTTCTTGACATTGAGATGTAATCCATACTGAAGGCTGTGGTCTTTGATCTTCATCAGTAAATGTTTGAAGTAAAGGTTGTATCATTTGCATATCTCAGATTGTTAATGAGTCTTCCTCCAATCCTGATGCCATACTTTTCTTTATATAACCCAGCTTCTCGTATTATTTGCTTAGCATACGGGTTGAATAAGTATGGTGAAAGAATGCAACCTTTCTTAATTTTAAATGATTCAGTATTCCCATGTTCTGTTTGCCATTTTAGGGTGTGTGATATTAAAAAACTGTCTTCATTGTGGGCCCCTGTACAGCACTTGGCTTTTAGTTGCCTTTCTTTCCAGGTGGTTCTCTGATAATCAGTTTTATCTTCCTTCTCACCTCCTCCTTTGTTCTTTCAGGAAGTCAAGACAATATTTGTCTCCCCTCTTTGCTAGGCAGTGCTAATCCCAATCTCCCAGGTGTCTGTCAAGACCAAAGTCCCTTTGCTGTTTCTACTTCGAGTCTTAGGAGTTCTTTACACAGTCAGAGTCACCTTAGAAGCCTACTCATTTCTTAGAGTTTCCAAAATAAACCTACATATTAGTACTTTCCAGTGACATATAATTTAAAAAGTAGGTAGCAAAACGATCCTTTATAGATGACTTGTAGAGACCAGGCCAGACTGGTATTTTTAAGCAAAAACAGGGACTATTTCAGTGAGGTCTCATTAAGCTCTGAGCTATTTTGAGGTTGAGAGCTGGGAATCCTTTGGAGCACATAAGTCAGAGTCCCTTTGGGCACATTGGACCACCCCTAGAGTTACAAAGTGGATTGTAGAACATTCCATAGAGAGGCTGGGAAAAACCTGACAGGAAGTATTCCCAGAACACTCTACTCCCAAAGTCCCCGTTGGCTAATGACTAGGGCATAACTGTAAACAAAGCAGAATGGCTTCAAAGAAAAGCGATCTATACCCATGAGCATCAGTCATTGTACAAAGAGAAAAATGCCCTCCTGGCTTTTGGCAACTCATAGCACCCTTTGTGCCAAAGCATTTCAAACTCCATCTAAGGAAATGCACATCTTCTATTACCCAAGGCCATGTCTAAACCTCACCATCAGCCCCACAACACCTTCTCCTGTGTGTGGCATCATTCAGTCAGATTGTCCTAGGCCTGGGTAGAAGAGAGATGGCAGGGACATAATGAAAGGGGACAATGAGGTCAAGATGGCCAGTTGTTGTACCTCTTTTGATGCCACACAGAGCAGGTCTCTGGTGGTCATAGTCTTGACTCAACTTTTCTAAATTTGCAGTTAAAGCCGTTTAGTGCAGCCTGCAAGAGCAAAGCATGTGTGAACTTTGGAATCAGATAGTCCTAGGCTCAAAATTCAGGAAGCACTGATGGTTCAGTGGTAGAATCTTGTCTTCCCTTTAGAACAAGCAGGTTTGAGTCCCAGCCAATGCTCCTCTTGTGCAGCCACCATCTTTCTGCCAGTGGAGGCTGGTGTGTGTCTGTCACGGTGAACAGCATTCAGTGGAACATTCAGACTAAGAGGAACTAGGAAGAAAGACCTAGCAATCTATTTCAGAAATCACCCAGTAAAATACTATGGGCCACAATGGTCTGATCATTACCTCATCATAAGGATTGCACAGGACTGGCCAGCGTTTGGTACCATTGTGCATAGGGTGACCATGAATGCGGGACTGACTGGCTGGCAACCAACACAACAGGTCCAAAACTTCAGTTATAACACTCAATGGACTTTATATTTTACTGAGCCTGTTTTCTCATCTGTATAAGGGCAACTCCTATTCCATGGATAAGCATTCTTGTGAAATTATATTGTGGATAAGTGCTTATCTAGGGTTTCCAAGGAGTGGCTGGTGAATTTGAACCGGCAACCTTTGTCTAAATCAATGTGTGATCCAGTGCTTATCCTACAATGCCACGCCAGGATTCCTATGCAATTATAAATGTATATAAATGAATATGTTGATATATCTGGTATATAGGGGATAGACACACTACCATTTATTATCACTTCTAATACTTCTGCAAGTATGAGGTGAAGAAGCTTCAAGAAGCTCATGGAAAATGGAATTAAAAGATAATGGAATTTTTCCATTAACCCCCCTCATATTATAATTAGTTGCTGGTTATGAGTGCTTGTAATGGGCTGTGTAAATACTGTGCATACTTACATGTTATGGTCCACACTTCCCTTACAAAACTATATTTTAAATCATGGTTTATAATATAGTAGAATGATGCTATATATCAGTTTAATTAAATAAGAACCTCAGTGAAGGAAGAAAGATGGTTTGAATAGACTGATATTTCTGTTCACATTTGCTTACCTGAAATTTTTTATTATATTTCAAGCAACCTATTATCGGGCTAAGAAACAATATTATATTTCAGCAGGTGTTAATGTTGACTGTGTCTAAACTTCTAAATGGATATTAAGAATTGGGACAGTTGGTTCTATAGACCAGATTTTAAGAACCTGCTTTGAGAAAACAGTCAAGTAATTAAAACCCAAGTATTAGATGTCTATTGTCTGAAGTATTTTAGTATCTGATGAGGTTGGCCCAGGATTGGGCAGTGTTTCATTCTGCTGTGCATAGGCTCGCTATGGGTTGGTACCGACTCAATGGCACCTAACAACAACAATACTCTTTCCTGACTCTGCTTCTATGTAGATACAACTTTTTTATGCCACCTTACGTTTATGCAAAAATTCTGTGCTCTTTTGTAAGCAGAAAAGAAACATTTTTGGTTCTAGAATATATCTGAAAGAAGCCTAGAATCATTTGCTATAAATACAAGGGGATATGATATTTTTAAGGAGTCAGTTACTTTGATGATTCTCACACTGTTGTCTCAACTCCAAGTGAGGAGTGGACAAAGAACCCTGAACTCCAAGTGATGAGTGGAATGAAAGTCCCTAGATTGGATTCCACTAACCAGTGTGGCAACTGGTGGTGATGGTAGTGGAGCAAGTGAGGACAACTCTACCCTGCTTTACTGCAGTGTGGCTGGTAAAGACTATCTGCCCTGAGCTTTCAGAGAGATTGAAATATTCATGTTTGTTTTAAGGTGGTTCCACTTCCTGGTCATCAGGTTGAGGTACTTTTCTTGGGACATAGACAAATAATTTAACTCATTTTTTTTTTTGACTCTAGTCATTGGACAAGGAAAAATGAAGCATTTATGGACCCTTTTCCTGGGTGCCAGATATTATAGTAGGATGTTTCATGTCACTGCCTCTTTTAATTCTCACAATAAGCCTGTAAATTAATTATTGTTATTTAAACTTCACAGATGAGGAAACAGAGAGGTTAAGGAACTTGCCCAAAATACCCAATGGCAAAAATCAAGATTCAACCCAAAGTCTTTGGACTCCAAGTCAGTACTCTCTGTTATGCCAGGTAGTAGTAGGACTCCTGGTGTGGCACTGTAGGATCAGCATTGGACTGCAAACCAGAAGGTTGGGAGTTCAAACCTACCAGCTGCTTCTTGCTATGAGTAAGAATTGCTATGAGTCGGAACTGACTCGACAGCATTTAGCAACAACAACAGTATAGTCAGAGTGAAGTAAGAACATTTACTTTGTTCTAAGAATTCATGGATTTCTAGACCCTGCTTTCCAGTGTGTGACTGTGGGCAATATGAAGTCTCCAAAACTCAGTTTTCTGATCCACAAAAAAAGGATGATAATAACCATACTTACCTTAAAGAGTTGTTGGAAGGAATAACTGAGGAAATGGGTATAAAACCTTGGTACCTGTTAAAGGCTCAAAGCTTACCACCTATTGCTATTTTCACTTACTTGGAACATCAGTAGTTTATTGTGAAGGCTACCATAATACCTTCGTTAATTTCACAGTGATTTTTTTTTTACAACATCTTGTTAGAGACTCATTACCAGAGGTGAGGATAATAGAGGAGGTAATGGTATTTAATTAGGATGTCAGAATAAGGGTTAGCATAACAGTCAGTATTAACTGGAGGGAATTAAGTGTGCTAGGAACACAAAACATATCCCTGAGAGTCTTGGGCAGCAGGACAGTGGTAGCTGCCTTGAGACACAGGGAGATGCTGGCAGAGCCCTGCGCCACTCCCACCAGTGAATGAAGGAGAAGCTGCCTACCCTGGCTGGGAGGATTCCAGCTTCTGAAAGATTTCAGTGACAAGGGTTAGCATCTTCAGTCGCCATTTACCCCAAATGGTGACTCCCTGTAGTTATTTCTGAACTAATCCTTGGGAAACCATGTGTGTGTGTGTGTGTGTGTGTGTGTGTGAGCATGAAAGAGTGATAGGGTTGTGTATGTATGTGAGTAATGTGTGTGTGGTGTTTTGTGTAATATACATGTGGTATGTGTGTGCATATGTGTGTGTGTCTGCGTGTCTGCTGGTGTACTTGAGGTACAGGAAACCACTGCTGTGTGGTCCCAGTCTAGCATGACTCTCCCTCTCCTTCTTTCATCTGTTCAGTTCACTTAACAAACACTTATTGAATATTTCCACATGCTAGGAACTTTGATAAAGTCCAGGGATAAAAACTTGAGTAAGACACAGCTCTTCTGCAATTGCTTCCAATGAATTCACTGACAAATAAACAAATGTCAGAGGTGGTCTTCTTGCAGAAATTATAAGGTACTATGAAGGCAGGTGGGTAGTAGGATAGACACTGGACTGCTAACCACAAAGTCAGCAGTTCAGACCCACCAGTCATTCCCCAGAAACTGGCTCCACAGCACTTAACAATAGCAATGGAGGCAGATGGGGTGACATGGTGAAATACACTTGAGGAGGCAGGGGCTGGTTTTTAAAATTATTCTCTCTATATGGTGGGAGTCCTGGTGTGGCACTGTAGGATAAGTACTGGACAGCTAACCACAGATCAATGGTTCACACCCACCTGCTGCTCCTCAGAAACCCTAATCAAGTCAGAACTGACCTGGTGGCACTTAACAGAAACATGTCAGGGGACCACATGAAATTCAGTTAATAGCGAACCAAGGATTTTGCCCCACTAAAACTTGTTGTTGTTAAATTGATTCTGACTCATTGGCAATCCCAGGTGTTGCAGAGTATGACTGTTCCTTACAGTTCTCTTGGCTGTAATCTTTATAGAAGTAGATTGTTGTCAAGTGCCGTCGAGTCGATTCCGACCCATAGTGACCTTGTATAGGGTTTCCAAGGAGCAGCTGGTGACCTTGAACCACTGACCTTGCAGTTCAAAGGACTTTGCAGTCTGGCGCATTAACCCATAGCGCCACACCAGGACTCCAGATTACTAGGCCTTTTTTCCTCCCCATGGAGACTTTGGATACGTTTGAACCATCAACCTTTAGGTTAACAGTTGATTGCAAACTGCTTGTGCCACAAATGTTCCTGTTCCCAAACTCTCTTATCCACTGTCATCAAGTCAATTCTGACATATAGAGACCCCATTGGGCAGAGTAGAACTTCCCCATAGAGTTTTCAAGGCTGTAAATCTTTACAGAAGCAGATTGTCACATCTGTCTCCTGCAGAGTGGCAGGTGGGTTCCTACCACTAACCTTTCAGTTAGCAGCCCAACACTTAACCTGCTGCACCACCAGGGTTGCTTATTCCCCAAACAGTTATAGAAAAAAGCCTGTTTATATGATCTCATTTGGTCCTTTTAACAACTAACTATATGATCATAGATAGGTATGATAATTTATTTTGCAGATGAGAAAATTGGGGCAGATAAGACCCAAGTATATCTTAGGACACATTGTAAGAAGTTAAAGACAATGTCCTTGACACCAAGGAATTTCCATGTCTGTATCCTTTTCAACCTGCTACTACCCTTTCCCCCCAGAAGCTGTTATTGATATATGTGTCATTGAGCTAATTTTATCTCATAGTGACACCATATGATAAAATAGAAATATCCCATAGGGTTTTCTTGGCTATAATATTTATGGAAGTAGTTTGCTAGATCTTTCTTCCATGGAGTTTCTGGGTGGGATCGAAATGCCCATCATTTGGATCGCAGTTGTGTGTTTAACAGTTGTGCCACCAGGTTCCTTCCCTAGAAGCCAGAAGCCAGGAAATGAACCCAGAAACTTCTTGGGAACAAAAGAAACAGGAAGGAACACTATTTTTACACTTTATTTTCAAAGTTATTCAGTGGGTTGATCTACCTCTCAATATACTTAGTATTGCTTTTCAGAAAAACCAATACTGAACTCAAATTTTACAAATCCATATGAAATGTACATGTTATACTTCCAGAGGGCTTATTTTCACTTTCTCTTATGAGAATGGCTGTTATTGAGTCATTGGGTCTTCCAAGGCAACAGATTAATAGCGTGATGGATTGTTTAGAAATTAAGCAAATCTGCTGTACAAGACCTCTTCAAAGTGCTCAAGAGCAAAGATGTAAGTTTGAGTACTAAGATGTGCCTGACCCAAGTCATGGTATTTTCAAAAGCATGTGAAGGCTGGATAAATGAATAAGGAAGACCATAGAAGAATTGATGCATTTGAGTTATGGTGTTACAGAAGAATTTTAAAAGTACTGTGAACTACCAGAAGAACAAAGAAATCTGTGCTGGAAGAAGTACAGCCAGAATGTTCCTTAGAAGCCAGAATGGCTAGACTTCGTGTCTCAAACTTCAGACATTTTATTAGGAGGGACCAGTCCCTGGAGAAGTACATCATGCTTGATAAAGTGCAGGGTCAGTGAAAAACAGGAAGACACCCAACTAGATGGATTGGCACAGTGGTAGCAGCAGTGGGCTCAAGTATAATGATTGTGGTTTGTTCTGTTGTGCAAAAAGTTGGAACCAACTTGATGGCACCTGACAACAACAACAACAACGTCCTTTTCTGAATCTGGCATGAGTTTTGGGCAGTTTCCAGCCAATGTACTACTGCAAATGTTTTCAAATGATCTTAAACACAATTCTACTTGCATGTGATATTAATGATATTATTTGATGAGTTTTGCATTCTCTTGGACTACCTTTCTTTGGAACGGGCACACATATGAATCTCTTTCAATCCATTGGCCAGGTAACCCTCCTCTATATTCTTAACATAGACAAGTGAGTGTCTACAGTGCTATATCAGTTGGTTGAAACATTTCAATTGTAGTCTGTCAAAACCTTGAGTTTGCTTTTCACCAATGTCTTCAGTGCTGCTTGGACTTCTTCCTTCAATACCATTGACTTTTTTTTCCAATTTTTCTTAAAAAAAATTTTTTTTTTTAAATTTAAGGTTTTTATTGTAGAGTGAGTAAAAGTTTACAAGGCAGATCATCAGTTTTACATTCAACAAATCATGCACCTTGTTTCATTACAATGATTATAATCCCCTCCATGTACCATCAGTTAACAGTATTTC
>NW_006408688.1:6733894-6738906 GCF_000296735.1 Chrysochloris asiatica | reverse complement strand
TTCACTTTCAGCAAGCAAGGTTGTATCATCTGCATATCACAGGTTGTTAAAAAAAAAAATTCAAGCCTCAACATGCAATATTGAAGTGTTCAATGGCAAAATTGCATTAACAACCTGCGATTTTGCCCATAGAATCCTTCAATATTACATGTTGAGGCTTGAATTTTTTTTTCTTCAGTTCTTTCAGTTTGAGAAATGCTCAGTGTGTTCTTTCCTTTGGTTTTCTTACTTCAGTTCTTTGCACATTTCATTATAATACTTGACCGTATCTTCTCCGATTGCAGTTTGACATTTTCTGTTCAGGTCTTTTACTTCATCATTTCTTCCAGTTACGTTAGCTTTTCTACATTTAGAGCAAGTTGCAGAGTCTCTTTTGACATCCACTTTGGTCTTTACTTTCTTTCATGTCTTTTTAACGTCCTTTTGTTTTTTTTTTTTCTTTATGGTGTTCTTGATGTCATCTACAACTCTTCTGGTCTTCAGTCATTAGTGTCTAATGCATCCAGTGTAGTCTTAAATTGGTTTCTAAGTTCAGGTGGGATATGTTCAAATTCATATTTGAGCTCTCATAGACTTATTTTAATTTTGTTTTTTAGCCTAAACTTGCATATGAGTGATTGATGGTCTGTTCTACACTCTGCCTCTGGCCTTGTTTTGGCTACTGGTATTGAGGTTTTCCACCATCCTTTCCCACAGATATAGTCTATTTGGTTCCTATGCATTCCATCTGGTAAGGTCCACTTGTATAGTCACAGTTTAGGTAGTTGAACGCAAGCATTTACAATAGTTAAATCATTGTTGTTAGGTGCCATCAAATCAGTTCTGACTAATTTCCTTCCTGTGTAGGGTTTCTGAGGAGAAGCTGTTGCGTTTGAACTACTTACCTTATGGTTAGTAGTTCAGTGCTTAACCTACAACACAACATCATTGGTTTTATAAAATCCTATCATGCAAACTCCAGCATCGTCTCTATCACCAACGCCTATTTTCCAACTACAGTTCCTTCCTCTTTGCTTCTAACTTTCACATTCTAGTTACCGGTGATTATCAGTGCATCTTGTTTTCATGCTTGATCAGTTACAGACTGAAGAATTTGGTAGAATTCTTCAAATCCATCAACACTGGCATTAGTGGGTGGTGTGTAAATTTGAAAAATACTGATATTAACTGATATTCCTTGAAGATGAATGGATATTATCTTATCACAGGAAGCATTGTTCTTCAAGATAAATCTTTGGAAATGTTAGTTTTGGAGATAAATGTGATGTTATTCCTTTCCCCCTGAACACCGCAAATCATTGCTCTTATCTACTCAGTCTCTGTTCCCAAGTCAAAGTGTCATTCTCAATACTCATGTTCCTCTCTACTAGACTCTACATTTTCTTCAAATTCAGATTCATTTCCTATTTGGGGCTTACTATATGCCAAGCACTTTTGCACTCTTTTTTAATGTTTACAATAACCTTATGATGTGAACATTATTGTGTCTGTTTTGTAGATGAAGACTGAATTTAGGTTAAATTATTTACTTAAAATTATAAGTTGCCTGTTAATCTTTTTCTTCAAATCTCATATAATTTTAGAGTCTTTTCAAATCAGTTAATACTTAATCCTCAATGGTTTCACAAGAAACATTGCCTCTCAAACAACTGTAGAGTTAAAGCTTCTAACTCATGCATGGGACTTTCATAAATGATTTTTTGTGTATGTGTATTCTTTAATGTTTCTAATACAATGTGGAAAACACCACTGATGTTCACTCAGAATTCCTTGAATCTTAACTTAACAAAATTCTGATTTATGAATTTACTAATTGATTTTCATGACTCAGGTATTCAACTTTGTTCAGTCAAAACCAACAATTCTCTAGACCTTAACCTTGAAATACCCACAAACTTTCTTTTTCTTCCCTTTGGTGCATATTTGTCTTGTAACAATATACGCTTTGCTGGAGCTTACACTACCCATCGTTCCCTGTTACATGACATGTAAGTTTTGCTCTGCCATGATTTTTCTTCTTCAATTTCCCAGGTTTGATGTGATGGTATATAGACTGGCAATGCCAGCTCCATTCATCGCTGAAATGTACAATGCATCTTCTCCTTTGTGATCCTTTAAGTTGCTGAAAGATTCCACATTCTCAGAGCCTGAAGATCAAGAAAGAAAAACAATCTGGCCTCACATGATAATTCCACCATGTGGTTGGTCACGAACAAAGAAGTGGCACTTGTGCGTTTTGTTGTTTATATTGTGCTTTCTCTTCTTCAGGGATTGTTACTCTGTTTACTTAAAGGTATTTATAATAAACCGTTATAAATGTTAGGGGGATTGAACTGTGCTGGGGCCCTCGCTCTCCCTCACAGCTGCAAGTGTTGCCTCCTACATGTTATTAATTTAGAGGTAATCAGGTTTACATTTGCAGCTGTGTAGCATATGTTTTTCTAAAACAGTCATGGCCACAGGCACCAGAACAATTAAGACTGGAAAATATGCCAAGAAGCATTTTCTTTTTTTTCACTCTCTAATGAATTGATAGCATCTTTCTTTTAATTCTTAGCTTTGTATGGTTTTACCATTAAGAAGAATGAAGTACACATTTCTTCAGCACCTACAATGTGTCTGACTGTGCTGCTTTTCCTGAACGTTATCTGATTTAAAGAAACCATATTGGTTTTTAAAAATGGTCCTAATTTTATTAGTGGAGGCAAAGGCTGAGGCCAGAAATGCTTTCTTTTTTTATGGTAGGAAAACAGTAATACGGTGTCAGACACATTGTAACACATCCATCACTACAGCTGGAATGTTACACCAGGGAAAAGGCTGATTAGATATTGTTGGCTGGATGCTACAATTTCTTTTTCCTACTTCAATTGAATTCTAAATTATTCTTAGGTTAATTTGATTTTTTAAATTTAAAGACTATTACCTCAGAGTAACTTGATTTCGGACTCAAATATCATAACAGTCTTTACTTTTTGGAAAATCTTGTAGAATTGAACAGATTACAGATTCCTTTAAAATGCATTTTAATTGAGTTATGGTATACAGATGATAGATGAACCAGGAATAAATCTTGTGGCAGGAAAGTCCTGAAATCACAGGATGGTCTTTGAGTGTTTAAGCAACCTTCTTTCTTACTCTCTTCAACACAACCTGTTCATTTCTGCCCCCTTAAGTAAGGGTAACAATACAAATAATTTCCCATGAAGATTTACCTAAATTGTTGTTGCTTCGTGTCCTCTAGTAGGTTATGACTCATAACGAAAGACCCAGTATAGCATTTCCAAGGAATGACTGGTGAGTTTGAACTGCCAATCTTGTGATTCAAACTGACCTTGTGGTCGTGTTTATCCTACAGGATGGTTGGTATATGTATTTTGGGTTTGGATGGAATCATTAGAGCTTTACTGATTTTCCTGTCACTAGCCTCCCCCTTTTCCAGTCAATTTGTTTTTATCCTGTGGTCAGGCTAATCTTCCCCAGTAGTGCTTTTACCATCATGCTACATTTCTCAGGATTGTTTCATGGTTACCTATTCTGATCTCCATAGAATAGAGTACTAACTCAACTGTCTGGCATTCAAAAGCCTCCCACACTGGTGTCTTCAAAGTTCTTTGCAAAATAGTTCCTCACGCACACAAATGGATGTCAGGTTTTGCCAGCACCATTTGTTGAACAGACTGTCTTTTTCCCATTTAATGTGTTTTAGCTGTTTGTCAAAGATCACCTGATCCTAGGTGGATGGATTTACTTCTGGGTTCTCAATTCTGTTCCATTGATCTATCTTTCTTTTGATGCCCCAGTACCAGGCTGTTTTGAATACTGTGTCTTTGTAGTAGGTTTTGAGATCAGGAAGTGAGAGACCTCCTAATTTGTTATTCTTCTTAATAATGCTTTGCTTATCCAGGTCTCTTTCCTTTCCATATAAAGTTGGTGGTTAGTTTTCCTATCTTCTCAAAGAATGATGTGGGAATCTGGATGTAATTAGATTATACCTATAGATTGCTTTGGGTAGTATTGACCATTGCCACAGTGCTAAGTCTTCCTATCTATGAGCATGGTATATTCTTCCATTTATATAGGCTTACTTTGGTTTCTTAGAGTAGTACTTTGTAGTTGTCTTTAAATGGTATTTTATTTCCCTGGTTAGATTTATTCCTAAATATTTCATCTTTTGAGTGGCTATTATAAATAGTATTGTTTTCCTAATTGCCTTTTTAGAGCTCTCTTTATTAGTGTAAAGGAATCCGACTGATTTCTGTATGTTGATCTTGTACACTGCTACTTTGCTGAATCTTTTAACGACTTCCAAAATTTTTTTGCCAAGTCTTTAGGATTTTCTATGTGTAGGATAATATCATCTGCAAATAAAGAGAGTTTTACTTGATCTTTTGCCAATTTGGATGACTTTAGATTCTCTGTTTTGCCTGCTAGCTCTGGCTAAGACTTCCAGCACAATATTGAAATAGGAGTGGTGATAAAGGACATCCTTGTCTGGCTCCTGTTTGCAAAGGAAATGCTTTCACTTTCTGTCATTGGAGAGCAATGTTGGAAATTGATTTATCTGTGTCCTTAATTAGCAATCCTACTTTTTTTTTAATGTTTTATTGTGAATTATATGATAGCGTACACGGGAGAACATTAGTTTTACATTCATTCTATCATATATCTTTTCATTGCCATGTTACAATCCCCTCCATGCATCATCAACCAACCAAAGGGTATACACTACAAGCCTGCACCCTGGTCGTCAGCACACAGCCCCTTTCCCTCTCTGGATCTAAAGTCCCCAGCTGCTCCATCGCTCCATGTCATTGCCTCTGCATCCATCTCTAGCATCACTGATTCTCTGGGTAGGGTCCCGCTCTCAGCTCTTCTCCCTTGATTGTCCTAGGGACCTCCGCTCCTAGACTGCAAAGTTAATCACTCCCTTCCTTGCTATAAAACGTCTACCTTTACATTTCCAACCCTCACAATCAGTCCTGATAACAATTATTCACTATTGTATCACA
>NW_006408688.1:6729932-6731889 GCF_000296735.1 Chrysochloris asiatica | reverse complement strand
GGCGAGCTAAGCCTTACAATATTCAGTGGGCTTCTGTGGACCCGGTTGGGGACCTGGGTGGCAAGCAGTGTGAGGAGACCTGAGGACTCCTGGGCTCAGAGTCAGTGATGTGGCCACAGAGGACTCAAGTGGAGAATGGAGCTGCCGGCTGATGGGAAGAGAGAGTATGTGCACAAGAACACCCACACTTGCAGATGGTACCCACGTGATCGGGACCGGATGACTGGATGATCAGAGCTCAACCAGAAGAAGAAAGAAGGGGGGGGTGGGGAAGTTCAAACAACAACAAAAATTATCGAATACTGACAAGGATGTGAAGCAACTGGATTTTCCACACATTGCTGGTGGGAATGAAGACAGGGACAGGCACTTTCATACAGTCACCATATAACCAGTAAGAGAACTCATGGTACAGTGGTTTAAATATTCAGGTGCAAACTGACAGGTCATGGTTTAAACCCAGTGGCCATTCTGAGAGGAAAAGTGTGGCCATCTACTTCTGTTAATATTGTTGCTGTTAAGTGCCATCGAGTCAGTTCCAATCCATGGCAACTCTGTATAGGGTTTCTGAGGAGCATCTGGTGAGTTTGAAATGCTGACTTTGCAGTTCACACCAACTTTACAGTACAGCGCATTAAACCACAGCCCCACACCAGGACTCCATTTTATAATATTCTGCTAATATTACAGCCTTGGAAACCCTACAGGGACAGTTCTACTCTGAGCAATAGGGTCACTATGAGTCAGAGTCGACTTGATGGAAGTGGGCTTGGGTTTTGGACCATAGGATCCAGTATTTTCATTCCTGGATGTTTACACAAGAGATATGATGACTTATGTCCACATGTATAAAACCAATGGCCAACATTACTCTCAATGGAGAGAAAGTGAAATGTTTACAACAGCTTTATTTATAATAGCCCCAAACTAATGATGACCCAAATCCCTATTAACTGGTTAATAGATAAATTATGGTATAGCCATACATACTATGGAAACTACTCCATATTAAAACTAATAGGTGTAAGACACAACTGGCTAATGATTTTAACTGAAAGAATCTAGAGAGAAATAACTAAGATTTTTTTATGATTTCTTTTATGGAAAAGGCCATATATTAAGGACAGAAATCAGATCAGTGATTGCCAGGGTCTGGGGTTGGTGAAGGGATTGACTATATAGATTCTATATCTGATTGTAATAGTGGTTACATGATTTTGTGATTGTCTAAATTCATAGGATGTTACACTTAAATGAAGTTTAATTTTATCAGATATAATTTATAACTCAAAAGGCCTAGTTCTTTAAAAAAAATACTTTAGCAATTTAGCATTTCAAATAGCTGGCTACTTAATTTACTGACCTATCAGAAATAGTTGGATAAGTAGGACATCCTAACTGTCTCAGATAGTTGCTCTGGTGATCTAGCTAAATTCACATGTGTTCCAGACAACAGAGACCTGGTTTGGATGATAAATTAAGTAGTCATGTTAGGGTTGGGTGATCTACTCATGGCACTTTGGGCAAATCCTTGAGATAGCAGGTCACTTAGAGTTTTTTCAGGATGTTGAGGAAAAGACTATAAGAGAGAACATTCTTTGAGTCTGACTGGTAAAATATGTGACATGGACTTTGGAGTTGAATAGGTTTAGGATTAACTACCAGTACTGCTCCTAAGGAAGTGGGCATGATATTTAATCTAAATAACCTGTCTGGGAACTAGGTATTAGAATACCTGATTTGCAGGGTTGCTGTAAGAAAGTGATTTAGCAAACGTTGTTGTTGTTATCAGGTGCCATCGAGTCGGAACCGACTCATAGCAACCGCATGCACAGCAGAATGAAACAATGTCTGATCCTGGGCCAGCCTCACTACCGCCGCCACACTTGACTCCATCAATGATGTCACCTGGCTGATCCATCTCGTTGGGGGTCTTCTTCTTTTTCTCTGACCCTCC
>NW_006408688.1:6725572-6729472 GCF_000296735.1 Chrysochloris asiatica | reverse complement strand
TTTTAAAGTGTTGAAGAGCAGAGACATCAGCTTGAGGACTAAGGTGCGCCTGACCCAAGCCATGGTATTTTCAATAACCTCATATGGATGCAAAAGTTGGACAATGAATAAGGAAGATTTAGCAAATAGCGAGGTATAAATTCAGTGCCCAGTGTTGCTATGATCATTGTTGTCATTGTTGTTGCTATCATTGTCATTGCTTCTCTTTGTGAGTAAAGAGACCCCTCTGATGTGTAAGATGGGCTATGTCACCCACTGAAAACAAATGGACTATGCCATGAGAAGTGTACCCAGTTTCCATTCACCTTCTTGATCATGAAGGCATATGTGCTTTGGCATCCATAGACTCTTTTCCTGCCCTTAATATGGACTTGAAGAAGAATTGTTCCTCACTTAAAACTGGTTTCCTTCCTGAAGAAAGAATTTTGATGGCACTTTCAAATGCATCCCTCTCATTGGTTGTCAATTTACTGACTGATTGTTATGTGGTGATCTCAAGACAGGATGAAATCTATTTTAAAAAATTTCAGGAATGCAGCACACCCAAGGTGTAAGACAGAATGAAGCATGCTTCACCTTTGTCACTCTGTGTGGTCAGATCACTGGCTTAGATATTGGAGTTAGTGAGTCAGGATACTTGAAGAAAGAATGACATTCAAACATGATTCATTCAAACCTATGGAGAAAGAGATTTTTGCCGAATGTTTTATTGAGCACCCACAATGTAAGCCACCAAGAACCTCAAGTAATCCAACAGCCAGACAAGTATTTTTGTTTGATCAACCAGTGAGCGATGCATGAAGTGATAGCTAGGGGATAAAAAGAAACATAAGATCCAGGACCTACTTTGAAAGGAGTATTCACCCTAGTTTGGAAGACAAAATGAAAATATATGAATCAAGGAACTTGTGAATAGAATTAAGTGTTAATGCTGTGGTATGACCCTAAAAGTAATATAAGATCTCAAAGAAAGGAGAGTTCAATATAAAAAATGCGTGGTCAGAGCAGGCATTTTAAAACTCTCTTTACATAATTTTAGTGTTTTTCTACATGTCGTTTATGAAGTTAGTGTCTGCGCACCAAGTGTAATTTTGGTAACTTCAGATCCAGGTTAAAGCTATGTGAGATGTAGTTAATGTGGCTAGAATTTAAAATAAAAACCAATTAATCGAAGATGCAAGGTTGATCAGAGGGTTATAACTGGAGTAGGAAAATGGAATACTGTTCAAATTTTCATAGGGCCTCTCTGTCAACATTGAATAACAAGCCACTATGAAAACTTCTGCTTTTTGTTTTTTGAAATTTTTTTTTTTTGAATTGAGTGAAGGTTTACAGAGCAGATCATCAGTTTCCGTCACAGGCCACCTGTTTTGCTTCATCTCAGTGATTGCAGTCCTCTCCCTGTAACAACAGTTATCCTACTTCCTCCCTGTGGTTCCTATTTCCATTCCACCCTCCCTTGGTACCCTTTGAATATTGTCCCTAGGTAAATGTTGCCCTTTGGATCATAAGTGGTTGACCATTTTATGGTGAACAGACCTCACTAGTGTTGTTTCCTTCCCTAGATACCTATCCACTGCTTGGTTCAAAATTGGGCTGCAAGGGTGAGTTCATTCCAGACCAGAAGGTTAGCTGTCTACTGTTGTTTCAGTTGCTTTCTGAACAATAAGCTCAGTCTTTTATATATATATATATATATATAATTTTGACTAGTATTCCATATTTTCTTCTACTCTATCCACGAGCTTCTAGCATGATCCTTTTCAGAGCAGTTGGTAGTGATAACTGGCACCATCTAGTTCTTCTGATCTCAGACTCATAGAAACTGATGTTTATATGTTCCATTAGTCCATTAAACTAATTTTCCAAGCATCTTCAACAATTTTCATCACTCTTATTTCTTCCACACATGGAGAGACCAATAGTGGCACCTTAGATGGCTGCTCAAGAGCCATCTAACATCCCACTTGCTACTCATTAAGTAGATTTAGAACACTGTGAATTATGATATGCCAATTGACCATGGTGTCCCCCAAGACGATGGTCCTGAGACCCCAAGCCCAGCAACTCATTATCTCAAAGTGTTTCATAATATCCTAGAGGTTTTGATCATTTTGTCCCCTGTATGCTCTACCATGTTCATAGGTATGTTTGCAGGAAAGGTAAATACCCATGTACAAACATCCTGTTTCAAACCCTATGTATTTGTGAGTATACTCCCACTCTTCCGTGCATACCCACTCAGCTTGTGTATCAGTCCATGTATCTGCCTGTAGAACACTCTTGTTGCAGGGTTGTACATATAACAGTTTTCTATCCCCTTTGACATTTGCATTCCTCCCTGCATCTTCACTTGTCTTCATCATTCTTCTGCCAACTTCCCTCTTGTTGTAGATTATCATCACTATCACCCAAGTTGACATAGGTCTATCTCTAGCCACAAAACTACTCTCCTTCCATCCCTCCCCTGACAACCATCCCTGGGACAAGATGGTGGATAGGGTCGATGTGCAGTGAGGAGCTCCGTCAGCAACAACACATAATACTGGACCAAGCAGGCTCATGGGGTGGTGCTAGAACTCTGAACCACATAAAAGGAATTTTTAGAAGCTTAGAAGGCTTACAACTAGGGGAATTTGTAACAGAATCAAGAAATCAAGTGTTTTCTAATTCAAGACACTCAGCTGCTCCTAGAGCCACCATCTTGGGAGAGACCAAGTGGGGGAAGAATTAGAACAGCCACAAATGCTTGACAGAACCATGGATATAGAGGTGTGGACTCTCTATTATTGGTATCTGTTCATTTGTCTCTCACTGTCTGTGCACCTCCCTTCTGGTGACTAGAGGGGTTGCCTGAGCGAATGGACACCCTACTCACACCCCTGTGGAGGGTTCTACTACACATGTGCACAGATCTCCTCAAAATTTAAAGTGATAGTTTCCACTTAAAACCAATGGCCACAACTCATCTGTCAGTTTGTCGTACTGTGGTGGCTTGTGAGTTGCTGTGATTCTGAAAGCTATGCCACCAGTATTTTAAATACCAGCAGGGTCACCCATGGTGGACGGGTTTCGGATGAGCTTCCAGATAAAGACAGACTAGGAAGAAAGAGTGATGAATGAATTCCAAATATTTAGTCACTTAGGAATAGCAGAGAAACGCTGTCAACTAGAGTGCTGGAAAATGAGCCCCTCAGTTTGGAAAGCACTCAAAATGAGACTAGGGAAGAGCTGTCTCCTCAAAGTAGAGTTGACTGTGATAACGTGAATGGAGTAACACCGGTGGGAGAAAAGCCTGTGGAACCTTCATTTGCTGATGGGGCACAACTCAAAATGAAGAGAAACAGCTATAAACATCCATTGAAAATCAGAACATGGAATGTACGAAGTATGAATCTGGGAAAACTGGAAATTGTCAAAAATGAAATGGAACGCATAAACATCAAATTGATATCTTAGGCATTAGTGAGCTGAAATGGACTGGTGTTGGCCATTTTGAATCTGACAACCACATGGTTTACTTTGCCAGAATTGACAAATTAAAGAGGAATGGTGCTATATTCATTGTAAAAAAGAACATATCCAGATCAATCATGAGGTACAACACTGTCTGTGATAGAATAATATCCATGCACCTACAGGGAAGCCCAGTTAATACCACGATTATTCAAATTTACACACCAAACACTAAAGCCAGTGAGGATGAAATAGAAGAATTCTACCAAATTCTTCAGTGTGAAATCGATCAAACATGCAATCAAGATGTGTTGATCTTTACTAGTGATTGGAATGCAAAGGTTAGGAGCAAAGAGGAAGGATCAGTAGTTGGAAAATATGGCCTTGGTGATAGAAATGATGCTGGAGAATGCATGATAGAATCCTACAAAACCAATGATTTGT
>NW_006408688.1:6722245-6723877 GCF_000296735.1 Chrysochloris asiatica | reverse complement strand
AAAGCTGGACTATGTATTAGGAAGACTGTAGAAGAATTGATGCTTTTGAGTTATGGTGTTGGAGGAGAATATTAAAATTGCCAGGGGCTGCCAAAAGAACCAACAGATCTGTATTGGAAGAAGTGCAGCCGGAGTGCTCCTTGGAGGCCAAGATGGCCAAACTTCGTCTCTCCTACTTTGGACATATTGTCAGGAGGGCCCAGTTGCTGGAGAAGGACATCATGTTTGGTAAGGTGAAGGGTCAGAGAAAAAGAGGAAGACCCCCAGCGAGATGGATTGGGAAAGTGGAAGTATCAATGGATTCAAGTGTGGTAACAATAGTGAGGTTGGCCCAGGATCGGGCAGTGTTTTGTTCTGCTGTGCATAAGGTCACTATGAGTTGGTACTGACTCGATGACACCTAACAACAATGTTTATTGCTATAAATGGTTCTCTAGATACTGCTTTTATTGTGCCCAAAGATTTTGATATGGTGTGTTTTCATTCTCATTTAAATCAAGGAATTATTTCCTTTTAATTTTTGTTTCTTCTATTACTCAGTAGCTTTTAAGTAGGGTGCTATTCAATTTCCATGTATTTGCTTCTTTTCCTTGATCTTCCTATTTTTTATTTCTAATTTTATAGCATTGTGATTTGAAAAGATGCTTTATAGTATTTTGATGTTTTTGAGTTTATTGAGGCTTGCTTTGTGGTGTAACATATAGTCTACTTTGGAGAATGTTCCATGTACACTGGGAAAGAATGCATATTGTGTTGCTCCTGGATTGAGTGCTGCACTTGTCTATGAGATCATGTTGGTTGATCGTGTTAAGTTCTGTGCCTTTGTTGATTTTCTTTCTAGTTGTCTGTCCTTCATTGTAAGTGGATATTAAATTTCCTATTGTGGTGGTGGTGGTATTTAAGTGCCACTTAGTTGGTTCCAACTCATAGGGACCCTGTATAGGTTTCTGAGGAGCAGCTGATGAATTTGAACTGCCGACTTTGCAGTTCAAACTGACCTTGTGGTCCCATGCTTATCTTACAGTACCACACCTGGAGAGTTGTCTATTTCTTTCTTCAATTCTTTTCGAGTTTGATTTATGTATTTTGTGTCTCTTTCCTTGGAAGCATAGATATTTATTATGGCGATGTCCTCTCTTTTGACTCTTTAATCATGAGGTACTGTCCTTGTTTTTCTCAAATGCAGGTTTTTGCTTTAATGTCTGTTTTACCAGAAAGTATTGTTGCCATTTATCATTTTTTATTGCCTTTCGCTTGATACATTTTTGCTGTCCTTTAATTTTTTATCTATTTTTTATCTTTCTGTGTAAGGTGTGTCTTTTGTAGATACTATATTGAGGGATCCTATTTTCTTATGTGTTCTGCAACTCTCCAACTGTGAATTTCACCCATTGATGTTCAGTGTAATTATCAATAGGTATGAAGTGATTGCTGTCTTTTTGCTGTGTGTTTTCTTGTGTGTAGTGCTACTGGTTTCTTTGTTCCACATAGTTTTCTGGGCTGAGTTCATTTTGTTAGTGAATTTTCTTCATTGCTGTTGTTTTAATGTTTACTAAACTTTCATGATTTTCTTTTTTCTTGTCTTGATATGAAGGTGTGTTAAATCTCTTTGAGGTTACCCTGTAATTTATT
>NW_006408688.1:6718411-6721400 GCF_000296735.1 Chrysochloris asiatica | reverse complement strand
TTCAGCTTCTTGAATGCTTATTTTCTTGTCTTTCACAATATTATGAAAGTTTTCTTCTAACAACTCTTCAACTATTTTTTCTGTGCTTTTGTTTGCTTCATCCTATTCTGGAATTCTGGTCTTCCATACTTTATTCTTCTTCACGGTGTCCCACATAAATCTTAGGTTTCTTTGAATTTTTTCCTTCTTTTCTCTGATTGTTCTTCTAGTTTACCAGTATTAAGAGATTTATCTTCAAGCTCACTGATTTGGACTTTCATTGACTCAAATCTATTTTTTTGTCCTTTTGATGTACTGTCCATTCCTGAAATCTTAGTATTATTAATCTTCTGGATTTATATTCACAGATTTTGTATTGCCTCCAATTCTTAATCTATTTTGTTTGTGTATTCCTATTGTGTTTTCCTGAATTCTGCCTCATTTTCCTTGAAGTTTCTGTCAATCACTTGAAGGTATTTAAATATCATTCTCTTGAATTCTTCTTCATGGAGTTCTAATGCCTTTGGTTCTTCAAAATGTTTTTTTATCTGTATCTTTTGGTTACTTATTTGAGCTATTCTGTCTTGTTTCTTCAAGTGAACAGCAATTTTTGCTCCTGAGACATTGTGGTGTTGTTGTATTTGTATTTAATTGATGATTATATGTTGATTTATTCTACATACTCACCAATTACCTCCTGGTGGGTGGTATTAGAGAATGGAAGTATGTGCACTGTTCTCTGGGCATCATTCATGCAGTTTAGTTTAGGAGGGTTTTGTTGATGTTGCTTGCTGTTGTCGCCAGGTGTGTAGCAGCTGTTATTGATTCGTACCTAGTGGTGTAACTGCAGAGGCTCTGACTGGCTGGGTCATATGGACATTGTCGCTAATCCCCGTTGCAAGAAAAGAAAAGACACACACAGGAAAACAAAACAAAAAACAAACAAATAGCAGGGAAAAAAGAAAATAGCAAAGGAGAAAGAAAAAGTAGGAAAAAAACAAAACAAAACAATAACCAAAAATAGAAAAGAGGGAGAGAAGACAAGAAATAAAAGAAAAACCACAGAAATGAAAAATAAGGGAGAAATAAAAAGAAAGAAAAGTCACTAAACACAATTAGTGAGACATATGCGTGAAAGAAAAGAGAAAGGGACCAGAGAGTAATAAAGAAAAATCAAGAGCAAAATAAGTAAATAAATTGTTGTTGTTGTTGTTGTTAAGTGCCGTCGAGTCGTTTTCGACCCATAGCGACCCTGTACAGGGTTTCCGAGGCTGTAAATCTTTACAGGAGCAGAATGCCTCATCTTTCTCCCGCGGAGCGCCTGGTAGTTTCGAACTGCTGGCCTTAAGCTTCACAGTCCGATTCGTAACCACTACGCTACCAGAGCTCCTTATGAATAAATAAATAAATAAATAAAAAGAGAGAGCGAGAGAGAAAGAGGATGAAGCAAGGGGAAGGAGAAATCGGAATAGAAGAAAGGAAAATGAAGGCAGAGATACAAATGATAAAAATCAAAGGAAGGTAAGAGAGGAAGAAGGGGGAGAAAGAATAAACAAAAACAAGGAAAGGGTAGACTCAGAAGGCAGACTCACAGGGCCAACTCTGAGCGGAGAAAACTCTGGGGGTTCCTGCCAGCCAAGGCATTCACATGGTGAGTGGGCAAGGCAATAAGTCCTAGATAGAGTTCTGATAGGCCTAGGTGTTTTCTGTTCCGGGCACTCAATTTGGAAACAGTTCATGGAGACCCTAAAGAAGCTAGGATCAAAGTTTTTCCATCTCAGGATGCAGCTGTGGTTGAGAGTTCTCATTAATCCAGAATTGGCTAGAGATGTCTCTGCTGGTGTGGAGCTGGCCACAACTGAATCTACTTACTGGGGTTGGTGTGGATAGCTTCCTACTCACTTTGATGTGGCTCACAACTGCATGGTTCTTCACTATGTGGCCAGTGGAGAACAGGGGCTTTGCTAGTTATGTATGTGGGTGGAGCTGGCCATTACTCTAGCCTCCAGGCTAATGGGGGTACAAAGAAAAAGAATCATCCCTTTCTCTACACATCAAGTTGCCCTCTGCCTTCAAAAAGCTGACCACGAAAGTTCAAAATAGTTGTGTCACACTTGGTTGCTGGTTGCTGGCCAGCCAGTACAAGTTACCTGTCTCCCCCTACTCCATTCCCACATCTGTCCAGCGTTTTCACCTAGTGAGGGCTAGTGCAGGGCTGGCCAGGCCCAGCTCCGCAGGTTTGAAGCAGGGCTCACCTGAATTCTTACACCTTGGTTGGTGCGGAGACTTCCTGTCCCCTTTGATGAAGCTCCCCACTGCATGTCTCTGTCCCTGGGAGAGTGGGGACCAGTCACACCTCTGATCATCAGGGGCATGTCAAGAACTAGAAAAAAATTTACCTTTATCTCTTTGAGTCACTGGTATGCCTCTGGACCACCAAGCCTCTGTCTTATCTCTAAAGCCACGCATGAAAATTTAAGATGGCCACACTGTATCTGGTCTACCAGTCTATCTCCTTTTTTCTGCCATGTCTGTTCAGCTTCATCTCCTAGGAAGCATTCAGTCCACTTTTCTAGCCTTCTAGCTGAAGCTCAGGGCTCTAGGACTATCATCTGCATTGGTCTCATTTGGTTTTCCCTATCTTTGTTCTAGAAGTGTAACATTTCTGTCTCGACCACCATCATGCCACCTCCTTTCTTGTATCAGAAAATTCTGATTTTCTTTTTTTTTTTTTTTTAGTTTTGATAAGTTATTGGAATTGTACTTCTCTCTGAGAAAGATGTGAACCTGAATTCGTTAAGGGAAGCGTTAAAGGATAAATGAATCTCCTTCTTTGATAATTTCTCTCATATTAATTTGCTTTCTGCTAAAAAGAAAGACCAAAAGAAGGCTGCCTTTAAGGGTGTTTACTGTTCCCAGGCCCTGAACCCTTTCAACACCAAAGTTGTACCATGTACTGAGAAAGGCTCAGGTTAATGGCAAGGTTTGTTTTTACCATCATTTGCAATGT
>NW_006408688.1:6716497-6718086 GCF_000296735.1 Chrysochloris asiatica | reverse complement strand
CTCACTGTGCCTTTCTTCATCTTTACTTTCCAGAAATGCTGTGCTCTTTCTAGCATCCTCTACTAGGTCTTTCACTCTTTGGTCCTTCTTTCCCTTTCTTACAAGGCTTTGCGCTCTTCTTGTATACGCTCTTTATTTATTTGTAAGATCTCCTAGCATGTTGTTGTTGTTGTTAAGTGCCATCGAGTCGGTTCCGACCCATAGCGACCCTGTACAGGGTGTAGTAGAGTGAAAATAGCAGTGATTTAAATATCTTTGTATTTTGCTATAATTAAAAATATATGTACATGTAGTTATTTTTTCTTCTTTTTTATACAAGTTCCTTGTCTTATAAAGCATAGTTGAGAAGAAAAAGCGTCTTCTGATTCAGCCAAGCACCCTTCTGGGAATCTTAGCTAATTAGATTGCAATGTCAAGAGAAGCAACAATGACAATGACTGGGGACAAAGGAGCTTTGGGGTTAGGCTTGTAAACTCAAAACTAGAAGTGTATAAAGTATAGTATCTTTACATAGGGATTGAAGACATTCCAGGTGGGTGGAAGACATGGGTAAAGGTGAGCAGGCAGGGGTGAGTATGTGTGGGAGATCCAGTGGCAACAGGAGGATGTAGGGTGGGGAAAATAGATAGTATCCTGATTGGAAGGGATGCTGTGTGATAGCAAGTATTGTTGTTAAGTGCTGTCAAGTCAATTCTCACTCAGAGCGACCCTGTACAGGGTTTCTAAGGAGCAGCTGGTGAGTTTGAACTGCTGACCTTGTGGTTAGCAGTCCAGTGCTTATCCTACAACACCACAGCAAGTAGTGAGACAAAGTGTTGGTGAATGGTGTGAGACTTGGGTCCAAGGCAGGTTTTTATTCTGGTTTGAGATGCATTGTTTTTGTTGTTAGTTGTTATTGTATTGACTCTTACTCATGGTAATCTTATGTATAACAGAAGAAGGCTGGTCCTGTACCATCTTCATGATCCTTTTAAACTGGGGGGCTCATCTTGCATCCTCATGTTGAAAAATATTCTGTTGTGAGTCATAGGATTTTTGTTAGCTGATTTTCAGATGTCATGCTCCAGGTCTGTCTTTCTAGCCTGCCTTGTTCTGGAAGTGATACTGAAATCTGTCCACTGTAGGTGGCTCTGCTGGTATATGATGCCACACCTTCCAGTACATAGCAACACTCAAACTACAGTATGACAAACTGACAGAGTGCTGTTATTAAGTGAGTCGAGTTGGTTCCAACTCACAATGACCCTGTATAGAGATTCTGAAGAGCAGCTGGTGGTTTTGAACCACCGACCTTTTGGTTAGCAGTCCAGTGACAGATGAGTCATGGTTTTTGTGCTGGTAGATTCCAACTCATAATGCCCCATAGGGTTTCCTAGGGTGTAATCTTTACTGTAATTCTGAGAAATCTGTACCTGGACCAAGAAGCAGTTGTTCAAACAGTATGGGAACACTGAATGTTTTAAAATTGGGAAAGGTGTGCGACAAGGTTGTGTTCTTTCACCATACTTATTCAACATGTATGCTGAGCAAATAATACAAGAAGCTGGGTTCTATGAAGGAAAACATGGCGCCAGGATTGGAGGAAGACT
>NW_006408688.1:6713989-6715960 GCF_000296735.1 Chrysochloris asiatica | reverse complement strand
GCAACCAGAGTGCTCCTTGGAGGCCAAGATGGCTAAGCTCCGTCTCTCATACTTTGGACATATTGTCAGGAGGGAACAGTTGCTGGAGAAGGATGTCATGCTGGGTAAGATGGAGGGTAGGAGAAAAAGAGGAAGACCCCCAATGAGATGAATCAGCCAGGTGGCATCATTGATGGCATCAAGTGTGGCAGCGGTAGTGAGGTTGGCCCAGGATCAGACGTTGTTTCGTTCTGCTGTGCATTGGGTCACTATGAGTCGGTTCGGACTCAATGGCACCTGACAACAACAACAATCTTTACTGGAGCAAATCACCAGAGTCTTTTCTCAGGTAGTACCGCTGGTTGGTTCAAACCATTGACCTTTCAGTTAGCAACTGAGCTTAACCAATGTGCCAGCAGAGCTCTTTTATATGCATGAATATATCAATATAGAAATTCTTTCTAATGGCGAAACTGCATCCTCCAGAAAGGAGGAAAAGAGATGTCCTTCAGATGCAGATTTCTCCATTTCTTCTCTCAGGGCTCTGCTATGTGCAGTCTTACAAATGCAAGACTTCATGTGGGCGGCTGGTGTAGGGGTGGAGGATGAAGCCAATGCAAAGAAAGTGAATTATATTTGCACAGCGTACTATGACTACACGCCAGTGAACTTAGTAAATGAGAAAACTGATAACCAGACTCTTGAAATCCCATTCCTGTGACAAACTCTATGCTATTTCTAGTTATCTGATTTGCTTTTTTTGAAGGCGGAGGTGAAGGTCACAATGTATTGACTTATGGCATAAATATAAATGTTTCCTTCACTTTTCTCTTCTGACATCATCTACTAGCTGTAGAACATGGAGACTTTTTGTTTGATTTGGAGCTGGCAGCATGTTTGCCAATGGCTGAAGGGTGATTAAGAAATAATGTAACTTCAAAGAGTGCGTGGAGAGAGGCCTAGATAAAGATTGCCTGGATCTCTTCTAGATATTATGGGAAGCGGATTCAGGTTAAATCTGAACAAGTCCTATAGGATAGGTCATTGAAAGTTAAGAATAAGCTCAAGTGTCTCTGGTGTTGTAAAAACATTAAGTCTACAATGGTAGTCCCTTGCATTGTTTAAGAGGCTGAGTTTGCTGTCAGGATTTTATAATAATACTGTGAATGCATATCCTGGGATCATGAAAAGGGCTTAAGCTGCTCTCAAATGCTTGTTAAGTAGGAATGAGAAATTTTCAAGTACTGTGGTTAATAAGAATGATACTTTCAAATGTAATCAACAAATATTACTAACAAAGGGGGAAATATGCAAAAAAGCAAACCCATTGCTACTGAGTTCATTTTAACTTATGGTGACACATTAATATGTTACAGAACTGAACTCCATCGGGTTTTCTTGGCTGTAATCTTTATGGAAACAAATGGCCCGGGCTTTCTTCAGCAACACTGCTTGTTGTTGTTATTAAGTACCGTCGAGTGACCCAATAAAGGTTCTGAACTGCTGACCTTGTGGTCCAGTGCATTATCCTGCAGCACCATACTGTGGTTGTTGTTGTTAAGTGCCGTGGAGTCGGTTCTGACTCATAGCGACCCTGAACAGGGTTTCCGAGGCTGTAAATCTTTACAGGAGCAGAAAGCCTCATCTTTCTCCCGCAGAACAGCTGGTAGTTTCGAACTGGTGACCTTGCAGTTCACAGCCCAATTCATAACCACTACACTACCAGAGCTCCCAGAAGCACCATACTAGTTAGGTTCAAATAGCCAACGTTTAGGTTTTTAGACAAGCACAAACCATTTGTACCACCCAGGAGTCTTAAAACAACTGTTTCTCCTGGGACAAGTCATATTTTGGAGAAAATTGCCATTAATTTTCAAGGGTTTCTGTCTCAATTAGATGCTTTATTTTTGGCTAATGAAAACTAACATGCATTATGACAGTGCAGAAAAGGACCAAACTATAATTTTCATTTTCTGCAAAGCCAAAAAAAAA
>NW_006408688.1:6709818-6713744 GCF_000296735.1 Chrysochloris asiatica | reverse complement strand
AGAGCTCCAGATATCTGTGTAGCACAGTTAAAAATTAACTTTGTCAAAAAGGAAAGAACCAGAGGGGAAATTATCGCTTTAGTTTTCAGGCTATTGTTGGTGGAGACCTGGACTCTCCAAAATGATATTCACCACTCACATGGGGAAGGAACCCTGACAGCGTAGTGGATTATGAGCTGGGCTGGTAACTACAAAGTTAGCTGTTTGAATCTACCAGCTGCTCCTCAGGACAAAGATGAAGCTTTCTGCTCCCGAGCTCTGGTAGCATAGTTAGTGGTTACAAATCGGACTGTAAACCTTAAGGTCAGCAGTTCGAAACTGCCAGCTGCTCTGCAGGAGAAAGATGAGACTTTCTGCTCCCGTAAAGATTTACAGCCTTTGAAACCCTGTACAGGTCACTATGAGTCAGAACTGACTCCACGGCACATAACGACCACCACTAAAGATTTACAGCCTTGGAAACTCTATACAGGGTTGCTATGAGTAAGAACACTACCACCACCGTTCACATGTGGGAGTCCTGGTTTTGCACAGTAGGATAAGCATTCGACCTTAAGTTTGGTTTGAACTGTAAGGTCTGTGGTTCCAACTCACCAGTTGCACCTTGGAAATCCTATACATAGTTGCTATGAGTCGGAACTAATTCAACAGCATTTAACAATAACACACTAGATTTCAAAGATTTTGTATATAAAAAGAATGTAATTTATCATATGGGTGAATTTTGTATACTGATTTTATTTTGAAGTGGTAATATTTGACAACATTGATTTGAAAGAAAAAAAAATTTCAAATTAACCACTTATTTCTGTTTACTTTTTAAGGAGGTTCATAAAAAATTTAAATTACACAATGACTTGCATTATATTTTTACTGGAAAAGTACAAATGTTTTTCATTGCCATGATTCATTCTGCTAGCATACATATGATCAGTAAATTAAAAATAAGGCACCAGGCAGTTTAATCCCTAAATTATTGACAAAAAGTAAGGTGTTTTACCTTTCAGAATTAAATACAAAACAAACAAAAACCCAATATGATTATCCTTCATACAATTCATTTTGTGTGTGTCTAATTTTTTGTTGTTGTTGATGTTTGGGATTTTTTCTTCAGTGTGGTGCCATTATGACTTCCTGTTCTTTGGAAGAATTAGATCAGATGATTAAATCCTCTTCTGAGCATCAAGAAGGGGGCAGCCAAAGAAAGCTGATTTGAATACAGGGAGTAAACAGTAATTAAACTGTAAATGTTGATTTTGCTTTGACCATCCACTAGCGTGCTTGGTGTGAATAAAGAGTGCATTGTCAATTATTATTTCTGCCGCCACAGTTATGGCACATGAGAGTCATTGAAAGGCCATGTTAAATCGGGGAGTTTCCCATGGCTGCTGAACTGAAACTTCCTTTGTTTATATTAAAGCTTGGGTTATTTTTTTCCTCAAAGAGTACACATTGATTTTAGATAAAATCTGAGGTTTTTTTTTCCCTTCAAACTTATCTACATCACTATAGTCTGTAGAGGAGTTGTTAAAACCTAGACACACAGCTTCCCACCCAACACTGAAACGGACTATTTCACTGTGCTTTTTTTTTTTTTTTTTAAAATACTGCAATGGGGGTGGGGGTGTGTGTGCGTGGGTAGACTCTAAAGTAGCCATTCTCAACCTCAGCCGTTTATTAGACTTAGCTAGGAAGCTTTTAAGGTGACCTAGTAGTTCTGTAGGGTAAGTGCTATACCGCTTACCCTAAAGATAGCAGTTCAAACTCACCAACTGCTCCCAGGAGAAAGATAAGGCATCTGCTCCTATAAAGATTCATAGCCTTGGAAGCCCTCTACAGGGTCCCTATGATTCAGAATCAACTTGATGGCCTGAGTTTAGTTTTGGTTTGCGTTTAGGAAAGTTTTAAAAACTAAGACTCCAGGCTGAACCCAGATCAATCACTGCATACTAGAAACTTTGGAGTGTGATCTAGGGATGTAAATTAGCTCTCCCTAGGTAATTCCAGTGCATGACCAAAGTGAGACGTACTGGCAGAACAGGTTAAGTAAGGCACACCTAGGCTCACCTTTTTCATAAGGATTTAAGATTTAAGCTGTCTTTTTTATGTGGATGAGTTAGATTTCTAAATGACTTTTTTTTTGCCACCTCTATTTGATAATTAGAGGGGCTGTACAATGACTGCTAGGTCGGATTGACCACCAGGTCAGAAGGTCAAACTCAAAAGTTGCTCCTCAGAAACGCTATACAGGATGGTTATGAGTCAAAACGGACTTGATGGCACTAATAATAACAACAAAATACATTGATTAGGCATGTGAAGGCACTGTATCATAAGCACTGGACTGTGAACCACAAGGTTGGTTGTTCAAGTCTACCATCTGCTCTGCAGGAGAAAGGTGAAGTTATATGCTCCTGTTAAGATTTACAGCCTCAGAAAACCCTATACAGGGTTGCTGTGAGTCAGAACCAACTCTACAGCACTTAACAACAGCAAACAACATACACTGACTAACCCTAAAGCCTAGAGCCATCGACTGCCTGTCAGTTTGTTGTATTGTTGTAACTTGCATGTTGTTGTGATTCTGGAAGCTATGCCACCAGTATTTTAAATACCAGTAGGGGCACCCATGGTGGACAGGTTCCACCTGAGCTTCCAAACGAAGACAGACTAGGAAGAAGGAGAGGCAGACTATTTCTGAATATTTAGTCACTTGTGAGGAGAAGAACATAGTCAGCACCAGAATATTGAATATTGAAGTGTGATGAAGAGCACCATAATATTGTCAGGTATAGCGCCAGAAGATGAGTCCCTCAGGTTGGGAGGTACTCAAAACACAAGTGGGAAAGAGTTGCCACCTCAAATTAGAGTTGACTATGATGACACAAATGGAGTAAATCTTTTAGGACCTTCATTTGCTGAAGTGGCACATCTCCAAATGAGGAGGAACAGCTGTAAACATCCATTAATAATCGGAACATGGAATGTACAAAGTATGAATCTAAGAAAATTGCAAGTTGTCAAAAATGAAATGGAATGCATAAAGATCAATATCCTAGGCATTAGTGAGCTGAAATAGATGGTTATTGGCCATTCTGAATTAGATAATCACATGGCTCCCTATGCCGGGAATGACAAATTTAAGAGAAATGGCATCACATTCATTACCAAAAAGAACATTTCAAAATCTATCTTGAAGTACAATGCTGTCTGTGATAGGAAAATATCCATAAGCCTACAAGGAAGACCAGTTAATAAAACTATTATTCAAACCTATGCACCAACCACTAAAGACAGTGATGATGAAATTAAAGAATTCTATCAACTTCTTCAGTCTGAAATTGATCAAACATGTAATTAAGATGTATTGATAATTACTAGTGATTGGACTGCAAAGATTAGAAACAAAAAGGAATGATCAATCATTGGAAATTATGGTCTTGGTGATAGAAATGATGCTGGAGGTTGCATGATAGAATTTTGCAAGACTGATAACTTCACTGCAAATACCTTTTATGTTCTATAACATGAAAGATACATAGACCTCACTAGATGGGAGACACAGAAATCAAATTGACTACACCTGTGGAAAGAGACAGAGGAAAAAGTTCCATATCATCAGCTAAAAGAAGGCCAGTGGAAGACTGTGGAGCAGACCATTAATTGTTCATACGCAAGTTCAGGTTGAAGCTGAAGAAAATGAAAACAAGTCCACAAGAGCCAAAATATGACCTTAAATATATTCCACCTGAATTTAGAGATAACCTCAAGAACAGATTTCATGAATTAGACACTAATGACTGAAGACCAGAAGAGTTGTTCAATGACAAGGGAGAAAGAAAGCAAAAGTTCATTAAGAAGACAAGAAAGAAGGAAAAGACCAAAATGTATGGCAGAAGAGACTCTGAAACTTGCTCTCTAGCACA
>NW_006408688.1:6701320-6707263 GCF_000296735.1 Chrysochloris asiatica | reverse complement strand
GGTTTTGTATGAAAATTCTTGAATAATAGCAATTTGTTGTTGGCTTTTTTATTAACAGCCTTGAGAGATTTGTTTGTTTATTCATTCCACAAACATTTATTTATGACCTTAATGTACAATAGAATGAAACACCACCCAGTCCTGTGCCAACCTCACAATCATTGCTACATTTGAGCCCATTGCTGCTGCCACTGTGCCAATCACTTCTATCTTTAGCAAAACTTTATTTGAATGTGGTGATAAGTGGTGAGAATCTGAATATAATCGGCTTGTCAGCCAATAGCATTGCTGATTGGCTGATTGTGGGTCACAGGGAAAAAGAAGAATCTGAGTAAGGATGTTTGTTGTTGTTAAGTGCTGTGGAATCAGGTTCGACTCATAGAGACCCTGTATAAGGTTTTTGAGGCTTTAAATCTTTTGCAGCAGCAGAAAGCCTCATCTTTCCCCTTTGGAGAAGTTGGTGGGCTCAAACTGCTGACCTTAGTTTTTGCAGTCCAGTGCTTATTTAATGAAGTCATCACACTCTGAATAGGATGTTGTTATTAAATGAAAGGGGAAAACTTCACATGGAGCAGGATTACTTTTGGGTGTGGGGAATGAGGGAAAGGGGACAGGAAAAGATGATGAATTTGTTTTACATGTTGAGTTAAACAGTCTCCAAATGGAAATGTCAAACTGGTGGTTATATATATGTCTTTTCAAATAGCAGTATCTAGAATTATGAAAAAAGAAAATGAAAGCAAGGGCAAAGAAGATAGCTTGCAAGAAGGTGGTGTTTGCTGCCCTATTCTTGGGGACTTTATTGGGGACTGTGTTAGGCAACTGTGGTGCTTGGTGATTTCCTGAATCCCAAGGGAAAATCAGGTACCAGATCAGAGAGGCCGATGTAGAGTTGAGCTGGATGTCACATCTCCATGCTCCCAGCTGCCAAGGCCGAGGTGAGTCACTAATGATGGTCGCCTTAGTTAACCTCCCTCATAACAGAAAAACTGTAAGGAAAATCTATGGGAGGTTTTCATTACAAATTACCTCAGAAGAAAAATTTACCTTTCCATGGAGGGGTGAAGTTAATTTAGACTATTTTATTGTTCACCACCACAGCCCTTAAAGGAGCTCTGGTAGCGTAGTGGTTATGAATCGGGCTGCGAACCTTAAGGTCAGTTGTTCGACACTACCAGCTGTTCCGCGGGAGAAAGATGAGGCTTTCTACTCCCGTAAAGATTTACAGCCTCTGAAACCTTGTACAGGGTCACTATGGGTCGGAACTGGCGCCACCGCACATAACCACCACCATCACCACCACAGCCCTTGGTTCAATGCTGAGATGAAAATGAGGCTATTTTTATGTAAAGCGCACTCAGCATAGTCTCCTGATTTTCAAGAAATAGGAATCCTTTCCTTCTTTCAAGGTCTTAACAAGAGACTCCTGCTTCTTCCTTTCAGAGTTTATAGGAGACCAGCAGATGTTATCATTTCATCTCTCTCACCCTCTAAAACTTGGCTTCTCCTCAAGGCACTTTCACATTTTCCCACAGTTTCCTTCTTGAATCTTTTCCTGTCCCTTCTATGTTTTCTCCTCCCATTCTCTGTAGTTTCTGTGAGAACTTGGCAATTTTCTCTTTGGTTGGTTTTGTTACTGATTTCCCTCCCTCCCCTTCTCACCCCCTGATTTTCTTCTATGGCTTGTTCTATACTGAGATTTATTTTGCATCTTGTTCTAGCTGAATCAAATTGACAAGGTAAAAATTCAGAATAGGATTTTGTTTTAAGCCTTCATTATATTACTTACAGATTTCTCTGTTTCATTCCAAAATCAATTAGCGTAAGCAATGAAACTTCATTTGGGCAAGTTATGCCAAATCTGTGACTACCAGCTGGGATAACATAGATAACAATTGTCATTAATATCTTGTTTGTCATTAATATTTTTTTCAAAACTCTCAAACTCCACACAAAAGATTCCCACTGACATTATTTTGGGAGGGAATTATTTGATGTAGAGATCTGATAGTAGGAGATCTACAAGGTTCAAATCATTTGGTTCAAGTTGTTTAATGTCCTTTTATGTTAACTTGAACTCAGACTCAGCTCTGAGTTCATTGTTCATGGGCTCTCTTTGTCTGACTCACCCTGTCAGCTAGGTTCGAATTCAAAAGCCTTATTCTTAGATGCTGGTTAAGGTTGATTCTCTTAGCAAATTCTCACCCACCACTTCCCACTACTTCAATTAGGAGGAGTGGTGTGGAGCTGTAGAATAGTCGACCTCAATGTTGGTTTGAACCACAAGGTCGGCGGTTCAAACTCATAAGCTGCTTCTCAAAAACACTATATAATGTCACTATGAATCAGAATTGACTCTATGGCACTTAACAACAACAAGAATTTCAATTAGGGGTGAGATGTCAATCTTTATTCACTGGATCTCAAGAGAGTTCTCTTTGGGGCCTTAGGAGAGTATGATATCATGAAATTTTTGAGAAAGAAAAGCCTTAATAATCATTGGTCATTATTGTTGTTGTTGTAAGGTAAGACTGAATTAGTCCCAATTCAAGTGACTCTATGCTTGGTAGTGGTGGTGGTTGTGGTTGTGGTTGTGTGCTGTGGAGTCGGTTCCAACTCACAGTGACCCTGTATAGGGTTTCTGAGGCTATAAATCTTTATGGGAGCAGAAAGCCTCATTTTTATCCCATGAAACAGCTGGTAGTTTTGAACTGCTGACCTTGCAGTTCAAATGGCTTTGCAGTCTGGCGCATTAACCCACAGCGCTGCACTATGCTACTAGAGCTCCTTCAATGACTCCATGCTTAACAGAAGAAAACGCTGTCTGGTCCTTTGCCAAAGTGATTACTGCATAGATTACTGCATGGAGCTAACAAAGGATTGGACTCCTGGTACTGACAAACACTGGACCGAGAACCACAAGGTCAGCAGTTCAAACCCACCAACTACTCCTTAGAAACACTATACAGGTTTGCTATGAGTTGTAGTTGACTCAATGGCACTTAACAACAATGAAGGATTGTTGAATGGATCCTGAATAGATATTCTTTATACTAAAGTCTATTTGCATCCATTATCTTTTTGATGAGCCTTCAGCATCCTGCTAGACCTTATCTTGCCTGTACCAGACTGTCCTTGGCATTTACAATCTTGAAATTGGTTGACTGGAAAAATACAATAAGAAGTAACTGATTGATTTAGTGTTAGTAAGCAGGCATGTACTGAGTTGTTATCGTGTGTCAGGCACTGTGCTAAGCCCTTTAGATAGAAGAGGCATTTAGTTCTTCGTCGTTGTTGTGATGTGCTGTGGAGAAAGCCTCATCTTTCTCCCGCGGAACAGCTGGTAGTCTCGAACTGTTGACTTTACGTTTTGCAGCCCGATTCAGAACCACTACACTATGAGTGCTCCTTTTAAGGAGCTCACACTCTTCCCCATGCTCTCAGAAAGCAGATTAAATAAAGGTCAGGCCAAACATGGCGCTGACCCCATTGTCTGGATACTGCTTGTTGTTTTTGTTTAGTGCATCAGTCAGTTCCGGCTTATTAGGAGTCTGTAAATGCAATTGGTGAGCTCGAACCACCAACCTTACAGTTCAAACTGATGTTGCAGTCCAACTCATTAACCTGCAGTGCCGTACCAGGACTCATGTAGTTCTTACAACCCATTTTATAGAGAGATGTGAGTTCTTAGGTTAAGTTACGTGTCCAAGTTAAAGTGTGAAAGTGTGGAGAACCAAGAGCTGAAGGAGGTCTATCTGATATGAAAATCTCTCCTCTTAGGCATATTGATACTTGTTGGTAAAAGGTGGGGTTTAAAACTAACTCAGCAGAAGAGAATCAAGACATTTTCTCATCTCCCAAAAATTTTAGTTTCCCTAGAAAATTTCCAACTACTGTGATACTCATTTGACATTTAAAAGTTGAGTAGATTTTGCCATAATATACTTTATTATTCCCAAAGTCAAAATGCTAATTAGCCAAAAGAAATCCAGAAGCACTAAACTGCTGATATTAAAAAAGAATGTTTTGAATATAGTGAGGTCTTGAGTCAGAAGCCAACAGAACAGTACATCAGCAACAGACTGAACAGCTACTGAATACCATGCTTTGAAGGAACTCTGGTATTGCGTTGGTTAAGAGATGCTAACCAAAAAGTTGGTGGAGAAAGATGTGGCAGTCTGCTTCTGTAAAGATTACAGTTTTTGAAACTTTGTCCTATGGGGTCGATATGGCTTAGAATCAATTTGACAACAGTGGGTTTGGTTTCACCACGCTTTGATTTTACTATGGTTTTCACTACTTTTTAAAGACTATCTTTAAATGATTGCTGCACTGTGATTGTTATAGTCCTAATGCATATGGCAGATGATCAATAAATTCTTGATAGGTAGGCTTAGGTCAAAAATGGAGGAAGGAGATGAGAAAGTGATTTGTCTTATCTTTACTATTGTTCCCAGCAGAAGGTCAGATGAATTCCAAATGAGACGCTGAACTCAAATGACCGCTTTCAATGTGCGCTTGATGAGGTGTTTCTGATGGGCCTTTCAATGGTTGAGCTTGAAAGACCATATTTTCAGAAAGGTCAAATTCTGTATTATCTAGGAAGAAGAAAACCAGGCTAGAAACTGCTGGGACTTTGGCTGCTATATTTCTTCCTTCCTTATTCCTTACACATGAAAATGAAATATAGAAAATTTATGGATGACATGGGATATCCAAAAAAAAAAAAGGGGTTATTGGATTTCCCCTCTACTGCCTACATATCAAAATGTAAGGAGAAAGTGGCCTGAATCACTGTGACAATAAATACAATTTGATTTCTTCTTTTTTTGCTCCCAGTATCCTGGAGCCCATAGCATGGTGGTGAGGAGTTCAGATTTCAGGATTGGACATCTTTGGGCATGAATCCTGGCTACTTCATTTATTGTTTTGATTTGGGTCAGGAATATAATCTCTCTGACCCATAGTATACCATCTATCAAGTGGGGTTAAAAACAGTACCTATAAGCACAAGGAGCTCTGGTAGCATAGTGGGTACGAATCGGGCTGTGAACCGCAAGGTCAGCAGTTGAAATTACCAGCTGTTCCGCTGGAGAAAGATGAGGCTTTCTGCTCCCATAAAGATTTACAGCCTCGGAAACCCTGTTCAGGGTCACTATGGGTAGGAACTGACTCCACGGCACATAACAACAATAACAACATAAGCACAAAGTTGGCGATTTGAGCCCACAAGCTGTTCTGTAGGAGAAAATGAGGCTTTCTGCTCCCACAAAGATTTAAAGCCTCAGAAACACTATACAGGGTTGCTATGAATCTGAACCCATTAAATGGCACTGAACAACAACAGTGGCGTCCTGGTGTGGCACTGTGGGTTAATGTGCTGGACTACAAAGTTGGTTTGAATAGCAAGGTTGATGGTTCAAACTCAACAGCTGCTCCTTGGAAACTCTATACAGGGTCACTATGGGTCTGAACCGACTTGATAGCACTAAACAACAACACTAGCGATTTGATTCCTGGAATCTCTCTATGTGGCACAAATGATTAAGAGCTCTGCCACCAACTGGAAGATTTGTTGTTGTTAGGTGCCACTGAGTTGTTACCAACTCATAGTGACTGTATGTATATGTGTGTGTGTGTGTGTGTGTGTGTGTATGTAGCAGAGTGAAACACAGCCCGATCCTGGGCCAAACTCACTATTGTTGCCATGCTTGAGTCCATTAATGCTGCCACCTGGCCAATCCATTTTGTTGGGGGTCTTCCTCTTTTTCTCTGACCCTCCACCCTACCAAACATGATCTCCTTCTACAGCGAATGATCCCTCAGAAGTATGAGAGATGAAGTTTGACCATCCTGGCCTCCCAGGAGCACTCTGGCTGCACTTCTTCCAACATGTATCTGTTTGTTCTTTTGGCAGCCCATGGCACTTACAATATTCTCCTC
>NW_006408688.1:6671017-6697035 GCF_000296735.1 Chrysochloris asiatica | reverse complement strand
GGCACTTAATAACAACAACAACAACAGCCAGGGTATAGGTCTAGGTGATGTTTTCTGAGGGACAGAATGTAGTCCCTGGATAAGTGAAACATTTAATACATTTAGCTGCTATCCAAAAGGTTGGAGGTTCAAATTTACACAGTGTCATCTCAAAAGGAAGATCTGATGATCTGCTTCTGAAAATTCAGCCAATGAAAATGGAACTTAGTTCTGTTTGGACATAAATAGGATCACCATGAGTTGGACATGACAGCAACTGTTTTTAAAATATTCATTTATAATGGGATATTTGGATGTTTTGCTACTATTTCTGGAGCCATATCAGGAGAACAATTCATTAAGAAGTTCACTTGTAGTGAAGGAAATACCTTTGAAGTCTGTAGTCCAGCAGTTAGGCATTTATAAGCAGAGAAGGTGAGAACAATTCTTCTCATCATATGTAGTCTCCCAATGCACTGTGCTCAGTAATGTAGGCAATTAGAGATTTTTTTCTTGTCATCAGTGCATGTATTTTAATGAACTGTATTCAGCTTTCAGATTAACATTCTGGTTTTATTTAAAACTGAAGTCATGAGGCACAGCATTGGACTATGGTTGTAGATAATTAATCAGATTGCATTTATACTCATCTATCAGTGGCCATTGCAAATTCACCACCCTTTCAGAGGCAACCATTGGGTTTTCATATTAAATGTAAAGACTTCTATCAATTTCATTCTAACTTCCATATGAGTTGTAGTATGGGCTACTTCCTGTATGCAAGCTGAGCAAATTCCTCAAATACCAAATACAAGAGATTCCAAGGGGCATCAGGTCACTGTTTTCCTCCATGCTGCTTCTCACCACCCAATCTAATGGTATAAGGAGTTCAGACTGCTGCTTACCACAACAGGCCAGCAGGCACTGCCAAGTTGTCCTTGATGCCACTTCAACAGCTAAGTTTTCTGTATCATAAAATCAATGTTTATCCTTTATTCTCAAGCTCTGAACTGCATTCTTCTGACCTGATTATCCTCTGTTCATGATTTGCATCATTTTTGTGTGAGCCTTGTTTGACTGCCCTGTCTCCAGCTCTGTTGAGACTGTACGTGGGTGGTTTCCCTCTGTAGGGATGACAAGGGTAAAGGTCAGAAGCTTCCATGATTCATTTCCTCTTTGCAGCACGCAGTGGATGGTTTTCTGGATGAGTCACTCAGATGCCAAACACAGGAGGGATTTTCTTCACATAGAGGCCTTGAGGCTCCGCTATGCCCTGAATTGGAAGAAATGAGTTCTGAATATTTCCTTAAGACTTGTGCGTTCTTTCTATGATTTCATAAACTCATTCATATCTTCATTACTTGTGTCTATTGACTCTAACTTGAGAATATTGTCTACCTCTTAGAAGAACTTTCTGCTATCTTGTGAAACCCATTGAATTCTGACTTGCAAATACTTGACCTTAAAAATATGCCTCAAATATTAAAAAATATATTCTCTGGAACACCAGGCATACTAGAATCCTGGTGTGGCACTGTAAGAGAAACACTGGACTGCTAACTGTAAGGTCAGCAGTTCAAACCTACCAGTCACTCCTCAGAAGCCCTTTATAGATTGCTATGGGTTGGAACCGACTATGTATGTTGTTGTTGTTAAGTACCTTCTAGACAGTTCTGATTTACATACAGCGACTTTGTATAGGGTTTCCAAGGAGTGACTGGTGAGCTTGAACCACTGACCTAATGTTTCAAGCTGACTCTGCAGTCTAGCACATTAGCCCACAGTGCCACACTAGAATTCCACACCATATATAGTGGAACAGTAATAGCAATCTACTTATGGCCCAACTCTCTTCTTCCAAATAACAATCTGCGGGAAGGGCATGGACAACAAGTACAGATGATAATGTGTAAATACCTATAGTTAAGATCTGTAGTAAAGTTTTATTTTCTCAATGAAGGAAGTGTTATGATTTTCTTTCTTTTTTTTGTCTTTTAAAATTATGAAATATAATATACATAAAGAAAAAACATAAATTATAGTATAATGAGTAATTACCAAGTGAAGACTAGGGTAACCACTACTCAAGTAAAGAAATAGAACATGGTCACTCAAGAGGACCCTCCTTTGTTTACCTTCTAGACCACACCCTCTCCCTCCCCTCTGGAGGAACCCAGTATCCTGACTTCTGTGGTAATCACTTCCTTGTTTTCTTCCCAGCTATGTATGCAAAGCTATTATTTTCTAAAGCACTATCACTTCTATCTTCTGCTGATAGCGCTGTGTAATTCGTTTGTATTAAGTAAGAGCCACAGGATGGCACTGGGCTGAAGTTTTGTATGTGTGCTGTTTTCTCTGGCACCCTAAGATTCCAAAGAACTGCTTAATCTGTGTCTACTGTGTCATGAATCTCCTGCTAAGACACATATTTAAAATGACAGTGAAGAGGTGAAATGAGAATGAAACTTCTGGTGTTCTCTCCCTTGTGCTGTGAGGTTCTGAACTACAAGTATAGTCAAAAGAATTTTGTGATGGGAAATAGTAGTCCTCCACTCCTTCTTACACATCAGTTCTTCCACCACTCATTCATTCATTTAATTTCCCTTGGAAATAGTTCAGCAGGTTCTAAAAAAATCTGTATAATTTGGGCAAGAAAAGGACCCATTTACTATTTATAGTCTTCTGCCCCTCTGCTACCAACTGAGAGAACATGGATGCTATTTCAGCATATTTCTTCATTACACTTTTCATTTTACTCATCCTATGTTTTGTTTTTGTTTTGCCTTCTTTGATTTGATTTATTCACTACTGAGCTAGACAAAATGAACAGGAATGTGACTTAAAATCTGATTCTTAAATCATGAACTAAAGGGCTTATATTCAAAATATAAGGAGAACTCAATCATATGAAAACAAACAACCTAATTTAAAAGTAAGCAAAAGATCTGGACATTTCACCAAAGAAGATATACAGGTGGATATTAGCATATGAAAAGACACTGAATATAATTTGTCATTAAAACAATGAGGTGCCTTTGCACATCGACTGTTGTTAAGTGCCTTCTAGTCATTCAGATTCATAGTGACCCTGTATAGGGTGATCCTAAATAGGGTTTCCAAAAAGTGGCTGGTGGGTTTAAAACATCAACCTGGCTGTTAGCAGCCCAGTGCTTATCCTACAGTATCAATCTGGGACTCCTATTATAATGGTTAAATCCAGAACACTGACAACACAAGGAAGCTATAGGAACTCTCAGTCTTAGTTGGTGTAATGTAAAAGAGTACAGCTATTTTGGAAGAGTGTCAGTGTCTCATAAAGCTAGACATAGTCTTACCATGCACTATTACAGTCATGCTCCTAGATATTTACCCAGTTAGTTAAAAACATATTCATGCAAAAGCCTATGTGAATGCTTATAGCAGCTCTGTAGCATAGTGGTTATGAATCGGGCTACGAACCGCAAGGTCAGCAGTTCAAAACTACCAGCTGTTCTATGGGAGAAAGAGGACGCTTTCTGCTCGCTTAAAGATTTATGGCCTCAGAAACCCTATACAGGGTTGCTATGAGTCGGAACCGACTTCACGGCACATAACAACAAAGCAACAACATGTATCAATGCCAAAAATTAGAAATAGCCAAGATATTCTTCAATAAGTCAATGGATAAGCAAACTATGGCACATCTATACGTTGTTGTTGTTAAGTGCTGTCTCGTTGGTTCTGACCCACAGCAACTCTGTATAGGGTTTCCGAGGAACAGCTGGTGAGCTTGAACTGCCAACCTTGCAGTTCAAACAGCTTTGCAGTCTGGTGCATTAATCCACAGAGTCACATATATGTTGTTGTTAAGTGCTGTCCAGTCGATTCCAACTCATAGCGACCCTGTATAGGGTTTGCAAGGAGCAGCTGGTGAGCTTGAATCACTGACCTTGCAGTTCATACGACTTTATAGTCTGACGCATCAGCCCACAGTGCCACACCAGGATATATAGTGGAGTTTTAGTCACTGATAAAAAGGAATGAGCTGTCAAGCCATGAAAAGGCATGGAAGATCCTTAAATGCTTCTTGTTTAGTGTAAGAAGTCTGTCAGAAAAAAAATTACATACAGTATAATTCCAACTACGTGACCATCTGGGAAAGGCAAATGTGACAGAGAAGTAGAAAGGTCTCCAGAGGCTGAGGAGTAAAAGAGAGGGTAAAACAAAAGACATTTTAAGGACAGTGAAACTATTTTGTATAATACTACAACTGTGGATGTATGAAATTATGTATTTGCCAAAACCCCATAGAACTATACAACATAAAAAGAGAAACCTGAGGATTAATATGCTGGACTGCAAGGTCGGTTTGAATCTCAAGGTCAGTGGTGTAGCTTCTTCTCGGAAACCCTTTACAGGGTTGCTGAGTCGGAAATGACTCAACAGCACTTCACAACAACAACAATGTAAACTAGGAGTCCTGGTGTGGCACTGGACTGCAATGTCTGTTTGAACCTCAAGGTCAGTGGTTCAAACTCACTAACCGCTCCTTGGAAACTCTATACAGGGTTGCTATGGGTTGGAACTGACTTGACAGCATTTTAACAACAACAATGTAAACTATATTGCTGTTGTTACACCCACCCTGTTTAGGGTTTTGAGGAGTAGCTAGTGGGTTTAAATCACTAACTTTGCGGTTAGTGTTGCTTATCCTACAGTGACACCAGAACCCCAATATAAACTATTGTTGTTGTTGTTAGTGAGGCCAGGTCAGTTCCAACTCATAGTGACCCTGTATACGGTTTCTGAGGAGCAACTGGTGAGTTTGAATCATGGGCCAACCTTGCAGTTCAAATCGACCTTGTGGTAGAGTACTTATCCTACGGTGCCACTCCAGTAAACTTTAGTTAATAATAATATATTGCTATTGATTAATTAATCATAGCAAATGTACAACACTAACGCAAAATGTTAATAAAGGAAACTAGGCAAGGAGGAGGGGGGCATATGGGAACTCTTAGAACCTTCTCAAATTTTCTGTAAACCTAAAACTGCTTAAAACAAACAAACAATAAAAGCCTGGGTCTTAGACATTTCACTTTCTTGATTAGCTCAGACAGGTTTGTGGAGGATGGAAAGGGGAACACTTATTGCATCTTTAATCTGTGCCGTAGGGTTGGTGGTTCAAACTCACCACCAGCCATTCCTTGGAAACCGTGTTCAAAGTCTCTGTAAATCGAAATTGACTAGCTAGCACTTAATAGCACTCACAATAATGTGTGCCAGGCACTTTTACTTTTTAAAGTTTTGTTGTGGTAAAGCATATATAACAAAAAGTTTGTCATTTTAAGTGTACAACTCAATGATGTTAATTACTTTCACCATGTTGAGCTATCCATGTTCAAAATGTCTTCATAATACCAAACTGAAACTCAGTACCCCTTCAGCTATTGCTCCCAGTCTCCTTCTCCCCTTAGTACTTGCTAATTACTAATAAGCTTTTGTCTGTATGCACTTTTGAGCCTGTTAGCTTATGAAATGCTAACAGCACTGTGGAATGATGCTTTATTACCTCCATTTTACAAACTGAAGTCACTGCATTTCAGAGAAGATCACACAGCTCGAAACTGGTACAGCCAGGAATTGAAAGGTCTGACCCTAAAGCCTACAAGTTCTTCTTTATCAAATTGCTTGTTCTTCTTTATCAAATTGCCTCTCATTTTATGTGACTAATGACCTTGGAGTTCACTAGGCAACCACTGTTTTAAGAGCTTCCTAGGTTTACTAGTAGTGATGAGTTCAAGATCCCACACATTTTCATCCTAAAGAACACTGATTTAGCCTTGAGAACTTGTAGGATGAAGGGCTCCAGGTTACAGTAGTTCCAACAGGACTGGAGGGAGGAGGTCAATCTTTGAAGCTCAAGTTTGATCCAAGGCCACTGTCTGTGCTTCCTGACATCACAGTCTGGCCGCCTCTGTGACCTGGTGCCCATAGCCTGTAGTAGGTGTTATAAGCTTAATGTGAAAAAACCTAATTAGAAGATGATAAAGACGGCATGGAGTGGGATTGCCCTGGAAACATTCACTGCCCTGTAATGCTATTCACTGTAGAGTACAATTTGGTAAGATGCCCATCCGTCTTGAACCTCATCCAAGATGTTGTTACTGAAGCACCACAAAGACTTTGTTATGCATTGGTCTTGCCCATAAAGCACTTTTCTAGTATGATTCCCGTAGGGGAGAGCAAGTTAAATGTTTGTCTCAAAGAGTTTGGTCTGTCAAGGAGAAGGTGTTGGAGGAGAGGGGGAAATGAAGCCAAAATGTAATTTAGGAGTATGTCTGAAGGTGGTATAAACAGGACATGTGGAAGATATTTTCAGAGGTGCTTATGTTTTAAACTTTGAGAGAGAATGACATCTAGGTCACACTAAATATGAACCTGAATGAGGCTCAGACCCAGTCATAGAATCCAGGACCCTGGGCTAGTCACTTTCATTTGCCATGTGAAGTTCAAGTGCTAAAGAACTTTCTCTAGATGTAAGTGCTTTATATCCCTTTAACTCCTAAGAGATACTATCCTTGGCCCAAGCTGTGCTCCATGACTCCTCTGAATGGATCATATCATTGTTACTCTGTCATGCAATGCTTTCTCATTTTTGTAGTAGTGAAGCTCTTTCAGTTGTTCGTTCAGTCAGCAAAAACTTTTTGAGCTCACATTAAATATCTGGCATCATCTTAGACCATGGTGACACACAGATGAACGGTACCAATAAATAACACAGTTTATTTCATTTAATTTTTCTCAGTCAGTGAGCTTTAAAAACACAATTATAGAATTACAAGTGCTACTAAGAAATTGCTTATGTTTATCCTCCATAATGTTGTTACTGTTGCTGCTGGTAAGTACCATTGAGTTGGTTCCGGCTCACAGAAACCCTGTAGAGTGTGTCTGAGGCTGTAAATCTTTCTGGAAGCTGAAAGCCTCATCTTTCTCCCACTGAGCTACTTCAAAGCTTGAGCCACCAACATTGTGGCTCAGAAGTCAGGAGCTTATCCTACAGAGTCACCACACTCCCCATGATGATATTAGGAATTTAAAAAAATAAAAAAGAAACCAATGCCATGTATAAAACTTGGACAATCATTTGAGGTATCTCCAGGGCTTTAATTAGCATGGTGTTATTTATTGGGTTGCCTTTGAGTCTGTTCTGAATCGTCATGACCCCATATATGTCAGAGTAGAGCTGTGCTCTGTAGGGTTTTCAATGACTGAGTTTGGGAAGTAAATCACCAGGCCTGTTTTGCAAGGTGCCTCTGTAGAGTCTTGAACCTTTAATCTTTCAGTTAGCAGCTGAAGTTGTTAACCATTTGGATCACCCAACAACTTCATGAATTATTTATGGTAGGCAAATTTATAGAGAAAGAAAGTAGAATAGTGGTAACCTGGGTCTAGGAAAGGGAGCAATGGAATGATTATAAAATGTGTACATTCTGGAAATAAATAGTGCTGATGGTTAGACAACATTGTGAATGTACTTAAAGCCACTGGGCTGAATATATATAAATGATTACAATGATAAGTATTGTGTTATGTGTATTTTACCACAATCAAAATAAAACAAAAGTTGGAGTCAGGGCAGTATTGTGAGTTCTATCAGGAGATGGAACATGTGTTGTTTTTACACTGACAACAAAGTCTTGGATTATGATTTTGTGAATTGATTTCTTCTTTGTGTCAGTGTAACAGCATCATTAATTTGTTCTCTAACTTTGTGTGAGTTATCAAATCTTTCCAGTGATCTGAAGTAGCTTAGTACCACTCAATGTCAGAACAGGTAAGGACCTCAGTCATGTATGCACGAGGAAGCTGAGTTCTTTATGGGCTGTGATTTGCCCAATGTGACTCGCTTGTTAGTAACAGAGCTTTCCTGTTCTTCTGACTACAAAATGAAATTCTTACCTGATTTCTTCTGTCAACACTTGCTCCATAACTAACCAAACTTCACTACGCCGCCATCTCCGCTGTGTACCTCACACATGTACTTATGTAATGCAGATAGCAACAATATGGCTAACATATACTGAGAGTTTCTTTGTACTAACCAATGAGCTGAGGGCTTTAGTAGCAAGGTGTTATTAATCCTCACTCTTAATCCTCACAAAGGTCCCTTGAGAGCAGCATTGTTAGTGTTCTCACTTTACAGTTGAAGAGACAGGCATAGATAGGCTGAGTAGATGGTTCCCAGGCCAGATTAAAAAAATTAGATTATCTTGAAAAATCACCAAGACATATCATAATCAAACTTTCCAAAACCAAAGACAAGGAAAGAATCCTGAAAGCAGATCATAAAAAATGGTCAGTTACCTACAAAAAAGAACCAAGACTAAGTTGTAATTTCGTAGCAGAAACCAAGCAGGCAAGAGGATGATAAAATGACATTTTCAAAACTCTGAAAGGTAAAAATTGCCAACCAATAATCATATACCCAGCAAAGGTGTCCTTCAGGTATGATGGCATAATTAGGATATTTCCAGAAAGGCAGAAATTGAAGGTGGCTCCACATGATATGCGCTGGCCTGTGAACCACAAGGTCCATGCTTCGATCTTGTCAGTAGTTCTATGGGAGAAAGATGAGGTTTTTTGCTCTCCCAGAAATTTGAAAAAGTCTCTGAAACCCTAAATAGAGTCACTATGAGTCATCATTTAACAACAATAGCAGTAAGACCAACTTTACACTGGCTTTAAGTACATTTACAAAACAAAGGAAAAGGTATTTTTTGGACTGAGATTCAACAATAGCAGACAACAACTTGAGATTAACATACATGACAACAACACCCAGAACTCAAAATACAAAAGTATTTAAATTAAAACAAATCTGCATGACTGAAAATAGATAATCAGAGATATAAAGTTATAATGAAATCAACTACAAAGCAGAAAGAAGGAATAGTGTAGATACAAACCTTCCAAATGTTAAGGAAGACAAGTAGATTTCAAGTTAAAACAAAGTTTTAAATAGGAGAAAAATTAAATTATAAGGTAACCTCAAAGAAAATTAATACACTTTCACATTAAAATAAAAAGAGGAATATCAGAAAGATTTAGTATACATTATCACAATAGAAATGAAAATGAAAAGCAAACCCACAAACAAAATGACCTTTATGTGCAGAAAATTATATGGAACAAAGAAACCAGTAGCACACACAAACACACACAAAACACACACACAGCAAAATGACAGCAATCAACTCACACCTATTGATAATCACACTGAATCTAAATGGATTAAATATATCAATCAAGAGACAGAGTAGCAGAACGGATAATAGAAATGCTTCAATCTGCTGTTTACAAGAGACACATCTAAAAGATGGAGACAGTCTAAATACCTATCAACGGAAGAATGGTTTAACAAATTTTGCTACATACACACAATGGCCTACAACATAATATTGAAAATAACAAATCTGCAAAACACCTTACAACATAAATGAACCTGGAGGGCTTTACAATGAGTGAAATTTTGATAGTCAATCAAAAAAGGACAGATATTATATGAGACCACTGTTGCAAAAGTTAAGAAAAGGTTTTCTTGATAAAATTTTGTTGATGGTTGTGAGGGAGGGGGGCCTAGAGTAATGGAGGGGGGAAGGGAAAATTATTCACAAACTAAAGGTATTCACATGCTAACATGGGAGGTTATTGAAAATACTATGGCTTGGGTCAGGCACACTTTAGTTTTCAAGTTGACATCTTTGCTAATGCAGTTGACAGATTTGTCTAATGCAATATGTCGTTTGATTTCATGACTGCTGCTTCCATGAGTATTGATAGTTGATCCAAGAAGAATGAAGTCCTTGACAACTTCAATCTTTTCTCCATTGATAGAGTGCTGTTTAATGGTCCAGTGGTGGCAGCATCAATTGGCTCAAGCATGACAATCATTGTGAGGTTGACCCAGGACCGGGCAGTGTTTCGTTTTGTTGTGCAGAGGGTCACTATGAGTTGGTACAAACTCAGTCGCACCTAACAACAACAACAAGGAGCTATGACAACTGGTTATAATGTGGAATCCTAGGAAAAGGTGGTATATTAGTGGAAAAACTGGTGAATATAGAATAAGTGTTTATCTGAGTAAGTTTAATATTGTGCCAACAACGTAAATTGCTAAGTTTTGATCATTGTTTTATGGTTATGCAAGATGTTAACTTTAGGGAAAGCTAGGAACTGGCTCCACTATTTTGCAGCTTTTCTGTAAGTCTAAAATAATTTCAAAATAAAAGTTGAAAATTGAGATTGCCAATCCTATCTCAGATTTATTGAATCAGAATTTCTCAGTGTAGTATGAATCAGAACTCTGTATCCCAGAGTCCTACATGCAAGGCCAGATATTGAGAAAGGGGTAGGGCTATGATAGGGAATGCTGTGACTCTTTATGATAAGCACTGGACTGCCAACCACAGATCAGCAGTTCGAACCCACCAGCCACTCTGTTGGCAAAATATGAAGCTTTCTGCTCCCACAAAGCTGGATAGCCTCAGAAACCCTATGAGTCTGAACCGACTGAATGGCACTTATCAACACTGTCAGGATATGAACCTAGTTCTGCCTGATTCCAAAACCTATGCTCTTCCTTACTAGAAGAAGCTGTTTAATAGGGTTTGAGATTTGGATTAAAACAAAGCAAAATGAAATTTGAGATTAAAAGAAAATTCTGTGTTACAAGGGTTCTATTTTTATATCTCATTCTTTTAAATATATAGCAATGGAACTGACTGAATGGCACTCAACAACAACAATGTGGATTTGGTGATTAAGTAGACATGAAGGCAAAATCTTTCTTCTTAACCATAATTCTCAAATCTATAAATAGGTAATGTGATTATTCCAAAAAAGTATTGTACATTCAGGTATAATACCAAACCTTGCTCCATTGTTAAGAGAGTAGCACAGAATTATCATTGTAAATGTCACCATTGTAAAGTGTAGGCAAATCATAGAATGCAATGATATATGTATCTTGGATGAAATAAAAAGAACTAAATCAGACTCTAAATATAATTAAGTATGGGAAAAAGTTAAGGCCTGTTTTAGTATGTCTTCTCTCAGATTTGGCACAGTCCATCTCTTAGATTGCTTCATGGTTTGGCAAGCAGAGCTTCTCAGCAGGCTGTCATTACCCATACATGGGGATTGGTTACCAAAGAGGTGTGGCTAGAAGGACTGCCCAAAGGACTGTGGCCCCAAGTCCTCTTCACCTCTTAAGCAAGGTACCACGTTAGTTCCTGGAGATAGAAAATTGAGTATGGCTCAATTCTTTCCTTCAACTAACTCCTGGACTTGTTGGGTGAGGGACTTCTTGATAGTTCAGCGCTGGAAATTGAACAACTAAGGGTGTAAGGAAGGAAAGCAATTCTATTTTGAACAAAACTGACTGTGACATACATTAACATCATTTACTGGTTGTGATGGCTTCACAATTAAACTTGGACTCCCTACCTCCATGGGACTGTGGTCTGGAAAGAAAGAATGAAAGTAGATACAGCTTAATGCTTTGTACAATAAAGTAACAGGAACTGGATACTGTTATTTGGTGCCTCAGAGGTGAATGGAAGGAAACATGAGTGGAGAAGCTGGGTGGCACCTGTGCACAGTACCTCTTCTATATTTGTCAGAGGAAGGCAAGCCTTGGACAGAATGTAGTGTAACATACTGCATATGGATGTGAAGAATTACAATGTAAAGAAGTAGAAAACCCAATGTAAGTTGCCATAGAACTGATGCAATGTTAGAGCTTGTGTGAGTACTAAATATCTTCTGTCCATTTTCTTCCTGTCATTTTTTTGTGAGACAATCCTGAGCATGCATAGGACCTGCTCACTGCCAGATCTCTTGAGTCACAATGACAACACGCCCACACCATGTCCATTTCTTAGTGTTCTTGCTCTCTTTCTTTTTAAACTTTTTATTGTGAATTGAATGAAAGTTTACAGAGCAGTTCAACAGTTTGGATGTTGAACACATCATATACTTTGCATTTTTACATATCTGCAATTCCCTCCAGGTACCAAAGTTAACAGCTATTTACCTCTATTCACTTCACTGTCACATTCCTCCCTGTGTCTCCCGCTACCTTCATCTTCCCTCTGCCTACCCTGTCACCCATGTTAACATGTGTCTACCCTCTAGCCCTTGAATAATTTTCCCTTCCCCACTACTTCCCACCCTATAGATTGCTTCTTTTTTTCCTTGAAGAATTACATAATTCACAGTTTTAAAGTAACAGAGGCACACCCCTTCTCACCTTCCATCCCAAACCCTTCACTGGGATGGAGTCTGTATCTCAAGGCATGAAGTTTTGAATCCGCTTCCATAATTCTTCTTTTGCTTGGATATCGGGGCTTCTCCCGGGTCATAAGTCACCAGGAGGTGGCTCACAGGGGTCACGGCTTTCAAATCTTTACGAGAGTAGGAAGGCTTATCTTTCTGTCTCTGGGGCTGGCAGGTGGGCTCTCATATCTTTGTTGTAGATCCATTATCTTTTTTTTTTTAAGTTTTTATTGTGAATTATGTGATAATTTACATGGGAGAACATTAGCTTTACATTCATCCTATCATATATCATTTCATTGCCATGATTACAATCCCCTCCATGCATTATCAAACAACCAAATGGTACACCTCGCAAGCCTGCCCCTCGGTCATCAGCACACAGCCCCTCTCCCTCTCTGGGTCTGGAGTCCCCAGGTGCTCCATTTCTCCACATCATCATCTCTGCCTCCATCTTTGGTGTCACTGCTTCTCTGGGTAGGGTCCTGCACAACATTCTTCTCCCTTGATGTTCCAAGAGACCTTCACTCCTGGACTGCAAAGTCAACCACTCCCTTCCTTTTGCTACAAAACATCTACCTTTACATTTCCAACTCTCACAGTCAGTCCTGACAGCAATTATTCACTTTTGTATCACAAGAGTCTTATCCGCATCTCCTTTCATCAGCCCCATCCAGATAGATTGGTTACCACTCAGTGGAGAGTCTACCTTCCTCCAGGCCCTCTGGATCTAGGTTCCCTCTTGAAAGCTTGTAAGCCAGTCACTTCTTGCCTTTGTAGCCCCCCATTTTGGGAAGCCAATGTCCAAGTTGCCCATCCCTGTCTATCCTGTGTACCTACCAAGTGGGTGGGAATGATCCTCGCTGTAAAGATTTGTTCCCTCTTTTGAGTGACTGCATCCATAGGTGTAGGTCAAGTTCATCAAATTGTATCAGATTACTCTTTTTTCTCTTTACTTTCTTCTTCTAGTCGAGCTCTAATCATCCAGTTATTGAAGCCAGGTCAAGTGGGTATTATCTGCAAGTGTGGGTGTTCTTGTGCATCTCCCCTCACTTATCAGCTGGACGCTTCACTCTCCACTCTAGTCCTCTGTGGCTATGTCACTGTCTCTGGGCTCAGGAGTCTCCAGGTCTTGCCATACTGCTGGCCAGCCAGGTCTCAACCCAGGTTCACAGGAGTGTATTGAATGTGGTTGGACTTAGCTCACAACTTCATTGCTGTTTTTCCCTCACTTTCCCTTATTGGTGACCAATGTTGTCACGAGTCAGACCACATGCCTGCTTGTGTATTCCCCTTGAGTCTTAGTCTTGGAAGGGGGTTTGCCCTGAGGGGACCTGACCACTTGCCTTGATGGCTCCTGGGCAAGCAACTTGCTTGTTCTTGTAGTAGTCAGTCAGACTGCCATTATTGTTTTGTGTTTTTCCTGTTTGTCTTTCTTTCAAGAAGCATCTTCTGTTCTTCTGGCCGCTCCAGGCTGGTCTGCTTGTCCTTTCAAGTGGAGATTTCCCACCTCAGAAGATTCTGGTTGGGGTTCAGGATTCCACCTATGGTCTTATGCAATGCAAAGGCTCTGCAGGAAGCCTCCTACACTTGGTGAGTTTTAGCCCTATTTTAGGTATTCCAATCAGTTATAGGCTGAAAATTAACTTACAAGCTTTCTATGGTGATATTTCTGGCTATTCCTTTCTCTCCCCCTCAAGTGTCTATTTTACAGTGGTTTGCAAGGGAAACCAACATTCAAAAGACAGCCAAACATCTTACCATTATTTCCCGCCTTTTACCCATTCAAACCATGCCTCAATCCCTGTATCCCAGGGCTCTGTTGTTCCAAGGTTGTGCATACATCTTTATTTACCTCTGTCCCACTTAGCCCATGCAAACCTGCCTAATTGTTCTCCCATATGCCTTGTTCTTCCATTCCCCTCCCCACTTCTTGTATATTGCCCCCCTCCCTAGCACCCAAGCTATCTTGTGTCAATTCCCTGCCCTGTGCTCCACCTTCCCCTCCCTCCCCTCGCTCCACTCCACACATCTCAGTAACCAGCAAAGAATTTTTTTTCTCTCCTTTTAGTATGGGTTATTTTTCTTAGTCTTTTACAGTAGCGGTCCTATGTAGTATTTCTCCTTTTGTGACTGACTAATTTCACTCAACACAATGTCCTCAAAGTTCATCCATGTTATGCAGTGGTTTGCAGCTTCCTTGTTATTCTTCAAAGTAGCATAATATTCCATTGTGTGTATGTACCACAGTTTGTTTATCCATTCTTCAGTTGATGGGCACTTTGGCTGTCTCCATCTTTTTGCTATTGTAAATAGGGCTGCTATGAACATTGGTGTGCATATATCTACTTGTGTTATGGCTCGTATTTCTTGTGGATAAATACCAAGTAGAGGAATTGCTGGATCATAAGTTATTTCTATTTCCAACCTTCTGAGGAAACGCCTCATAGTGTCCTTTGTGAGTGCACCATTGTTGCTGTTGTTGTTAAGTGCCTTCCAATAAGTTCTGACTCTTAGTGACTCTGCACAGGGATTCTGAGGAGCAGCTGGTGGGTTTGAACAGTCAATCTTGTGGCTTGCAGTCCAGTGCTGATCGTGCAGCGCCACACCAGGAATCCACAGGGAGTGCACTACTGATGGAGAATGATGGTAGACTCTCAGGGGCAGGACCTGAGTGAATCAAGCCTGGAAATGTGACCAAGGGCAAGAGCTTAGTATAAGCTGGTGGTTCTGGTCAAATTTGTTGTTTGTTTGTTTTTTTTAACTTCCCCAAGCCTTAGCTTCACTCATCAGGACCCTGAAATTCGTTCTCCAAATTCAATAGGCTCCTTATTGTGAGGAATCAATAGGGGTGAGAATGTTTTGAAATGAGTAAAGGAGAATTTTTTTTGCCAGGCATAAAGAAAAAAAAGTGTTCCTACCTGCAAGGAACTCAGTCTAGGTGAATGAGATGGCTCATTTCTTGCTAATTGTGATCATGAGCAAGTCATTTAATGCTGGATGTTACAGATTAAATTGTTTGTTGTTGTTGTTATGTCTATTACGACCATAGCGACCCTGTACAGGGTTTTCAAGTAACAACTGGTGAGTTTGAACCACTGACCTTACAGTTCAAACAACTTTGCAGTCTGCCACATCAGTCTACAGCGCCACACCGTCCCCCCAAATATGTGTTGTAAATCCTAACCCCTCTACCATTTGAAAGGAGCTCTGGTAGCGTAGTGGTTACAAATCGGGCTGCTAATCTCACAGGCAGCAGTTTGAAATTACCAGCTGTTCTGCTGGAGAAAGATGAAGGTTTCTGCTCCCGTAAAGATTTATAACCTTGGAAACCCTGTATAGGGTTGCTATGAGTCGGAAATGAGTCCTCAGCACATAATACAACAAGACCATTTTAAAATAGGGTTTTTTTTTTCATGTTAATGAGGCATATCAGTGTAGGGTGTATCTGAAGCCAAATCTCTTTTGACGTATGTATACAAGGAAGAGATTCAGCACAGAAAAAGGGAGCATGAATGGGGGAAGATTGGTGTTGCATGAAGGTCATCAAGGAACCTAGGAACATGAGCTGAAAGAGACAAGCCTTTTCCTTCAGAGTGGACACAGAGGCTTTCCTTTGGAGCTATCTCTTTGAATTTGGAGTTTTAGCTTCCTAGTCTTGGAGAAAACAATTTTCTGTTCTTTAAAGCCACCCACTTATATTATTACTGTTACTGCAGCACTAGATAACTAAAGTACCTTGGATCTCAGTTTCCTCATCTGTATAATGGAGATAATCATTGTCCTTACATATAGGACTACTGTCAGGATTAAATTAGTGTATGTGCTTCTAATAGTGCCTGATCTATAGTAAATGGTCAGTAAATCTTAACTGTCCTCATTCTCCTTTTTTATTGTTCTCCTTCATTAAAGAGCGGCTGGAAATGAAACCCCATATACTGCAACACTAACATGTTGAATTAAGACTGGCTCTAACAGTAAAGTGTTCTTTGTCCTCAAATCCAATGACAAGTCACCTTGGCTGTTCTACCTCCCTGGTTTGATAGGAAATTGATATGGTTGGCTATTAGGCCAAATGGAATTTTGACAGTATATAGCTTCCATATAAACAAAGTGTTTTTTTTTTTTTTTAAACTTCCCCAAGCCTTAGCTTCGCTCATCATAACCCTTAAATTGGTTCTCCAAATTCAATACAGTACATACAATATAACCAATTGCCTTTGAGTCAGTTCCAACTCTTGGTGACCCCATGTAAGTCGGAGTAGAATTGTGGTTCATAGAGTTTTCAAGGACTTATTATTTTTAGAAGTAGATTATCATACCTTTCTTCTGAGGTTGTTGTCGTTGTTAAGTGCTGTCGAGTTGGTTCCGACCTATAGTGACCCTGAACACGGTTTCCAAGGCTGTAAATCTTTATGGGAGCAGAAAGACTCATCTTTCTCACATGGAGCAACTGGTAATTTCAAACTGCTGACCTTGCATTTCGCAGACCGATTTGTAACCACTACGCTACCAGAGGTGCCTCTGGTCAGCCTTTTGGTTAGCAGCAAAGTGCTTTAATCATTTATACCTAATGTTTTCTTAAAATGGTCTTAGATGGACCTTATTCTTGCCAGCACTACTGCTCAAACTCTGGCATGTTCTCCCCTTCTCTCTCCAATTGGCCAATTTGGACTTTTTTTTTTTTGAGGAGGGTATGGTTATTTTATTGTTGTAAATTTTGTTTTCTTTTTTAACTTTTTTATAAATTGTGAATTGAGTGAAAATTTAAGAGCAGGTTATCAGTTTTACATTTACCAAAAATACACTTTGTTTCATCTCATTGATTGCAATCCCCTTCATGTAACATTACTTATCCTCTCACTTCCTGTGTTTCTTGTCTCTAGTCCTCCTTTCCCCCCACCCTTTCTGAATTTCATCCATAGGAAAATGCTGCCTGTTTTACTTTGACCATTCTTTAGTGTACATACTTGTGTTGTTATCTCCCTTATATAAAACTATTTATTCAAGATGGCGGATTGGGTAGATGTGCACTGAAGAGCTCCGTCACCAACAACACAGAATACTGGACCAAGCAGGCTCAGGGGATGGTGCTGGAACTCTGAACCACATATAAAGGAATATTTAGAAGCTTGGAAGGCTTATAGTTAAGGGAATTTGTAGCAGAATCAAAAAATCCATTGCTTTCTAATTAAGATGCTCAGCTGCCCCGGAGCCACCATCTTGGGAGAGACCAAATGAAGGAAGGATCAGAACAGCCACGAACGCCTTACAGAACCACAGAGATACAGATGTGGACATTCTTTTTTTGTGTGTGTGTGTGTCTGTTCATTGGTCTCTAGCACCTCCATTTTGGTGACTAAAGGGGATGCCTAAGTGAATGGACACCCCACTCTCTCCCTTGGAGGTTTCTACTACACATGTGCACAGATCTCCTCGAAATTCAAAGTGACAGTTTTCACTGAAAACCAAACGGCTTGTCTGTTAGTATGTCATACTGTGGTGGCTGGTGAGTTGCTGTGATTCTGAAAACTATGCCACCGGTATTTTAAATACCAGCAGGGTCACCCATGGTGGACAGGTTTCAGATAAGCTTCCAGACAAAGACAGACTAGGAAGAAAGAGTCATGAACTACTTCAAAATATTTAGTCACTGAAAATCTTATGAGTAGCAGAGAAACACTGTCAGATATAGTTTCAGAAAATAAGCACCTCAGGTTGGAAGGCACTCAAAATGCAACTGGGGAAGAGCTGCCTCCTCAAAGTAGAGTTGACCATGATGACACGAATGGAGTAAAGCCCGTGGGAGAAAAGCCCGAGAGACTTTCATTTGCTCATGGGGCACAGCTCAAAATGAAGAGGAATAGCTGTAAACATCCACTGAAAATCAGAACATGGAATGTGCAAAGTATGAATCTAGGAAAATTGGAAGTTGTGAAAAATGAAATGGAACACATAAATATCGATAAGTTAGGCATTAGTGAGCTAAAATGGACTGGTGTTGGCCATTTTGATTCTGACAACCACATGGTGTATTATGCCAGAAATGACAAATTTAAGAGGAATGGTGTTGCATTCATTATCAAAAAGAACATACCCAGATCAGTCATGAGGTATAACACTGTCTGTGATAGGATAATATCCATGTGCCTGCAAGGAAGCCCAGTTAATAACCACTATTATTCAGATTTATGCACCAACCACTAAATCCAGTGAAGATGAAATAGAAGAATTCTATCAACTTTTTCAATCTGAACTTGTTCAAACATGCAATCAAGATGTATTGATTATCACTGGTGATTGGAATGCAAAGATTGGGAGCAAAGAGGAAGGATCAGTGGTTGGAAAATATGGCCGTGGATAGAAATGATGCTGGAGAATGAATGATAGATTTCTGTAAAACCAATGATTTGTTCATTTCAAATACCTTCTTAAGATAGCATAAGAGATGACTATACACAGGGACCTCACCAGATGGAATACATAGAAATCAAATTGACTACATCTGTGGAAAGAGACGATGGAAAAGCTCCATATCATCAGTCAAAACAAGGCCAGGGGCAGATGTAGAACAGACCATCAATTACTCATATGTGAATTCAAACTGAAGCTGAAGAAAATGAAAACAAGTCCATGAGAGTCAAAATATGACCTACAATATATCCCACCAAGATCTAGAGATCATCTGAAGAACAGATTTGATACATTAAACCTTAAAGACTGAAGACCAGAAGAGTTGTGGGATGACATCAAGAACATGATACATGAAGAGAGCAAAAAGTCATTAAGAAGACAAGAAAGAAGGGAAAGGTCAAAATGGATGTCAGAAGAGACACTGAAACTTACTCTCCAGCATAGAGATGCTAAAACAAGTGAAAGAAATGAGGTGGAAGAGCTGAACAGAATATTTCAAAGATCAGCTCGAGAAGATAAAGCCAAATATTACAACAAAATGTGCAAAGATCTGGGATCAGAAAACCAAAAAAAGAAGAACATTCTCAGCCTTTCTCAAGCTGGGGGAACTGAAGAAAAAATTCAAGCTTTGACTTTCATTATTGAAAGATTCTCTGGGCAAATTATTGAATGATGCAGAAACCATCAAGAAAAGATGGAAGGAATACACAGTCACTATACCAAAAGGAAATGGTTAATGTTCAATCGTTTCAGAGGTACCATGTGATCAAGAGCCAATGCTACTGAAGGAGAAAGTGCAAGGTGCATTGAAGGAATTGGCAAAGAACAAGGCACCATAATTGATGGAATAAAAATTGAAATCTTTTAGGAAAGTGAGGCAGCACAGGAGGCACTCACTCATCTCTGCCAAGAAATTTGGAAGACAACTATCTGGCCAACTGATTGGAAGAGATCCATATTTGTGACCATTCCAAAGAGAGGTGACCCAACGGATTGAGGAAGCCATTGGACAATCCCTTTGATATCCCATGGGAGTAAAGTTTTGCTAAAGGTAATACAGAAACAGCTACAAGCATACATTGACAGAGAACTTCCAGAGGTTTAAGCTGGATTCAGAAGAGGCTGTGGAAGTGGGGATACCATTGCTGATGTCCGATGGATCTTGGCTGAAAGCAGAGAATATCAGAAGGATGTTTACCTGTGCTTTATTGACTACATCAAGGCTTTTGATTGTGTGGATCATGACAAGCTATGGACAACATTGTGAAATATGGTGTTCTGTAACACTTAATTGTACTCATGAGGAATCTGTACCTGGACCAAGAAGCAGTTGTTCGAACAGAACATGGGAAAACTGAATGTTTTAAAGTTAAAAAAGGTGTGCAACAAGATTGTGCTCTTTCACCATACTTATTCAACCTGTATGCTGAGAAAACAATCTGAGAAGCTGGGTTCTATGAAGAAAAACGTGGCATTGGGATTGGAGAAAGACTCATTAACAACCTGAGATATGCAGATGATACAACCTTGCTTGCTGAAAGTGAAGAGGACTTAAAACATTTACTGATAAAGATCAAACAGCACAGCCTTCAGTATGGATTACATCTCAATGTCAAGAAAACAAAAATCCTCACCACTGGACCATTCTTATCAACAGAGAAAAGATTGAAGTTGTCAAGGACTTCATTCTTCTTGGATCAACTATCAACACTCACAGAAGCAGCAGTCAAGAGATCAGACGACATATTGCGTGAGGCAAGTCTGCTGCACAGTAACTTTTTAAAGTGTTGAAGAGCAAAAATATCAGTTTGAGGACTAAGGTGCACCTGACCCAAGCCATGGTATTTTCAATAACCTCATATGGATGCGATAGCTGGACAGTGAATAAGGAAGACTGTAGAAGAATTGACACATTTGTGTGTTATGGTGTTGGAGGAGAGTATTGAAAGTGCCATGGACTGCCAAAAGAACCAATAGATCTGTTTTGGAAGAAGTGCAGCTAGAGTACTCACTCCTTGGAAGCCTAGATGGCCAAACTTTGTCTCTCATACTTTGGACATATTGTCAGGAAGGACCAGTCACTGGGGAAGGATATCATGTTTGGTAAGGTGGAAGGTCAGAGAAAAAGAGGAAGACCCCCAACAAGATGGATTGGTCAAGTGGCAGCATCGATGGACTCAAGTGTGGCAACAGCAGTGAGGTTGGCCCAGGAGTGGGCAGTGTTTTGTTCTGCTGTACATAGGGTTGCTATGGGTCAGTACTGACTTGATGGCACCTAACAACAACAACAACAACAACAACAACAATTGCTTGGCTGAAAATTGAACTACAGGAAGGGGTGAGTTCACTGAGATCTGAAGGGTAATCAAGGACCATATTCTAAGGGTCCCACAAGTCTCCTTCTGACCAGTATGCCTGATGTTTCTTATGATTTTGAATTTTGTTGCATATTTTCTCCTACTTTATCTACGATTTTCTAATATGATCCCTCTCAGAGCAGTTGGTAGTGGTAGCTGGACACCATCTAATCCTTCTGATCTCAGAGTCATGGAGACTGAATGAAGTTCATGTGGCCCATTAGTCCAAAATTCCAGACATCTTCAATTTTCACTCTTCTTTCCTCTGTACGGGAAGAGACCATCTAAGATGGCCCATTATGAGCTTTTAAGATCCCAGTTGCTGTTTATTAAAGCAGGAGAGAAATCATTGTCTTTGTGGACTGTGTTCTACCAATTGATGATGGTGTCTATGGAGACCATGGTTCTGAGCCCCCAGGCATAGTGGACTTGGACTTGGAGATTTCTTTAAAAGGAACAGTAAGTGCATCTTCAGAGATATGTTTGTTGTCTTTAAGTGCCATCAAGTCAGTTCTAACTCGTAGCGACCCAGTACAGGGTTTCTGAGGAGTAGCTGGTGAGGTTGAACCACCAACCTTGCAGAATTGGGCATTAACTGTCAGTGCCCCACAGAGATGTGTACATGGTTGTTGTTGTTGTGAAGTGCCGTTGAGTAAATTCCGACCCATAGCAACCCTGTGTAGGGCTTCTGAGGAGCAGCTGGTGAGCTTGAACCACCAATTGCAGTTCAAACGGCTTTACAGTCTGGCGCATTATCCCACAAAACATGGTAGCTACTCTAAAACTGCCAATCAGCCGAGTCATATGTTTTCTATCCTCTGGGTTGCATATTCCATTGTCTTACCTTTTTCATGCCCTTTTTATTACTACACAGTACACTATTTCACTATGTGGAAAACATCTGGAAGGATTTTGTTCTATGTTTTCTTTTAAAGCCAACCCTGAAACCCCCACTGGCAAAACCAGCTGTTTCTCATATTTAAACACAAACTATAAAGTGTCAAGGGGAAAAAAAACTGAGTTAGCCAATGAAAACAGTACACTGGGGGCCAGAATCTGTTTTCAAGATTTATGAGCTGAAAGCAAGTCACACTTTAATGAATATTAAATGAAACCCATCTTATTTGGGAAAAACAGGCTATATTTTCTTATAGATATTTCCTTGGAATACCTCTTTTTTGAAATTTGAGTTGTCTCCTCAAAATTATATGCAAGTGAGCACGTTATAGTAAATCATCATAGAGCTTTAAAATTTATGATGGTTTGATACAAAGGCAATTATGTATCTTTTCTCTAAAATGTGTGAAGTGTTTATCTATACAGGCATGTTGCAAGAGCAGAAAAGGGAAAGAAAGCAGCATCTTATTTTCCAACTTAGTTTACCCTTGGTGTGAGGGATTAGTGATTTTGAATACTAGCCCCAAATTTGGATTGTTGTTATTGTTATTACATGCCATTGTGTCAATTCCAATTTATAGCAACCCTGTATAGGCTTTCCAAGAAGTGGCTGGTCACGTTGGGGTTCAAACCAACCTTGCAGCCTAGTGCATTAGCCTGTAGCGCCACACCAGGACTCCCAAATTTGGATTATTGTTGTTAAGTACCGTTGAGTCAGTTCCAACCCATAGCCACCCTGTATAGGTTTTCTGAGGAGCCCCTAGTGAACTTGAACCGCAGACTTTGTGGTTCAAGGTGACTTTGCAGTCCAGCGCATTAACCCACAATGCCACACCAGGAGTCAGAATTAGCCCTCAAAGATAAGTGGGCACTGCTTGTCCCTGGTGTCCTCATTGCTTTATTTCTATGTTCCAAATTCTCCTTCAATTCTGGTTGCCATGGGGAAGCCTGCCCCCAGTTCTCTCCTATTCCCACCACCAAATGTCACCAGGAAAAGATTTGATTCTTAATGTGAATGTGATCTCTTAGAAGAGGACTTGCATTTAAAATGTTTTCCCTAAGGCAGAAGGAAAGGTTGATGCTTTGGGGGATATTTGAGATAAGCAGAGAATGGTTTGTGTGTTTCTCTGATGCTGAACAAGTGTCCACAGAGCTTCTAGAGTAAGACAAACTACAAAGAAAAACCTGGTGATCTACTTAAAAAAAAATTTAGCTCATGAAACTCTCTGGATCACAACAGACGAATCCACTACTGATTATGAGGATGGTACAAAATGGGTTGTCATAAGTTGGGGGCAAATTGACAGCAGCTAGCATCATGACTCTGTAGGATCAGCACTGGACTGTGAATCACAAGGTCAGCAGTTCAAACCCACCAGCTGCTCCTTGGAAACCGGATAAGGGGTCGCTATGAGTAGGAACCAATTCTACAACACTTTATACCACCACCAACAAGAAAATCAATGGTGTTTGTGGGGAAGGAAGGACAGAGATTCCCGTATCAGGGACCCTGCCACATAAAATTCTCTGTGTCCCCTGGAACTGGGCAGTGCAGGGGCTTGAGAGAAGGAGGCGGGAGAGTGAGCTTCTGGGTTTCTGAAGTCACACTCACATACAAAGTAGGAGCTTACCTGTCTGGTGTGATTGTGTGTGGGAAAGACAGATACAAAAGCAAAGATGTCCTGACATAGAAGTGAAAGGAAGTACTGAATGGAAGTATCTGATAGAAATGACTTCCCTTGGGCCAGATGGAAACTTGTTCTGGAAAAGAGTGTGGTTGACCGAATGTGACAGATCCTGACCTTCAGTGTCGGTGCTTGTCCTAGTTACCCAGTGTTGCTGTAATAGAAATGTAAGTTATGTGGCTTTAAAGTTATGTGGTTTAAAGATTCTATTTTTTTACAGTTCTGGAACCTAAAAGTCCAAATTAGGGTCTCAGCCATGTTGATTCTTTCTGTTGGCCTCTCTCCTGGTTTCTGATGGCTACCAACAATCCTAGGTATTCTGTTGCTTGTAGATAGGTCTTCACATGGTGTTTGCCCTGCCTTGTGTTTGTTTTTGTGTCTATTCTATTCTTTTTCTAACTCTGAAGTTATTAAGGTTTAGGAGCCATCCTACTTTGGTATAATCTCATTCACACAACAAAAGAAAAAAGCCAATTTCCAAACAGGATGATGCCCACAGGTACAGGGCCATATTCTGGGGGCACAAAATTCAATCCACAACTGTACCACATTCAAATTGAGGAGAACTTAAATGTAGAAGGGCTGAAGAATGAAAATTGAGTATATCAGACTAAAGTCTCCAAGTAAGTCAGGTTTTGAGCTCTTTTCCGGATTAGGTAGAATACAGGCCACTGAGACAGCTACTTAGTTACTAATTTGGGCATTAGACTGCTAATTGCAAGGTTGAGTGTTCAAACCCAACAGTACCCACTCAAAGGAAGAATGATGAGGCTGTCTGTTCCCATAAAGGTTTACTGTCTCGGAAACCCTATCTCAGGTCACTGTGGGTTGGAGTTGGCTTGATGGCAGTGGGTTTGAGTTTGATATGTATAAGTGTTAATAAACAGGGTTCAGCATCAGACTGAATGAAGACAGATCATTTGAGTGCAGGAAAAGCATCCATCTTGTTTGTTGATATACCAGTATGTCCTGGTGTGGCACTGTGAGTTAATGTTCTGGACTGCAATGTTGATTTGAACAGCAAGGTCCGTGGTTCAAGCTTACCAGCTGTTCCTCAGAAACCCTATATAGGATCAATATGGGTCGGAACCAACTTGACAGCACTTAACAACAACAACAACAGCTCTGTGCCTGGCAAAGAGTATATACTCAATAACTGTGCTGAGTGTTGAGGGAATAAAAAGTTGTAAATGTGAAGGAACTAACCTGTTTGAAATCTCAGAGCTATTATTGTTTACCTTTTGGCCTCAGGCAAGTTACTTAAGCTCTGTGAGTCTCACTGTTCCTATTTGCAAAACTGGAAAAGCAATACTTACTTTATAGGAATTTTGGAAGGAATAAAATGATCTAACGTGTCTGTAGCCTTTAGCACAATGTTATCATTATGAAGTAAGTTATCATTATAATGATAGTAACATTAATAACTCCCATACTCACAGAGGATTTGCTTTTCAGTGAGGGAGGGAAGCTGTTAAAATATTGGATAGTTATCCCTGTAATAGCCGTTGAGAAGATCAATAGAGGAAATTGTATTTGAGGGGAGTGTCTAAACAGGGGAATTATATGAAGTTAGGTGGGCACGGTGGAAGAAAACACTGGACCACAATGTTGGTGGTTCAAACTCACCAGCTGCTCCTTGGAAACCCTATGCAGGGTTGCACTTAACAACAGCAACAACAACAACAACCATATATTGACTTCTGAAAAGAAAGGAGAAATGACTGGAACAGAGTCTTAGAAAAATTAGGTTAATTTAGACAAGAGATTTGCCTATGGTAATTCACGGGTCTGTCTGGCCTCATGTTGTTCCTATTAAGTGCTGCCAAGTCAGTTCCAATTTATAGCGACTCTGTATAAGGCTTCTGAGGTGTGCCTGATGGGTTTGAACTGCTGAGCTTGAGGTTCCAACCAATCTTCCAGTTCAGTGCTTATCCTACAATATCACACCAGGACTCCATTTCTACCACACCTGACATATACACCTACTTATATATTTTAAAATTTACAAAACTCTCACAAAACAGAAGTATATAAAATGCAGGAAGGGGGAAGTAGTAGAGAAAGTTGGTGCTGCGAATTTTTATTAGTCATTTATTAAACACTCATGGTACACCAGGCCTTGACATAGGTATTTTATGTACATTATGTTTAATTTTTACAACTCCTGTCTCCATTTTACAGATAGGAAACTAAGGCTAGAGAGGCTAGGTGACTTGCATTTAAAATGTTTTCCCCAAGGCAGAAGGAAAGGTTGATGCCTTTGGGGATATTTCAGATAAGCAGAGAATGGTTTGTGTGTTTCTCTGATGCTGAACAAGTGTCCACAGAGCTTCTAGAGTAAGACAAACTACAAAGAAAAACCTGGTGA